>NC_143029.1:26685000-27007500 GCF_057628025.1 Oncorhynchus mykiss | reverse complement strand
CCAACAAAGTGTTAAAGAAATTGTTATATATTTTATATTTTATATTCTTCAAAGTAGCCACCCTTTGCCTTGATGACAGCTTTGCACACTCTTGGTCAAATAGCCCTTACACAGCCAGTCCCAATAAGAACAAACCAGATGGGATGGCGTATCGCTGCAGAATGCTGTGGTAGCCATGCTGGTTAAGTGTGCCTTGAATCGTAAATAAATCACAGAATGTGTCACCCGCAAAGCACCCCCACACCTCCTCCTCCATGCTTCACGGTAGGAACCACACATGCAGAGATCATCTGTTCACCTACTCTGCATCTCACAAAGACACGGCAGTTGGAACCAAAAATCTAAAATTTGGACTCATCAGACCAAAGAACATATTTCCACTGGTCTAATGTCCATTGCTCGTGTTTATTGGCCCACGCAAGTCTATTCTTCTTATTGGTGTCCTTTAGTTGTCGTTTCTGTGCACCAATTCGACCATGAAGGCCTGATTCACGCAGTCTCCTCTGAACAGTTGATGTTGAGATGTGCCTGTTACTTGAACTCTGTGAAGCATTTATTTGGGCTGCAATTTCTGATGCTGGTAACTCTAATGAACTTATCCTCTGCAGCAGAGGTAACTCTGGGTCTTCCTTTCCTGTGGCGGTCCTCATGAGAGCCAGTTGTGTCACACCCTGATCCGTTTCACCTGTCTTTGTGCTTGTCTGCACCCCCCACCAGGTGTTTCCCATTTCCCATCATTATTCCCTGTGTATTTATACCTATGTTTTCGGTCTGTTGCCAGTTTGTATTGTTCCATCAAGTCCTACTAGCGTGTTCCCGTGTTTCCTGTGCTCTAGTTTATGTTTTTCTTAGTCTTCCCAGTTCTGACCCGTCTGTCTGTCCTGACCCTGATCCTGCCTGCCGTCCTGCACCTGCCTGACTCTGATTTGGATTACGACCCTTTTCCTGCCTAGACTTACCTTTTGCTTGCCCCTTGAACTTTAATAAACTCTGAGACTCGTACTATCTGCCTCCTGTGTCTGCATCTGGGTCTTAGCCTGAGCCGTGGTAATTAGAATTGTTCTTGTCATAATATGGACTTGGTCTTTTACCAAATAGGGCTATCTTCTGAATTACCCCCTACCTTGTCACAACACAACTGATTGGCTCAAACGCATTAAGAAGGAAATAAATTCCACAAATTAACTTTACACAAGGCACAACTGTTAATTGAAATTCATTCCAGGTATCTACCTCATGAAACTGGTTGAGAGAATACCAAGATTGTGCAAAGCTATCATCAAGGCGAAGGGTATTTGAAGAATCTCAAATGCAAAATATATTTTGATTTGTTTAACCCTTTTCTGCTTACTACATGATTCCATGTGTTATTTCATAGTTTTGATGTCTTCACTATTATTCTACATTGTAGAAAATAGTCAAAATTAAGAAAAACCCTGGAATGAATAGGTGTGTCCACACTGACTGGTACTATATTTAAATATATTTCTGTTTTATTGAACCATATTCCGATATATTACTTTTTCAGTATGGGGTAAGCATGGTAGTGAATCTCTGTAGTGTTGGTACATGCAATTAGCTACACCCCGTCACCCCCAACCAATTAAATAAGTCATCAAA
Organism: Oncorhynchus mykiss; assembly: GCF_057628025.1. Classification (NCBI taxonomy): domain Eukaryota; kingdom Metazoa; phylum Chordata; class Actinopteri; order Salmoniformes; family Salmonidae; genus Oncorhynchus; species Oncorhynchus mykiss. The sequence continues at coordinate 27,005,880 of NC_143029.1, read as the reverse complement.
CAAGACTTCTACAGATAGACGGACTCAGTTTATTAAAGCACTGTCGTGTTTATTTATTATCAAGAGAGAAAAAAGGACAGCAGAAGCATTACATAGTCATAACTGTATGTCTTACTATGGTTACTTGAACATTTTCAAATGTGTTATTTTGATAATATGACACAGTAAAACACACTATAGACAGTTAGCATGTTGCTGCTGTGGTGACAGGACAAGGCCAACTCTCTTTTAAAAACAAGCCGACATGGCACTCATTAGGATTGACACACACACACACACACACACACACACACACACACACAGGGACACGCACTCGCAAGTAAGGGGGCCATGCTGTATCGCAATATACACAGCCATCCAAAAATCATCAATAAAAAAGAAAGAGAAAACGAAAGACTAGAAGGGAAGTAAAAGAGAGTGAAAGAAACAAAAAAGTAAAGAAGTTTGGCACAGGAGAAAGGAAGGCCACAGTAACACTGGAGACTGAATAGGAGTCAACCATTTTGTTTCTTATATGTGTAAGTCATTCTAAGTAATCTCATAGAAAATCTCTTAAAGCACTTTTTTTCAAGACGGATCGAAAGAACAGTCTTTAGTATTTCCAGAGAAATACCCCGTGGGGTTAAATTGGGGGAGGGGGGGGTTGGGGTTAAAAGGGGGTCGGGGAACGTGTCTCTCACATGATGGCAGTCTCGGTGTGGAGCAAATAGGAGCAGAAAGATTTCTGCTTTAGGGCGGGGCTTGGGGTTCTTGCTATGGGGCTAGGGGTGTGTGCCAAGGGGCTTGGGGCGCGGGACATTGGACCGGAGGGGGCAGAGATCAAGGCAGTGGGAGCACAGCTAGCCCACCTGGATGGAGGGCGTTGATTGGCTGGGCGGGCAGGACGAGAGAAGTTCAGTGACGGGGTTGCTGGGGACAACTCAGCTGGGCTCACCTGGAGAGAGACGATAAGAGTGGGTCAGATCAAGACTGTGTGTGTGTGTTTGCTATGCCTATCTCACCTTCTGTGTGTCCTTTCTGTAGGCAGTCTTTGTGGCTTGGGGACTAGAGTTGTACTCGTGCTCGATGTCCAGCATATCCAGTAGCTCAATGAGTCCATCGTCCTTATTCTGACCTGCAACTGGCCCTCCCCTCTGAATCCTCTGAGCTCCAACATGGGACCCACTCAAGTTCCTGTAGTCCAGTATGGGCTCCCTAGGCTGGTATGCAGGCCTCCTGGCCCTCTCCCCCTGGACCAGACCAATGTCTGTCCCTCTGTCTGCCCCTCCGAGGGCTCTTGCTTTGGCCTCGGTCCTCCTCTGACGCCCTGCCTGGGGTCCTTTAGGGTGAGCATAGCTACCCATTGAGGTGCCTCTACTCTCACCAAGCTGGCTCTCTCTCCTATAGTCTCTCACTGCCACACTAGATCCTCGTTCTTTGCTGGGATCCATCTCCACTGTAAGCATGATGGAATCCGCCTGGCATTTCTGGGCAGGCAAGCGCCCAGGCACCCTGCTGCCGCCCAGCTCTTTGCGCTGACAGACGGGGGTGGGGCACTTGTTCTCGATAGGCACCTGGTTGGTCACCACACCGGTGTCGGTGAGGGTTTTCCCCTCGTTCTTCTGGAGCATGGCCCCAAACTTCCTGAGGACCGAGGGGCTACCACACGTCTTGTCCACAAGGACCCCAGGGGAGTGGGACTTTCTGTCGAGGGCTGGGGAAGTCTCGGATGAGGCAACCTGGGAGGTGGAGCGGGGGGGTACAGGAGGGCCTTCTCTCTGTCTATGAGGGGGCTTGTTAAGGTCCCTGCAGGGGGAACTCTTTCTGTGTGACACTCTGTTTTTCCTGTTCTCAGCCTCCTCGTCCGCAAACCGCACCTGACCAATCCTAAAACAGATTAACAAGCAAATAACTCAATGAGTAAAATAGCTAAAATACAAAATCGTATAGGTGGATTTTGCTCTCTAAATGATCTTCTCTAAATGATCTCAGTATTAGTGAGGTCTGTGGACGTCCTTCTTACCTCTCATTCTCAACAGGCCTCCTCTTCATCGCATCCTGGTGCACAGACTGATCCTGGCTCCCTTTAGTGATCTCCTTCAGATGCTGAGAGAGAAGTGGGACAAGGGTTACCTGGGAGAGGAAATAATCAGTGATGTAGAATAGTGCAACTAGCAAAGATACAGTATATCAAATTCAGCTTTACAGCCACACCGGGATGACTTATGCAATTTCCAGTGGAGTATTGAGACGTGCCAGTTATATGTCATTTATTTAAACGTTTACTACTGAAAACAACCCTGCTTAGGGCCCTCAAATGTTTGAAGACTTGAAGTGAACACTATAGGTATAATAAATATGGAGGTGGCCCCATCTAGTCTTCCAATGAGCTAAGTGGAGTTTCTACCATATTGCTTCCACCTATCAGATTTTTTCGGATCTGCAAACACCAATGGGGTGAGACATAGGGTAAAGGTTATTTTTTGGACGGGGCTGCCTATCAACTTTAATCCTTAGTTACTGTAGCTACTCACATTGTTGAGAGCTGAGTTGGTCTTCCAGGTCTTTCCGTGACCATGTCCAAGATAATCCTGCAACAAGTCTTCAAGTTCCACCGCACCGTTGCAATTTGGATAATAGCCACCAATCTGATGGTTGACAGGTTCGTCGTAACCGTTGGGGCCGTGACTACAACCATTGCTACAGTGATTTGGCACTACAACAGCTCTTGGGTGGTCCTTGGTTCTGTTGCTATGGCTGCCAGGCCGGTCACAGAAGCCATTGCCATGGTGCATCCTATCATTTTTGCCGTTGCCCATGGTGACATCATTTCCCCCTCTACGAGCCTGCACCTCATTGTAAAGCTGAAATATGAGCATAAACATTATAATGATCAAACACCTACCGTCACAACGTGAACACAAGTTGGAATAGTTGTATTCACCAGTTAGACTAATTATTTACACTTACAACTTAAGCATGTTCCAAAACCCAATATACATACAGATACAAGACCGTATGTACACAAAACAAGTCTGTACCTACGACAATGTCAACCTTGTTTACGCAATCCATATAACCATCCCAAAATAGTTACACGACCCAACTATTTTTATAATCTACACATTTGTTATGTCAGTTGGAGTGAGTGTGTGCTTGCTTCGCTATTTTAAGCTTTAATGCATTCACCACTATCATCTTTCACAGTGTTCTGACTGTCTGTCAGCACATCACAGTTTAATTAGCTTGTTAACATCTGTCTGTAATCATTACTCCAAAGGGGACATGGGGTCTCAAAAAGGGGCGTGGCTCCAACAGTGTATTATAACACACACACACACACACACACACACACACAAGCAGTTAAACACTCTTCAGAGAAGACCAAGGGTGCGCGACGAGAAAGACTCTCTCAAAGTGAAAATGTTCACACTACCTAGGATCTTGTTTGATGACTATGTCAGTTTGACTATGTCAGAACTGTGCTTGAGCATGTTGGACCATGTTTGGACTATCCCATGTATTTGGATGATGTTTTACTTTATTTTAGACCTTGATGGAACGCATCTGACCATGGTTGACCCCTCACCTCCTCTATCTTCCTCTGCATGTCCTGCAGCTGGTCCTCCCATTCCTGCATCTCTGAGTCGAAGCTGTCCAGAAGCTCCCCCCTCTCTGTTCCCCAGCCCCGCCCAGCCTGCTCCAGACCGCGCTGAAGTTCGGTGGCCGCCATTTTGGGCCGCTTCCTGCAGCAACTTTTTACTTCCTGTCACAACTTTCTTTTCTTCCACCAACAACTTCTTCTTCCTTCTTCTGTTTAAACTTCCTAACTTCCTTTCTTTTTCAACTTCCTAGCTTTTTGTCTTTAAGGGGTCACCAAGGTGTGGAAATGTTAGAGGAACACTGCAAAGGAAGAGAGGATGGGGATGATTATTGTGGACAAAAAGACATGGGAGAACTAGAGGACATTAGTCATGTGGACATCCACCAGTAAAACAAATGGACTCAAAAGGTCTAGTCCCCATGGACATTCTACCTGCTACTCCCCATGGACATTCTACCTGCTACTCCCCATGGACATTCTACCTGCTACTCCCCATGGACATTCTACCTGCTACTCCCCATGGACATTCTACCTGCTACCCCCCCACCTTGCCTGCTACTCCCCCGTGGACATTCTACCTGCTACCCCCCCACCTTGCCTGCTACTCCCCCGTGGACATTCTACCTGCTACCCCCCCACCTTGCCTGCTACTCCCCATGGACATTCTACCTGCTACCCCCCCACCTTGCCTGCTACTCCCCATGGACATTCTACCTGCTACCCCCCCACCTTGCCTGCTACTCCCCATGGACATTATACCTGCTACCCCCCACCTTGCCTGCTACTCCCCATGGACATTCTACCTGCTACCCCCCCACCTTGTCTGCTACCCCCCCCCCCACCTTGCCTGCTACTCCCCATGGACATTCTATCTGCTACCCCCCCACCTTGCCTGCTACTCCCCCGTGGACATTATTTCTCCTGCTGCCCCCCCCCCTCCCAAAAGGCTATACTCTACCCCTACTCCAATTACATTCATCACAATTGCAGTTGTAAATGTGTACTTTTCTATTTTTATTTCACTCAATGGTAATGCTACTGCTCCCCCGATGGTCATTCCACCTCACTCCCTCAACAGTCTATACTTTGCCTCCACCCCAATGGGTATTTATTGTTTAATCACTGCCACAGCTGTTATGTATATAGTGCTATTTATATTTATATTGTTTTCATTACTATTTTAATTATTTGATTTCACTAGTCCTGCATATTGGAGCTCCAAGCCTAAGATTTCTACTGTACCCTGCAATCACACCTGGAACCCTGACTTTTACACAATCTGAATCTAATCTGAATAAATACACATTTTGTGGATTTCGTGGAAAGATTCAAAGCATTTTGGGCTCTGTATTCCCAGCCACATTTCATTGTCATTTAAGATACCTATGTGACACGTGCCAAGGAATGCCTGGTGTAGTGTGACAACCTCACTATTTGGCTGTTGGTCACTATCCTCTCTGCTCCAACCCTTCGCTCTGTCCTTCACAATTTTCTATAATGGAACTTTGGAAACCTTCCAATTACAGCCATGACCCGTTTGAGCACATATTCCCCATTTTTCAAAAGCGGGGTGTATCTCGAATACAACCCCCCCCCAACTATTCAACACGTACAGGTTACACGCAGGACGCATTTCTTCTAGCCTTCAGTTACACTTTGCGAACAATGGAAACGTGTGCCCTCCGTGTCACCGCTAAACGATAAGTTCATTTCGCACTCGGCTGCATGACCAACTCACCTCGAGAAAATTGGCCATAATGCTGCATAGGGGCGCGTATTGGCTTGGCTTAAACGGTTTTCCGTAGGCCTATCGCTGCATTGATTTATTACAGTACATCAGGTCATTTTAGAAGGCCGATGGTTTGCTATCACCGAATGTTATATATTATGTTTACCACCTCAAAAGTACCCGAACACAACCAGTCATCTTGTGATGTAAGAGTGCGAATATGTTAATAATACAAACCTGTAACTATGCATCGAGAACTCGGAGAGAGATAGAGAGAGAAAGAGCGAGAAAGACTAAATACGCAAGGCGTGTGTTTTGAATATTAATAGGCCTATAATAAATAAATTCCCACATGACCAAATGTAGCCTATTTAGTGGTGCGTAAAAAAAAGCACCAAAGGGGAGACACAGGTTGATCAAATGTGACCCAATAGATCAAGCCCACAGTGGATCTGCAACGTTATATTTTACTACTTGTCCTTATTAAGTTTTTGTCCAATTATTGTAAGAAACCCAAGTTGTAGAGATGCGTAAAACAAAACTTAATGGAACTCTCCATATCCATTAAATAAAATACATTTAAATATTAACTTCTTCATGTGGCCTTACCTGGCTGTTCAATAATCTCCTTGACGATTTTATTGTTAATCGCGGAGGATATATCGCAGTGGCAGATAATTAGTCCTGATTTCAGTCTAGCCAAGGCATTCACCGTGAATTTCTTGAGATCCTCTGTTTGCCCGGTGGCGGCTGCGCTTCCACCGCTCCAGAGTCAGTCCCCTTGTCGCGAAATACTCGCTTTTGTGCCTCTGTTCTAAAGTCCCGCGGATTGGATTTTACAGGAACCCTCTCTTGTCAAGCCTGAGCAGGGTTATGTCCAGAGCAGGCACCTTTTTTCAGGGTAAACAACTTCTGTTCCAGAGGGGGACCCAGGCTTTATAGTGCACCTCGTATTTACGTCGCATCACTGGAGCCAAGATCAAGTATCTTAATGTCAAATTTATTCCAGCATTTGAGGTCTCGATGGGAGGACTGTCGTCACTCGCATCCTGTCTATAATTAAAAAGCAATGTAGAGAGGGAAACTGTTTGCATAGCTATTTCAGCTGCCGAGCTCTGAGCCAATAGGCACTCCTGTTGCTACTCCGCTTTGGGGTGCTTGGCAGATTTCGTTTTGTGACTCCAAACTACTCTTATTTGTTTACAATTTTGATTGCCAAAATGTAGCATATATGTGACACCTGCGCTAACATTATTTTAATTCGTTTTTTTTTCTCGAAAAACTTGATATCTGTCGCGTCAGCGGGTACTTTACTCCAATTTTACTACTATTTTATAGTTTATTTATTTGGACATTGCCATTGCTGTTGATAAAGGTTGCACAATATCATCGCGCGCCTCATGCGACCACCATTAGGTTCTGACCCAAATAGTTCACTGACATGATGGACACTTGTCGACATAAACAGTGTGTTGCGAAAGGCATCTGATAGCTCAAAACCAAAATATATTTGGTGTGGATAGGAATGTGGGAATCCTCAGACTATGAGCCAATTTATGCTTGATTCGAAAATGTGGTTGGAGGCGCCATAAGGATGGTGTGATGCAGTTGTGATGCCTCCAGAGCCACGCCATGCGTCTCTCAAATGTTGTAACAATGCAGAAGGCTCCATATAGCTCCGCATTGAAGCGCAAGAAGTATGAATGCCCTGACTTCTGCAGAGTCCGTATCAAATAGTTCGGGCAGGGTTTGACAAAATCGGTCCTCGGTGCACCTTTTGGTTTTTGCCCTAACACTTCACAGATGATTTAAATAATTAACTATCAATCAAGCTTTGATCATTTGAATCAGCTATGTAGTGTTAGGACAAACATCGTGCACCCCTTGGGATTCCCGTGGACTGAGTTTGGGAAACGCCCAGTTAAAGGGCAAACATCCTTCGTTTGCATTGTCGCGGTCCACGATGTACAGGTGCTGAATCGGAATTCTGATTGTCGCTGGCCATGGTTCTGAATCACCACTATTTACCTTGTTTGTTTAAAATCTTATATTTTACACTTTTGTAAGCAATGAGGAGGAACCTCCACCTTTCCTATCAGATTGTAGGTCTACATTTCTTATATACTACCACATGGTGGTGGTCTACCTGTAGGCTACAACATTTCTTTGCAGGTAGGGACTATGGCTATAGGATTTGATTCTGGAATTGGGCAAAACAGGTGTTATGCTAACTCACCTTTTCTTTGGGGTGATGAAGGAAGTGGTGGGTGTTGGGAAAAGTAGTCTCCAGTGTTGAACCTAAGCATATATCCTGTTATGTGACTGTGACCTGTGCTTGAAGAGGGAGGCTCCTGTTCGGTGACCTTGGCAACAAATGTTTAAAAAAAATAACACAAACAAACAAACAAAGGATGTGGCTATGCTATTAAGGGAGGCGGGATCACAGGACGAAGAAAAGGGTAAACAGAAAGACAAGTTTAAAGATGGTGGCATAGGAGTGGGAGGAGAATAAGACTAGAATGAGGATGAGTAAAATGATGGGCTGAAACATCTGGGCAGAGGATGAACAGAACACGAGTGTCAACGGAGGAGAAACGAGAGGGAAAATAGGGTCAGAGAAAGAAGGAGAATAAAGTCAGCAGAATATTCAATGGTGACGGACGAGTGAAGAGACTATGCTGATACATCCAAACAGGCATGGTCAAGTCTACATCTCTTTAGTTAAGAAACACACACAAAAACACATGCACACACACACACACACTTACCGACAGTGGTTCCTCCTCCCTGTCCTCAGGTTTGGGCACCTCCAGTCTGTCTATGAAGCCCTGTAGCTCCTTCCTGAAGGCCTTCATCTGGGCATTGATCCTGTACAGCAGCTCATGCTCCCTGATCCTCCCACCCTCCTCCTCCTCCTCACCCCGCCCATACAGGTCGCTGTTGGAAACGTACACCCGTGCCTCTGCGATTATAGTTGCCGTGTCGGCGATGAGCCGGTCGATGGTCCTGCCAAGACGCTCCGCCTCCACTCGAATGTCAATCATCTGCTGGCGATCCTGTAGGTTGCGGGGCAGGAAGCGGGCGGCGGTCTCAGGAGGTGGGGTATAGAGACCCCGGGTAGGCGTGAGGCAGCGGGTTTGGTTCCGCACCTCGTCCGAGTCACTCTCCCCGCCCACTGGGCCCTCGCGTTTGCGGTGCGGGGGCTGGAGGCGAGAGGAGGAGGAGTCATCATCGCTTTCGCGGCGCCCGCTTGGTCCAAGCCCTCCTGCGTCACTTTCTGCATCGCTGTCCCGAGGGCTGATGCCCCCCCTTAGGGCCAGGTGGGAGGCCAGGTCGTAGCGCTGCATGTTGGAGAGCAGAACACGCTTCTCATACTGCAGCTGCATCACCTGGGAGAGAGAATAGGACTGGCTGAATGAGGCATGATATGTTTATGACATTTGATCTTTGTTTTCTTCTTTGATTCCAGCGTTATCTTTTTGTTTACCATATTGTCTGCACAGCCATTTTGACTTTCAATACATGTTAAAGGTTACGGAAATAAACCAGAAAAACTTATGTGGAAGACCGACTCACCTTCCCACTGAGATCATTAATCTGTAGCCGGGCCGTCTTCAGTTCCTCCTGCAGTGCCTCTGCCTTCTCCGAACATACTCCTCCTGCCGCCACTCCTCCATGCCTTGCCCCTCCCTCGTGGGTCCCGGCCTTAAACCTGAGCTTGTTGAGTTCTCCCGTCACTCTCTTGTTGTGATCTTCAGCGTCGGCCAGGTTCCTCCTCAGGAGCTCTGCCTCGTCCTCCACCAGCTGCAGCTGCTGCCTCAGCTCTGTCATAGCCTCCCCATGGCCCCTGCCCGCCCCCATCCCACCCACAGCCCCCCCACCGGACCCGCCTTCTCCCTCCCCTTCACCCCTGAGGTCGTCCAGCTCCGCCCTCAGACCCCGGTTCTCCACCTGGAAACACATGACATGAAGACGGATTGGTCAGTTATGTTATTAATCACTATCTTCCTCTCTCTGTAGGCACCTTCTGAGCAGAACAGGCAGAAATGCTTGGAACAGTTGTGCTCCCTTGTGCAAACTTATTTCCTGGTCTCTTTCATGTCATTACCTATATCAAACACTCTGCATCACATCCTGTGTCTCTCACCTCCAGCTCCACGATCTTCCTCCCCAGGATGTTAGCCTCTTCCTCCACCAGGCGCAAACGCAGCTTCAGCTCGGACTCACGAGTGGTGGGGGGTCCCCAGGCCTCACCCTTGGGGTGGGGGCTGTCCAGGTCCCCATAGAAGGAGCGGTACTTCTGTAGCTCCGTCTCCAGCCGGTCCTTCTCCTTGTCGATCTTAGCTGTCTTCTTCCTCAACAATACAGCCTCTTCCTTGATGAAGGCCAGCTGGCACTTGAGATCATCGTTGTCATCCTGAGAGAAGGGGAATTGGAAGGAAGATAATGCAGTTCTGATGTACAGGAGACAACTCTCGCTCGTGTTTGGAAAAAACACTTGATTTTTTTATAAAAGCATTTCATGGTGATCCCTCACCTCTGTTGGGGTCTGGGCAGACTTCTTGTCTGACTTTTGGACCTCCTTGCTTCCTCTTCTCTTGTGAGACTGTTGGGAATTGAATAATGAGTATTACAGCAAAATATGTGCTGTATAGATTGTATAATCTATTGTGGGTGAGTGTTCTTACCTCCTTGACTTTGTCCAGCTCATTCTGAAGGGCCTGTTTGGTCACCTCCACCTCGATGAGTTTCTGCCTCAGTTTCTCGTTTTCGTCCTCTGTCTTTGTGCGTTTCTCCTCCACATTCTCCAACTCATGGTGCAGTCTCACAGACACATCCTTCGCAACCTGCATTAAACAGAAACAGGGACATTGATTTAAGTTGATTTAATGAATTATGGCGGTGAATGGACAGTGCATTAAGCAACTAATAAAATGAGTTTCAACATCAAGCCTACCGACACACATACACACACATACACACACACTCCCTCCCTACCTTCAAGTCCTGCTCCAGGCTCCTCAGTAGTTCCTCGTCGATCTCTCCCGTCTGGGCATAGCGCAGCTTCTTCCTCTCAGCCTTCCTCAGCCGGTACTGGAGGATCCGGCAGTTCTTATTGGCTCGCTCCAGCTCGCGTCTCATTTCCTGCAGCTGGCACGTGTCCTCCTCGTAGAAGGTGTCACGCATCTCGTCCATCTCCGTCCTCATCTCCTCGATCTCCATCTGGAACATCAATATGAGTGATCAGCCAATCAGACACTGGTAGCCAACAGGGGGCGTGGGCTCACGCTTCAGCATTATTGGTGTTGTTGGAGTGTTTAGGTCCTCTGAAGATGATGTAATTGAATAGGGACAAGCTAATCTGAACCGATTAATATTCATTATTATGTCAATCAATGAACAGAAGTAGGCTAAACACAGGATGGTGCCATTCATTGTTCTTAATAGGGAAGAGGGGTTTGCCTTGTAGCTATAGGGCAACCTAAATCATTTAGCTTTCACAAGCATCAATTAAAAACCAAGGGAACTAAGCACTTTTCTACATGAGTTCTTTGCTAATGTTTCAGAAAGAATAACAACTGTTCACTTAGCCTACCCAATTGGCTAAAGAAATATGCTTGCTTCATTGTATCAACATACAGTTTTCCAGTATATCTCTAATAATAAACCTCGGGGAATATGCATGGAATATTAATAATATCTCAGTTGCAGTGTTATCATCAAACACGAAATAAGCCTACCTTTTCACTTATGCTAATATATATATACATATATACATATACATACATGATTACATTGGAATATATGAGCATATGTTAGTAATGCCAATTTTGGGGAATAGGCCTGAATTCAATCTCAAACAAAAAGTGGCCTACCAGTTCAGTTACTGGATCTGCAAAAACATTGTGTTTGTATACATTGAATATTATTGAATGTCAGTGATGCCAAACCTTTAGATCTTCATTCTCATCCACCAGTCTCTCCAATTCGTCCTCAAGGCCCTCGTCTTGCTGTGTCACGAACTCCGCCTCTATGGTCCCGATAGACGGCTCCGGCTCGGCCTCCGCGCTGTCAGCCGTGTGCATCTTGCTGATGCTTCTCTTCAGTTTCTTATGTAGGTGGAAGTGCAGAGTTCAGTCTGCAAGCAACTCTCGCTCCACAGACTAAGGCCCGGCCCGCAGCCCACGTATTCCCCTCTTCTGTCCCTGCAGTAGCCCGCTGAAGCTTTCACCGACTCCCCTCCCAGCTTCTTCGTTTTCCCTTTCACCAAACACGCGGTGCTGGAGCCGGTATGACCCAATATGTTGGGAAGACAGGCCTTTGAGGCAGGGATACACCTAACGACGAACTACGGGTTTGAGAATCTGGTGAAATATCTCCTCTGTATCTTCTTCTCTGCTACGACGAACTACGGGTTTGAGAATCTGGTGAAATATCTCCTCTGTATCTTCTTCTCTGCTTCGACGAACTACGGGTTTGAGAATCTGGTGAAATATCTCCTCTGTATCTTCTTCTCTGCTACGACGAACTACGGGTTTGAGAATCTGGTGAAATATCTCCTCTGTATCTTCTTCTCTGCTAGCATCCGCCCTGTTGGCATTGCCAGCATCCGTTTCAGCACCATCTGGGTAAACAGCTGCAACGTCGCATCTCTCGATCTCCTCCCTCACGACAGCGGCCCTAAGCCCCTCGTTTACTACCTTATTCCCCGATCCTCCTTTTGAAACTATATTTTTGGATCTGCTGGAGGATTTTGGGGCTGATTTTGAGGCGCATTCCCGGATTCTGGCCGGAGAGGGAGCCTGATGCTGCCTCCTCCCTCTGCTATTGTCTGCTGCTGCCGCTGGAAAATCCGCAGCGCCGCTTGCGGCAGTCGTGTCATCCACCAGCCTTGACTTCTCCACTCGCCCATCTCAAAGTGACTGCAAAGTATGATATATTAGTTATGGGAATAATAAAAACATAATATAAGTCTTGATATATTAGGTCTATCCGGTTGGTAAAAGGTGCAATTAAATATGATGGTAAACCAGTTCCAACATTCCAACATTTAAATGGAAATTCTGGCTGAAATGCACAACCTTTGCTGCAAAAGGGACATGACGTCTGCAGAGCGACATTGAAATAATATTAACTTTGAAAAAGACCCGAAGCCAATAGGCCTCTGTTTATTGGCAAATGGGAATCTAACGTGGGCTATACAAGGCTACTATTCAGTATGTATAGCCTAGTGATAGGCTACAAGTGATACAATTACATGTATATACGCATAGTTTATATATAGTGAGTTTTGTACTGTTCTGTAACTTTTGTTCAATAAAAATGGCACATAGCCTAACATTAGTTAATATATTAGGCTACAGATGGTCAACAAACGCACTGTCAAATATTTTCATGAATTTTCTAAGCAATTTCCTATCGAAAGGTGTTATTTGAATGAGGCTTCTTACCGCGAGAGAAAGTGCAGGTTCAGCCCAGTGATAAAGGGCTAGAGAGATGCTGACACAACAGGCACTGCAGGGGCACGAATAGCTAGCTACACAGTATTCATGATGTGGTGAGGTCAACGTCAAACCAGGAAACAAACAATGTAATATCTTTCTCCAGGCCAATGTAAATAACCCATTGCAGCCTTTTTACTGACTACATCAACACTAATTGAAATAATGCACACAATGAATAGGCTATATTTATTGTTTTGCTTTCAAATGTATTCTACTTATTTTCCCAACCGCTAGAAGGTATCTCCAGTGGGCCTAGGTAGTAGATCAAGAACTCAGTAAACCATATTGTGCATGCAGTGATTTGTTTAGGCCATGGGAGGGTGGTCTCCACCCACCTCTCAGTACCTTCATAAAGGGATCGTCTGTGCGTGCAGACAGGTGCCCGCCAAGGATACACTGACCGTATGAACAAACTTAGTTACATTAAGGTGTTGTTGTAAGTGGTAATGAGATGAGTGACAAACAGACAGACAGACAGACAGAGAGAGAGACAGGCAGACAGACAGGTGACAGACAGTTTGAATCTGGGGTTGTATGAGAGTATCACAGCATGGATGGTGTGAGTGTGTAAAGCTTACACAAGTGTGAGTTTGGATGTAGCTAGAACTCCCCCTCAACACTGATACAGGGTCAGATCTTTTGTTTATCCCCCTAATGGTTAAGGCTAAGATTGGCTAGATCCTAGATCTGTGGTTAGGAGGTAGTGTGAGTTTGGATGTAGCTAGAACTCCCCCTCAACACTGATACAGGGTCAGATCTTTTGTTTATCCCCCTAATGGTTAAGGCTAAGATTGGCTAGATCCTAGATCTGTGGTTAGGAGGTAGTGTGAGTTTGGATGTAGCTAGAACTCCCCCTCAACACTGATACAGTGTCAGATCTTTTGTTTATCCCCCTAATGGTTAAGGCTAAGATTGGCTAGATCCTAGATCTGTGGTTAGGAGGTAGTGTGAGTTCAGAGCAGTGCTAAAAGCACAAGTGCAGTACAGGTTATGGTGACCTGTGTTAAGTGACCCTGATGGAAGGCCTACTGCAATCCTCTTAGAGCTCGGCTGGTGTAGATCTCTCTTCTTCCCATAGGAGGAAGGGTGATAGTGGAGGGGGAATAGAAAAAAGGTGTTGAAGAAAGAGAGGCAGATGAGGAGGAAGGCGGTGACAGCAATAGGAGTGAGGCTGGAAATTGAGTCAGCACTGATGTCACTAGAGGTCTTGTGAAAATCCTCTCCATGTATCTGTTAACGTATGGCACAGAAGCTGACTAGTATGTGTATGTGTTGCATATGTGCAGTTTTGTGTGTGTGTTAACATGTGTGAATGTTGTATATGTGTCTATGCATTGTGTGTAAGAGACAGTGTGTGAACTCTCTGTGTGTATATAGTATATGCATTCCAGTATTTCTTAATTCCATTCTTTTACTTTTAGAATTGTGTGTATTGTTGTCATTTGTTAGACACTACTGGACTGTAGGAACACAAGCAATTCGCTACACACGCAATGACATCTGCTAAATATGTGTAAGTGACCAATACAATTTGATTTGATGTATGCACATATGTGTGAGTGTCAACGTCCCAAAGGAAGATTACAGAAGGCTCCTCTTTTCCACAGTGACCTGAATTCCTGGGTTAACTCACTTTGTGACGTAGGTATAAGCTCTTTTACAGCTAAAGCCAATTTACCCCCCCTCAGATTAGGGCAGAGCTGTCTGGCCAAGCCCCAGAGACACAGGCCTCTCTCTCTCTCTCGCTCTACCTCTGTCATTCATAGGAATTTGCTTGACCCAGGGGACAGAGGGAGAGGGGGGTAGGGTGGGCCGGGAGAGGAGAGAAGAGGTGGAGGAATCCTGCTCATCAGAGCCAGAGATTTACAGACCTTTGGAAACTTTGAGAATGAGAATTGTAAAGGCTTCTGGGTGGAGGGGGGATGGAGAGAGGGTTTCTGAGATGGGGGTAGACCCGTAAATAGAATTAGTCAAACAATTAAAAAGTTATCCTTTTTCAATAAACCTATACTAAACATATTCTCGTCACCAAATAATTGATTAAAACACACTGTTTTGCAATGAAGGTCTACAGTAGCCTCAGCAGCTTTCTGTAGGGTAGCACCATGGTGTGGCCGGGAGACAGTTAGCTTCTGTCCTCCTCTGGGTACATTAACTTCAATACAAAACCTAAGAGGCCCATTGTGCTCACCTCCTTCCATAGACTTTCACAGTAATTATGACAACTTCCAGAGGACGTCCTCCAACATATCAGAGCTCTTGGTGAACGAACTGACATGTTGTCCACCCAATCAAAGGATCAGAGAATGAATTTAGTACTGAAAGCATAAGCTACAGCTAGCTAGCACTGCAGATCATAAAATATGGTGAGTAGTTGACTCAAAGAGAGAGAAAGACAATAGTTGAACAGTTTTGAACAAATTAATTTCTACCAAAATAAAGGAGAACAAAGAGAGAGAGAGCTAGCTATATTTCGTAGAATATATATTTTTCACTTTCACTTCCTTAGCTAGCATTGAATGCAGCTAGCTAGTTTAGCCTACACAAACATCCAGCTCAAACAGAGAGGGATGCTATGTTAGCTAGCTGGCTATGGCTATCCAACACTGGAACTCTTCCAATTCAAGGTAAGCTTTTAGTTTTATTAAGTTATTGCCACCAAGGCCCGCTGGTGGAACTGCTAAACTGCTTGCTCCAGACTGTACATGTACTGCATGATTGTAGCGGGTTTACTAACACTCTAGTTCTAGTAGCTATGTTGACTATGAAGTGACAATGATGTAGGGTGTGCGGTTAGTGGTCATGATATGAAGGTTTTGCTTGGAAAGGTTTTTTCGCCTGGTCACAGACAACTGATGTGTTGTGCACTGAAGTTCACAAGCAAAGGGAACAGGTGCGAGGAGGAGACAGCGTAGATAGATGTGAGAAGGAATTATATATACAATGAGCTGTTTGTATGTGGTTGCTATGAAAGTGAACTGTTTTTGTGTGTGATCAGGGGTGTATTCATTGCACCGATTCTGTTGAAAAACGTTTCGCAAACGGAACGAAAGGGGGATAAACATACCTGAATTTGTCCACTAGAAATTCTCGTTTGCAACTGTTTGACTAATGATTACACTCTCAATCAGCAAGATGCAGGCAAGAGAGTGCAAGGTGGAATGTGTCACTGTCTGCCATCTTGATTATTCAAAATTCTCTCTACCTATGCACCTACGTTGTAAACTTTAATTCATAGGCTAGGTTGTAGCAACCTCATGATGGGTACAGGGGAAATTCAAGCATCACGTAGTAGCCTATGCCTATCGATGTTACATCACCTGGGGCAAACTACCTGCCCTCCATGACACCTACAGCACCCGATGTCACAGGAAGGCCAAAAAGATCATCAAGGACAACAACCACCCGAGCCACTGCCTGTTCACCCTGCTATCATCCAGAAGGCGAGGTCAGTACAGGCGCATCAAATCTGGGACCGAGAGACTGAAAAACAGCTTCTATCTCAACGCCATCAGACTGTTAAACGGCAACCACTAACTCAGAGAGGGTGCTGCCTACATTGAGACCCAATCACTGGCCACTTTAAACAATGCCACATTAAATAATGCCTCTTTAATAATGTAATTTACATATCTTACATTACTCATATGTATATACTGTATTGTACACCATCTTTTGCACCTTGCCTATGCCGCTTGGCCATCGCTCACCCATATATTTATATGTACAGTACATATTCTCATTCACCCCTTTAGAATTGTGTGTATTTGGTAGTTGTTGGGGAATTATTAGATTACTTGTTAGATATAACTGCACTGTTGGAACTAGAAGCACAAGCATCGTGCTACACTCGCATTAACACCTGCTAACCAACCATGTGTATGTGACCAATAAAATTTGATTTGATTTTGAGCTGGGTGAATGGATTATGAAAGACAGTCATCCAATATGCTGTAATAGAGATAAGGCCATGTTCATTAAAAAAATCATCATCCTCCCTCATCTTAAACAGTGCCGACCGCCACTGGAGTTACAGAAGGGTTTTTAAGCAGGCTTAAGAGGATATTGACGGTTTAGGGTTTAGTTTTGAAATTAGGGTTCAGTATAGGATTGATCAGGTATTCGTTTTTTTTGTCTTAAATAAAGGACAAAAACATACAAACAGAAAGATACACATCCATGAAGTAACATAGACACTAATATACACGTAAAGAAAGACGAGGGTTGTTGGCATCCTCTTTATTTCCATTGTACCTGCAGCCAGTAGCTAGCTGTATGTGTTTTATTTAAATAAAATAATTAATATAGTATTTTTTTAAAGCCCTTTGAGATGAAATATCCCTTTCCCTGTCAGTCCTTTTTGGTTGTCTTGAGTTAGACATGTTTCTCAGTTGCACAGCACAAAATGAGAAAAATAACGCAGGATATCCGTGAGATCCACCACAACAACAAAAAGAACAATATCAAAGCACAGGACCAATTTAATAACCAAACAAATAGATAAACACTCAGTTAGCAGTAAAGGTGTTTGTCAGCCTATTTGCATGTACAGTATGTTACCCACCCAAACTCCATAATGATATACTAACAACTTGCACATATGACTACCCACCCAAACCCCCTATAGATTCACTACGATGCATTCAATGTGCACATCATTCCCTCAATCTCTCTCACAGACACACATTCCAGGAATGTGTGTGTTTGTTTATATTATGTACGTTAGGGCAGGTGTGTATGGCAGAGGGGGCTTGCAGTTAGTCTGTGTTCCAGGTAGACCGGTACTTAAGTACTGACACAATTGTGTCTGCGACACATAGAGAGGAACAAAAATAGAATTGAGAACAGCTCCTGTTCCCTAAAACCATGTTTAATCCTTAACAATGCTCCACCAGTATTTTTCTTACTCATCGCCCAAATGCAAAATAAACCCTCTTTGGTACAAATTTCATAGAATCTAATTTACAATGCTACAAAATACATCAGCATTTAGTTAAACGAATAAAAGTACAAAATGGGTGGAGTTTTGGTTGGAAACAGTCCCTGTGGTCAGAGTCCCTGTGGTCTCTGTGGTTGTGTTGTGGTCTTTTTACGGTCTTATCTTTGACCAGGACCCCAAAGTAAAGAGACAGAGCACAGACTCTACATGAAGAGCAGCGATTTTATAAAAAAATAACTACTATATAGACAACCAACACCCTCCCCCCACCCCTATCCCCCCATACCCAAACCTCACCAATCCCCCGACACACACACACACACACACACACACACACACACACACACACACACACACACACACACACACACACACACACACACACACACACACACACACACACACACACACACACACACACACACACAAACCTTCACCAGCAAGTTGGTCACAATTCACATCCTCAAAACATCCTGCGTGGGAAGGGGTGTGGTGGAATCCCATCTGCCTTTTGAACTTTCACCCCTGACCCCCCCTACCTCCCCTGCCCTTTCACCCCACGGTCCTCCAATTGGTCTGACAGAAGCTCCCTCCGTCCTCTCCTCTTCCTCCTTACTCCCTCTTCACTCTTCCCTTTTTCTGCTGCTTCTTCCCGTTCTCCTCTACCTCCTCTAACTTGTTGTAGCCGTTGGTTGCTGTGGAAATGCCGTTGGTGACGGATTTGGCCGCCTTGGGGGCGGAGTGTGGGGTGCGCCGGTAGGTCTGGTAGTAGAAGTTGCCGAATAGGATGATGAAGGTGACGGCGTAGCCAATTAGGGCCCACTGCATCCAAGCGGGGAAAGGGCAGCCAGTGTAGAGGGAGTAGCCTGCATGGCCGATGGTCACATGGAACTGGATCTGTGACGTACACAAGACACATGTTTAACTGACATGCTTAATCCGAATGTAATAATCTCAACATAATCCCTGATCAATGAGTCAGACTGCACACTCCAAACAATGAAATATATTTTGATATGCAAAGACGTGTTTCAGTATCAATCACACACTACCTGAACAGCTGTGCTATGGCCACAATAACAGGGAGACTTACCATCTGAATGATGGTCAGGTATTTCTTCCACCAGAGGAATTTCTGGATCTTGGGTCCGAAAGCGGCCAGGCCATAGTATCCATACATCAGGACATGGATGGATGAGTTTATGCCTGCTCCGAAGAACGCTGTGAGAGGGATATAGGTTAAAGGTAGTTCAGAGGGGATACAGGTCAGGCTGTTTGTGAGTGTATGTTAGCATGGTATGTCATCACCCCTGTCGGAACAGTATGACAGTGCTGGGGGGAGATTATCCAGGTGGGAAAATGTCTATATATATATATATATATATACACACAATGTACCCCTAGGTACTTACACTGTCCTCCAGGGACCCACTTGATTCCGATCCACCAGAGGATGAACATGGTGCAGTGATGGTAGACATGGAGGAAGCTGACCTGGTTAAACTTCCTCCTCAGGATGAAGAACACCGTGTCCAGATACTCCACTCCCTTAGAGATGTAGTACCACCACAGAGCAGACGCTATCTGCCAACGTGAAGAGGGAGGGAGTGAGCTATCTCAAATCCATCTGGTTTTAAGGACTCAAACTCAAAGACAATGAAGATTGCCAATTTCCTGAAACGCTTTAAAGAGGATTCAAGAGGATTTTATGGATTTCACTTTGTTGAGATTATGGATAACACCGCTAGCCACCTTGCTTTTCACACACACACTCATTATCATGCATCATCCACACATGTATGCATCAAGGACACACCCTCACACGCACAAATACATTTTATTGCAATTATTGAATCTATTGAAGTCACTGAAGTTGGGAATAAGGTTCAATTGGATCCTGACCAATATCAAAGATAACTTCACCTGGATCATCTCTGTAAATCTAAGGTCAGAGTCAACAATGTTAGGGTCAACACTTTTCATAGGGGATTGTGATGACGATGAAAGGGGTCATTGGTGAATGACATGGCAGGTTAGCCTGTGGTCTGGTAGAGAAAGTGTTTTGTTAAGGGGATGGTACAGTAAGAGCTAATACATGAGGATAGCTGTTGTATCAGGCTTGTTGCTGGCTTGTTCCCAAGCCTAAAAGGTAAGTAGAGCTCAACCTCTTGTATGTCAGACTACAACTGGACAAAGTAGCCTGTCCATATCCATTCTCAACCCCCACCAACATACTCTCTCTCTCGTATCCCTTTGTAATTGACACACACACACATACACACAGAGAAAGAGAGTGAGAGAGAGAGAGAGAGAGAGAGAGAGAGAGAGAGAGAGAGAGAGAGAGAGAGAGAGAGAGAAAGAAGCTGTGTGCCACAGTGCTCTGAGTGTCACTCTTGTCCCTCAGTAACTCCATCATGCTATGGGTGGGTTCAGAAGTGGTGAGACCTAATAACTCCTCCCCTTAATGCAAAAGGTCACGCCCCCTCTGTCCTCTCCTCCTCTCCCTCTCTCTATCTCTTACACACACACACAAATAGAGTGATAGTCTACTTAACCTAACAATAGGATTACAGTACGGCTGCTTAGATTTACACAGAACCACATGCTGCTAAAGCTGGACCTCACTCTACACCTCAAATACAGGAGACCCAATCTGTATAAATTAGAAGGCTAGAAGGCAAACAATTCCAGTCTTTGCTGGCTCATGAACAGAATGACCAGACAAGCTCCGGCTTTTGGCCTTTTCACAAAATTAATAGAAAAAGAGTGTAGGGTGTCATGTTTGCTCACCCTGACTTCGTTGACGTCGTTGGAGTAGCTGACAGGTTGACATAGGTAGCTGTACCCCGCTGCTCTTGCACCCAGGAGGAGCTGAGGCCACAGAGATATAAAGTTAGTGACACGACATTAGGAACAAAATGTTAGAGATTGTCCCTTTCCTCTAGACCAGGAATGAGCAACTTTATATTAAAATATCGGAACTCCCAATGAGGGCCAGCAGTGGCTCAATGGTCTGCGCTATACCGACATTCATACCCATACATGTACTCAGAGCCGGCCCCTAGCCTTTTGGAGGATCTAAGAGAAATGTTGTTGTTAGCTGACATGGTCAGTGACTGACATAAAACATAAACTGATGACGCATAACCAATTTTGAAATGGTGTATTCTACTACTCTAACAGTAACAACACCCCAACTGAGTTTTCTTAATTGATCCGCGCGCCAAACAAAAGGCTCTCTGCCATGGATACACACCACCAGCCCTCAAGGGCCACAGAGACCCATTTACACCTGCGGGGGCCGGGGATGTGGAAGCAATTGCCAGGGAGAAATGAAAATCAGCAGCACTGCAGCTGTCGGGGACTGGAGTTGTGCCCTAGACCCTATTTCCTCTGTGTGTATACAGGTCTAAAAGGACTATATATATACATTTGAAGTCGGAAGTTTACATACACTTAGATTGGAGTCATTAAAACTTGTTTTTCAACCACTCCACAAATGTACAGTGCCTTGCGAAAGTATTCGGCCCCCTTGAACCTTGCGACCTTTTGCCACATTTCAGGCTTCAAACATAAAGATATAAAACTGTATTTTTTTTGTGAAGAATCAACAACAAGTGGGACACAATCATGAAGTGGAACGACATTTATTGGATATTTCAAACTATTTTAACAAATCAAAAACTGAAAAATTGGGCGTGCAAAATTATTCAGCCCCCTTAAATTAATACTTTGTAGCGCCACAGCTGTAAGTGCGATTACAGCTGTAAGTCGCTTGGGGTATGTCTCTATCAGTTTTGCACATCGAGAGACTGAAATGTTTTCCCATTCCTCCTTGCAAAACAGCTCGAGCTCAGTGAGGTTGGATGGAGAGCATTTGTGAACAGCAGTTTTCAGTTCTTTCCACAGATTCTCGATTCGATTCAGGTCTGGACTTTGACATGGCCATTCTAACACCTGGATATGTTTATTTTTGAACCATTCCATTGTAGATTTTGCTTTATGTTTTGGATCATTGTCTTGTTGGAAGACAAATCTCCGTCCCAGTCTCAGGTCTTTTGCAGACTCCATCAGGGTTTCTTCCAGAATGGTCCTGTATTTGGCTCCATCCATCTTCCCATCAATTTGAACCATCTTCCCTGTCCCTGCTGAAGAAAAGCAGGCCCAAACCATGATGCTGCCACCACCATGTTTGACAGTGGGGATGGTGTGTTCAGGGTGATGAGCTGTGTTGCTTTTACGCCAAACATAACGTTTTGCATTGTTGCCAAAAAGTTCAATTTTGGTTTCATCTGACCAGAGCACCTTCTTCCACGTTTGGTGTGTCTCCCAGGTGGCTTGTGGCAAACTTTAAACAACACTTTTTATGGATATCTTTAAGAAATGGCTTTCTTCTTGCCACTCTTCCATAAAGGCCAGATTTGTGCAATATACGACTGATTGTTGTCCTATGGACAGAGTCTCCCACCTCAGCTGTAGATCTCTGCAGTTCATCCAGAGTGATCATGGGCCTCTTGGCTGCATCTCTGATCAGTCTTCTCCTTGTATGAGCTGAAAGTTTAGAGGGACGGCCAGGTCTTGGTAGATTTGCAGTGGTCTGATACTCCTTCCATTTCAATATTATCGCTTGCACAGTGCTCCTTGGGATGTTTAAAGCTTGGGAAATCTTTTTGAGTCCAAATCCGGCTTTAAACTTCTTCACAACAGTATCTCGGACCTGCCTGGTGTGTTCCTTGTTCTTCATGATGCTCTCTGCGCTTTTAACGGACCTCTGAGACTATCACAGTGCAGGTGCATTTATACGGAGACTTGATTACACACAGGTGGATTGTGTTTATCATCATTAGTCATTTAGGTCAACATTGGATCATTCAGAGATCCTCACTGAACTTCTGGAGAGAGTTTGCTGCACTGAAAGTAAAGGGGCTGAATAATTTTGCACGCCCAATTTTTCAGTTTTTGATTTGTTAAAAAAGTTTGAAATATCCAATAAATGTCGTTCCACTTCATGATTGTGTCCCACTTGTTGTTGATTCTTCACAAAAAAATACAGTTTTATATCTTTATGTTTGAAGCCTGAAATGTGGCAAAAGGTCGCAAAGTTCAAGGGGGCCGAATACTTTCGCAAGCACTGTATTTTTAACAAACTATAGCTTTGTGCATGACACAAGTAAGTTTTCCAACAATTATTTACAAGACAGATTATTTCACTTATAATTCACTGGATCACAATTCCAGTGGGTCAGAAGTTTACATACACTAAGTTGACTGTGCCTTTAAACAGTTTGGAAAATTCCAGAAAATTATGCCATGTCGTTAGAAGCTTCTGATAGGCTAATTGACGTAATTTCAGTCAATTGGAGGTGTACCTGTGGATGTATTTCAAGGCCTATCTTCAAACTCAGTGCCTCTTTGCTTGACATCATGGGAAAATCAAAAGAAATCCGCCAAGACCTCAGAAAAAAATTGTAGACCTCCACAAGTCTGGTTCATCCTTGGGAGCAATTTCCAAATGCCTGCAGGTACCACGTTCATCTGTACAAACAATAATATGCAAGTATAAACATCATGGGACCACGCAGCCGTCATAAGCACACAGGAAGGTGATGCGTTCTGTCTTCTAGAGATGAACGTACTTTGGTGCGAAAAGTGCAAATCAATCCCAGAACAACAGCAAGGACCTTGTGAAGATGCTGGAGGAAACAGGTCCAAAAGTATCTATATCCACAGTTAAGCGAGTCCTATATCGACATAACCTGAAAGGCCGCTCAGCAAGGAAGAAGCCACTGCTCCAAAACCGCCATAAAAAAACTGTTTGGGCATAATGACCATCGTTATGTTTGGATGAAAAAGGTAGAGCCTTGCAAGCCGAAGAATACCATCCCAAACGTGAAGCACGGGGGTGGCAGCATCATGTTGTGGGTGTGCTTTGCTGGCTCACTTCACAAAATAGATGCATCTCAAGACATCATCTCAAGACATCAGTCAGGAAGTTCGAACTTGGTCGCAAATGGGTCTTCCAAATGGACAATGACCCCAAGCATACTTCCAAAGTTGTGGCAAAATGGCTTAAGGACAAAAAGTCAAGGTATTGGAGTGGCCATCACAAAGCGCTGACCTCAATCCTATAGAAAATTTGAAGGCAGAACTGAAAAGGCGTGTGTGAGCAAGGAGGCCTACAACCCTGACTCACTTACTCCAGCTCTGTCAGGAGGAATGGGCCAAAATTCACCCAACTTATTGTGGGAAGGTTGTGGAAGGCTACCCGAAATGTTTGACCCAAGGCAATGCTACCAAATACTAATTGAGTGTATGTAAACTTCTGACCCACTGGGAAAGTGATGAAAGAAATAAAAGCTGAAGTAAATAATTCGCTCTACTATTATTCTGACATTTCACATTCTTAAAATAAAGTGGCGATCCTAACTGACCTAAGGCAGGGAGTTTTTACTAGGATTAAAATGTCAGGAATTGTGAAAAACTGAGTTTAAATGTATTTGGCTAAGGTGTATGTAAACTTCCGACTTCAACTGTTTTAATGTAGTGGATGCTTGACAGGTGCAGTCCTAGGTATGGTATGTGAGTATAGTATTGAATTCAGGCAGGGTTGGTACATGGCATGCTACATCAGCCATTCGGTGATGGCACAGCCTTGCTGAACAATAGATTAACTTAAAGCAGGGGTCATATTGCTATCACCGATCAACCTACTGGGCACAGACATCAATTCCACATTGGTTGAATGTAATTTTGTTGAAATGATGTGGAAACAATGTTGATTCAGTGAGTGTGTGCCCAGTGGGAAGCCGTTTCCAATCTGTACACACTGAAGGGACAGGGACTGGGAACCAAATAGACAATGGCCTGAAAAGAAATGGAACATGCCATTATTGACTTGGTGTAAAAGGAATGGAGCTGGTTACCTCTTTGGCGATGTAAAAGTTGAGTATCACCATACTGAAGTTGTACACTATGAGGGTCTTCCTTAGCTGGAAAGGCTCGCGATTCTGCATGTACTTAGGCCCCGCCCACAGGAAGAGCAAGTACAGGCAGCTGATGGCCAGGGTGGGGGCGGGGGACGACATCATCGGCCATTTCTCCACTCGCTTGTCTGGGAGAGGGACAGGAAAGTTAATGTCAGCAGTGGTCATATGACAGACACACAAATGTAAAGTATGACTCTGAATCCTGTCTGAATGTATGACCACACAATGTTGCACCAATGGTGTCTGGAGGATATACTTAATTGCAGTACTCCGAATTGCTCTAATAGTGTATTGTATTGCACACACACACACAAGCAACCATGTGTACCTGAGTTTGTGCTTGTGTGCGTGGTTAGATTAGCAGACTGTCCCTGCAATGTGAGAGAAATCAGCACTAACTCACCTGCTATAGTAAGGCTCCATCTGTAGAACTCTACCGTGTCATTCATAAAGTGGGTGACAGCTTCCATGCCTGCGTCTGGATTTGGTCCTGCTTATGCTGCAGTGAGAGAAAGAGAGTAGCCAGTCTTCAAAATAGTCCAAATGAATCTAAGATAATTAAAGAAATCTGTCAATCATTTTGCCGTTTTTGCCCGAGAGATAATTGTTGCCCAATTTTGGTGCAGTATTTTTCTATGAAAGAATGTGCTTGAAAATGAGTCGTCTCTCGTTGAATGACAACAAAGACTTTATTGAAGAATCCCTAGAGTTGACCAATCACCAACGAAGAGGTTAAGAAATGCGTGTGCCCGAAAAGCCGGAAAAACCCTCACTGAAGTCCAAAACGAACAAAAACTTCACAAAATGTCGTCATAATATATGCACGACTCTACCAAACTGTTTCAGCTGGGAAGCATGCGAACGTCTTAAGCCCCTTTAGATAATTGAAAACCTTATTATAATGTTGGTGAAGTTAAAGATGCTGTCCGGGATCTTATTTAAGCACAACAAATTCGTAACATATTGTACGAATTGTATTTGTAACATATCATACAAAAAAATAATAATGTATAATGTATAAATGTATAAATAATGTATAAATGTATAAATAAATGTAATGTAATACAGTACCAGTCAAAAGCTGTCATCAAGGCAAAGGGTGGCTACTTCAAAGAATCTCAAATGAAACATATATTTTTATTTGTTTAACACTTTTGCTGGTTACTACCTGATTCCATGTGTTATTTCATAGTTTTGATGTCTTCACTATTATTATACAATGTAGATAATAGTACAAATAAAGAAAGACCCTTGAATGAGTGGGTGTGTCCAAACTTTTGACTGGGACTGTATATAAATATAAAATAATTTTGCAGGACCAAACGTAACATATGAAACGGATGGCGTAGTACAGAAGTGGCTGACTAGTACACAAAAAACGGAGACCAGTTTTGGCTCGTGAGCACCAATTTGAAAACTACTGGCTGAAATTATACAAAAGTTCTGGACATCACTTTAAAGGGATACTTAAGCCCTTTATCTACTTCCCCAGAGTCAGATGAACTCATGGATACCATTTTTAT
This sequence comes from Oncorhynchus mykiss, assembly GCF_057628025.1. NCBI lineage: Eukaryota > Metazoa > Chordata > Actinopteri > Salmoniformes > Salmonidae > Oncorhynchus > Oncorhynchus mykiss. Next base: position 26,979,615 of record NC_143029.1, on the reverse strand, counting down.
TTCTCTGCGTGCAGTTTGAAGGAAGTTGCTAACTAGCACTAGAGCAATTGTTAACTAGCGTATGCTCAATGACTGGTACTGTATGCTAGCAGATACCATAGACTTTCCGTCTTTGAGCTAATGCTAGTTAGCATTGGCTCGCCAAACTACCTCTAACTTCCTTCGTACTGTACTTAGAGATATAAAAATGGCCCAAATCCCAAAGAATCCCTTTAACATCAAGTTCAAACTCTGAGTTTGCCAAACTCAGCACATGGATCACCCATACGTACAAACATTCCCTGGTCTAAACTGTTAGTGCAGGGTTTATTTCGAGCCTCACACTAATTGCACAGATCTAAAAGAGGACTAAACAACTGATCAGTGTGGACAGAGTAGGTCTTTGTGGTTACCCATCCCCCCACACACATGTTCTAAGACAAGATGTAAAGTGCTGGTCTCATGTTTCATGAGCTGAAAGAAAAGATCCCAGAAATGTTCCATACGGAACAAAAGTTATTCTCTCAAATTTTGTGCAGAAATTTGTTTACATCCCTGTTAGTGAGCATTTCTCCTTTGCCAAGATAATCCATCTACCTGACAGGTGTGGCATATCAAGAAGCTGATTAAACAGCATGGTCCTTGCACAGGTGCACCTTGTGCTGGGGATAATAAAAGGCCACTTTAAAATGTGCAGTTTCATCACACAACACAATGCCACAGGTGTCTCAAGTTTTGAGGGAGCGTGCAATTGGCATGCTGACTGCAGGAATGTCCACCAGAGCTGTTAGCAGATAATTGAATGTTCAGATCCTGAGGCCCACTGTGAGGCCCATTTTTTTAAGGTATCTGTAACCAACATATGCATATCTGTATTCCCAGTCATGTGAAATCCATAGATTAGGGCCTAATGTTGCATGTTGCATTTACATTTTTGTTCAGTATAAAAACTAATTTAAAAGTTGTTTGTAAATAGCTGACAAGGTCAAAATCTGTCGTTCTGCCCCTGAGCAAGGCAGTTAACCCACTGTTCCCCAGGTGCCGAAGACGCGGATGTCGATTAAGGCAGCCCCCCGCACCTTTCTGATTCAGAGGGGTTGGGTTAAATGCGGAAGACACATTTCAGTTGAATACATTCAGTTGGACAACTGACTAGGTATCCCCCTTTCCCTAAATGTGTGCTACTAAAGCCTTATTTGAATGGGTGTATAAAAGACCATAGAGAACAACATACAGTACACATTTTAGTACTCATCACTACATTCTCTACCAGAAAGCTGGTTGGCTCTCTTTGATGTAAAGTGGGTTGATGCACTATATATACAAAGGTATGTGGACACACCTTCAAATTAGTGGATTCGGCTAAGTCAGCCACACTCACTGCACACAGCGATGCAATCTCCATAGTCAAACATTGGCAGTAGAATGGCTTTACTGAAGAGCTCAGTGACTTTCAACGTGACACCACAAAGGATGCCACCTTTTCAACAAGTCAGTTCATCAAATTTCTGCCCTGCTAGACCTGCCCTGGTCAGCTGTAAGTGCTGTTATTGTGAAGTGGAAACTTCTAGGAGCAATAATGGCTAAGCCACATTCTCACAGAACGGGACCGGCGAGTGCTGAAGTGCGTAGTGCGTAAAAATCCTCTGTCCTCGGTTGCAACACTCACTACCGAGTTCCAAATCGCCTCTGGAAGCAATGTCAACACAAGAACTGTTCGTCTGGAGCTTCATGAAATGGGTTTCCATGGCCAAGCTGCCGCAGATCAGATGCCTAAGATCACCATGCGCAATGCCAAGCGTTGGCTGGAGTGGTGGAAAGCTTGCCGCCATTGGACTCTGGAGCAGTGGAAACGCGTTCTCTGGAGTGATGAATCCCTCTTCACCCTCTGGCAGTTCGACGGACGAATCTGAGTTTGGCGGATGCCAGGAGCACGCTACCAGTCCCAATGCATAGTGGCAACTGTAAAGTTTGGTGGAGGAGGAATAATGTCGGGGGCTGTTTTTCATGGTTCGGGCTAGGCCCCTTAGTTCCAGTGAAGGACAATCTTAACGCTACAGCATACATTGACATACTAGACGATTCTGTGCTTCCAACTTGGCAACAGTTTGGGGAAGGCCCTTTCCTGTTTCAGCATGACAATGCCCGCAAATTAGAATGCAGAGGCCTAGTGTTATAATTAAGCAATAAGGCCCGAGGAGGTGTGGTACATGGCCAATATACCACGGCTAAGGGCTGTTCTTACGCACAACGCAACACGGAGTGCCTTGACACAACCCTTAGCCGTGGTATATTGGCCATATATTCCAAACCCCAGGTGCCTTATTGCTATTATAAACTGATTACCTTCGTAATTAGACCTGTAAAAATAAATGTTTTGTCTTACCCGTGGTATATGGCCTGATATACCACGGCCGTCAGCCAATCAGCATTCAGGGCTCGAACCACCCAGTTTATAACATGTTGTAAACCACACACTAAAATCATCTTATTGGCTTATAGATCATAATAGGTCTAATTAATTTGTGAAAACTTATTGGGGAGTTTGTGGGAACCTGAAAAAACACACATTCACTGACAATGGGGGTTAAGTTTCGTTTTCAAAACGGAAGAGGAAATGGGAGGATGGGAGAGAGAAAAAAATTCACCCAAATAGGTCCGGTCGCCCGTGGAAACGGGCATGAGAGCACACAAAGAACCGGGGCGCGTGTGTCAGCAGGTTTTGCGCGGTGCGATCAAGAGGCTTAAATCCAATTGCTCTACGAGCTTAGACGTAAATCCAAACGCCAAGCGACCCACATTCGCAGGGGCATCATTTAAAGCGATAACTTGCCCCTATGAACTAGACCCTTATTTGCGCTCACACATATGGCGCATGGCGGATTTTCAAAGAGTGGTTGACTGAACATGGGAAATGATGTGGTTAACAGTTTATACAAATCATATAGGGAAAATGAAACCAAAATAGTCGCTAAACACGTTATAGACACATTTTATAGGCTGCATCCAATCCCTTCCTATATGCCACCCATCATATTCTAACATCGTGCAAGTTCCTTTCCACTGAGTCTATGTAGGCTACTGTCATGCATGCTCACATAATAGAAGTTCATGGTTTCTTAGGAAGAGAGAGCAGGCGGAGAGAGTAAGGGTGAATAAGTGATGAAATTGTCTAAGCACTGTCTGAGTTTATTGTCTTGTAAAAATACAGAACTATGATGATATGAACTCAGCCAAAAGGGATGGCAGATAAGCATAAAGAAAACGAACGCAAGAGAAGGTTACGAACGGTTCAATTCCTCAAAGCATAACTAAAGAAAAAAGACTAAGCCTACACTTTCCAAGGCTGTGCACTAATTTGTTCACAAAAGAACCGATTTAAAGAATGATAGCCCAAGCACGCGATTCTGCATTTCTGTATTAACCATTTCATTATGGAGAAAAATACATATCTACATACCTTCTCGAGATTTAGTTGCGTGTACTGACATCCGGTGCAAAGTGATGGACAACGCCTTTAAATGACCGTATTCTGCCGTTATAGCCGCTGATCCCCAACACTGCTATAAGGACAATTAGACATCCACCCCAAATTTGGCAAAAATGCAAAGGCAAGCGGAAATCTATCCCAAAGAAATCATGTATGAGGTCCGTGCTGGCTGCTGAAACACATCGCTTAAGATCTATAGGATACCCGACCAGCCTGATGGCACTGCGCATGCGGATATTGCACTACAGGGACCTCTGCACTGACTGGACAGACCGATGGCCCCTTTGTATGGTAGAGATTATCAACATCCACCGTATCCCCCATTCAGCTTCGTTGAGTGATAGGCGAATGCGGAAGCCACTCGGAAGGAAAAAGAGAGGATTCTTTGAACGCGCATGACAAATGGGTACCTCTCTGCTGTTACGCATCGATGTGTGAGGAAACCTCCTGGATAAGTGCATTTGTTGCAATTATGCATTTTTGGCCTCGATGACACTCGTTAGTAGGTCATGCTATATGTCCAAAATACAATGAATTGAGTGTTGTTCATTCAGCTTTGGCTTTAACTCTAAGAGTAGGTCCAAGGCTATGAGCCATTTTCTATCAGACATAGCCTAGGGATTCCTTAATAGCTCTCATGTTTCAACTTGGGTAGACTAAATTAGAGTTTATACAACAAATGTTTGTTGCTATTGTAGGCTATAGGTCGTCGGCTGTAAATAGCTTTTGGGTATGTGCCAATGTCCCGGTAGAGGGTGTCAATCAATTAGCCATCTGTCTTTAGAGTGTGTCTTGTACTCCACTGAGTCGGTCAATATTTTGAATTAGTCACTAGGTGGAAGTGTCACACCATCAATTGATACCCAACAAGCACAGCTGGGTTGTACAGTATTTGGTTGCAGCAGAGTTTTCTGTAGGCCTACATACTCTCTGGTGTAACCTAAAGCTGTATTTTTTTTAAATCCCATTCCTGATTCTCCAGATGAACTAAACAACTTTTCCACTCCAAGCCTGGTAATTATTGAACAGAATATTCAATTAATATCAGAATATATCATATCATATCATTCTCAAGTATTTGCCCAAGATCCCTTTGAATTTATTTGATTGAAAATAATAATAATTGGGTTGGGGGACCACTGGAGGTCAGGGGCTCCCCAGATAGCATATGAACACGTTATAAGCATTGGCAACATTTTCTTTCAACCTTATGGCAAAATGTGTACAATAGCATTAATTTGTATTTTTTGTGGTTCGGGGTCCCTGCTGTAAGTAGGTGTCCCAGGGCCCAAAATGCGGTAGACTAGCCCTGTTCCAAAGGCAGGAAGTTCATATTTTCTTACTCTCATTTCTATACCTCTGTTATTTTGTACTTTTCCATTAGTGATGTCAATGTTCCAACTGGAGGGTCCTCTCCAAACCCCATCCAAGGCCCTGCTTCAGTCACTATTTGAGGGAGGGGAAAATATTACATAACATGTGTACAGTACCTATTACTGTCTTCAATTTCATTGTGATATAATGTGACACATCCAACAGATTCACATCACACACACAGCTTGTACCCTTCTGAGGATAGCCAAGCTTTATGCTAGTTTCAAGTTTTATTAGTCGTATGTACAGGATACACATGGCATACACCATACAACGAAATGCTTACTTGCAAGTTCCTTCTTGACAATGCAACAACAATAAGAAATAATAAAATATAAGAATATGAACATCAAGTAAATGGCTCATTAGAATAGAATAAACATTTTAGCATAATACAGGATTGCACAATTTATAGTCCAATATTTACACATGTTTGGGGGAAGGGGGGTTGGGTGGCAAGTGTTTGAATTGTGCTCTATTTAGCAAAAATAATAAGGTATGTGTGATATGTGTGCGTAGCATGAATGTGTGTGTGTGGATGAGTGTATGTCTGTGTGTGTGTGTGTGCATGAGTGCATGTCTGTGTGGGTGTGTGCATGAGTGCATGTGTGCTAAGGTGCAGAGTCAGTGCCAGGTGGCGAGTACACTTCAAGTGTTCAGCAGTCTGATGGCTTGTAGATAGAAACAAAGCAGTATTTTAGTAGCACACACGCTGCGCCTCCTTCTGTGAAGGTGGGTGAGCAGAGGAGAGGAGGAGGAAGCAGCTCCAGGATGGGTCACAGTATTTCTGTGCTGTATGGTGATCCTGAGGAATAAATCTCTCTCATTTCCCCTCAGGGAAGGGGGATACCTAGTCAGTTGCACAACGGAATGCATTCAACCGAACTGAATCAGAGAGGTGTGGGGGGCTGCCTTAATCAACGTCATCGGCGCCTGGGGAACAGTTCTGGTTGGGAGTTAACTGCCTTGCTTAAGGGCAGAATGGCAGATTTTAGACCTTGCCAGCTCATGGATTCAAACCAGCAGTCTTTTGGTTACTGGCCAACTCTCTTAACCGCTAGGCTACCTGCTATGATGCACATCTGTTTACTGGGAAAAGCACAAGAGCCATCAGCAGGACTCTACAGCCATGTGTGTGTGGATGTGTATGTTGGTGTGCATGTGTGTGTGCATGTGTTTTTGTGTATGTTTCTTAATTAAAGAGATGTAGACCTGACCATGCCCCAGTCAGGTGTGAGTGAGTGAGTGAGTGAGTGAGTGAGTGAGTGAGTGAGTGAGAGAGTGGGAAAGATAGGGAGAGAGATAGGAGAGACAGAAAGGAGGTGGCAAGAGACACCGAGTTTATTTGTGTGTGTATCAGTGTGAGAGAGTAAGGAAGACAAAATTCCACAGGTCCACCTGTTCTCACTGTCAGTCGACCATATACAGCCTTCATAACTGCCTCGACCTCAGCATCGCTGCCAACCCAAACAAACACACATTCTCATACAATACACACAGGTTGCAGTGTTTGGGCTCTGAGACCACACACACACACACACACATACACACACACACACACACACACACACACACACACACACACACACACACACACACACACACACACATATACACACACACACACACACACACACACACCAGAGGAGGAATATACACATAAACACACAGTCGTTGGCCTGTGGTCTTGGCAGCGTTGGTGCTTGGTGTATCCAGAATGTGGTGTATGTGTAGGAGGCCCTGCACGTATCCCATAATCAGGTGGGTCATGACTATAAGCCTACCCTCCCGTAACCCATGGCAACCGCACCGTGGCACCTGTTCAAATGCCTGCTGGGAGGTCAGCAGACTGGGGAGAGCAGCAGATAGTGGGCTGAAATAGTCTGGTTCATTAAGTACTATGGGATCCTAAAGGGTATAGTTTATATGGCTACTGTAGGTCAGGCTGTATGTCCTGTCTGTTATAGGTTGGAATGCAGGGTTCACTGAAATATAGAGCTGTTCAGAGTCCAGTTATTTCAGGGATATTTTGGAAGTGCATTTATCCAGTGGGTGCATCAAGTCAGAGAATGTAAATGTTGGCCGAAAACTATCAGTCTGTCTTCGTCAAAAGCAGAATAATTGTAGATCTCTGACATACTTTATCTACCCTAATCTCAATCCTGACCAGTGTTAAAGCTATGTCTAACGAATGTCTATTCTGGCTGCCGCATAGAACTGCATGGTAGAATCTGAAGAAGTGGGTAAACAAAGGACAGAAACTGAAACAGAGCCTGGTAACTAAGAGAGAGCCTGTGTGTGTGTGTGTGTGTGTGTGTGTGTGTGTGTGTGTGTGTGTGTGTGTGTGTGTGTGTGTGTGTGTGTGTGTGTGTGTGTGTGTGTGTGTGTGTGTGTGTGTGTGTTTGTGTGTGTGTGTGTGTGTGTGCATGCATGTGCGTGTGTGTGTGTGATGGCTTCTCCTCTGTTTTGTCATGCATGAATATGTCTGTAAGGTGTGCAGAGCATTTCAAACTGCCAGATGGGAAAGTAAACTCCATCTGATGTTGATCATGTATGTACACATACCTGGGTGAATGATTGAGTCAGACATCAGTTGCATTACATAACAAGAGTGAAGAGTGAAACTAGCCATTAGTAAAAGGAGAAGCAACCCCAGTTAAAAATGTCAAGTCAGCACAGCACAGTGTACAGATGTAGGATCTGAATTTGACCTATACTGTCACAAAATAATCCTGCAGCAACAGGATTTGAATATTTATTGCATAATTCTGCTTGATTGGTGGTTAGGCTATATTAGCTAGCGAAAAAGTATGTTACGTGGAAAGTGCAACACTGTTAATATAACTGTGTGTTAGTGTGGGTTTTCAGTGAATTTCTGTAAATCACAAAGCTCATCTACTTTTGCTGCGGTGCAGGAAAATGCTCAGCAACTAGAGTGAACAAATTAAGATCCTATACCTGTATGTGATCTATTGTGTTTTGTGGAGCATTTGCCATAACGACTTCCCATTGTTATGTATCCTGTATTACATAATAACAGTGGTCATCTGGTCTATGACCTATAATGAAATCCTGGTATTGGTTAGTGAACACTTCATAAGCTCTCAATATCCTGCTCATAAAGCTGTTATGTATGCTCTGTGTAGTGGGTCATACAGAGAGACTCAAGTGTTGCCCTGTTGTGTTTTGGTTGCTAAGCAGGCGATCACTCAAACCAGCATTTGGAGACTTTATGAAATGGTGGTTACAACACAGGGAATTTTCCACTGAAGGGCACAGTTATTGTGGGGGGCACCTGGGATTTATTTTTTTCATGCACACATTACTAACTACTGGAGAAAAACATAATCATTAAACACTTTACAGTCTTCTGGGAGACACCACTTTTCTCAGGCTCTACTCAAAAGCTGGGATAAACCATATCTTTCAAACACACCCACACACACCCACGCTTGCACACCCTGGGTTGTTTAGTGGTGGTTGTGTGTCCATGGTCATGTTGTGTCTGGGAGAGTTGATGAAGTTCAAATCAAATCAAATCTATTCGTCACATACACATGGTTAGCAGATGTTAATGCGAGTGTAGCGAAATGCTTGTGCTTCTAGTTCAGAAGTGCAGTAATAACCAACGAGTAATCTAACCCAACAATTCCAAAACTACTACCTTATTATACACACAAGTGTAAAGGGATAAATAATATGTACATAAAGATATGAATGAGTGATGGTACAGAACGGCATAGGCAAGATGCAGTAGATGGTATCGAGTACAGTATATACATATGAGATGAGTAATGTAGGGTATGTAAACAAAGTGGCATAGTTTAAAGTGGCTAGTGATACATGTATTACATAAAGATGATATAGAGTACAGTACAGTATACACATATACATATGAGATGAGTAATGTAGGGTATGTAAACATTATATTATAAACATTATATTAAGTAGCATTGTTTAAAGTGGCTAGTGATATATTTTACATCAATTTCCATACATTTCCATTATTAAAGTGGCTGTAGTTGAGTCAGTGTGTTGGCAGCAGCCACTCAATGTTAGTGGTGGCTGTTTAACAGTCTGATGGCCTTGAGATAGAAGCTGTTTTTCAGTCTCTCGGCCCCTGCTTTGATGCACCTGTACTGACCTCGCCTTCTGGATGATAGCGGGGTGAACAGGCAGTGGCTCGGGTGGTTGTTGTCCTTGATGATCTTTTTGGCCTTCCTGTGACATCGGGTGGTGTAGGTGTCCTGGAGGGCAGGTAGTTTGCCCCCGGTGATGCGTTGTGCAGACCTCACTACCCTCTGGAGAGCCTTACGGATGTGGGCAGAGCAGTTGTCGTACCAGGCGGTGATACAGCCCGACAGGATGCTCTCGATTGTGCATCTGTAGAAGTTTGTGAGTGCTTTTGGTGACAAGCCGAATTTCTTCAGCCTCCTGAGGTTGAAGAGGCGCTGCTGCGCCTTCTTCACGACGCTGTCTGTGTGGGTGGACCAATTCAGTTTGTCCGTGATGTGTACGCCGAGGAACTTAAAACTTACTACCCTCTCCACTACTGTCCCGTCGATGTGGATAGGGGGGTGCTCCCTCAGCTGTTACCTGAAGTCCACAATCATCTCCTTTGTTTTGTTGACGTTGAGTGTGAGGTTATTTTCTTGACACCACACTCCGAGGGCCTTCACCTCCTCCCTGTAGGCCGTCTCGTCGTTGTTGGGAATCAAGCCTACCACTGTAGTGTCGTCTGCAAACTTGATGATTGAGTTGGAGGCGTGCATGGCCACGCAGTTGTGGGTGAACAGGGAGTACAGGAGAGGGCTCAGAACGCACCCTTGTGGGGCCCCAGTGTTGAGGATCAACGGGGTGGAGATGTTGTTACCTACCCTCACCACCTAGGGGCGGCCCATCAGGAAGTCCAGTACCCAGTTGCACAGGACGGGGTCGAGACTCATGGTCTCGAGCTTGATGACGAGTTTGGAGGGTACTATGGTGTTAAATGCTGAGCTGTAGTCGATGAACAGCATTCTCACAAAGGTATTCCTCTTGTCCAGATGGGTTAGGGCAGTGTTCAGTGTGGTTGCGATTCCTTGATTAGTCTCTCAAAGTACTTCATGATGACGGAAGTGAGTGCTACAGTGGCTCGGATGGTTGTTGTCCTTGATGATCTTTTTGGCCTTCCTGTGACATCGGGTGGTGTAGGTGTCCTGGAGGGCAGGTAGTTTGCCCCCGGTGATGCGTTGTGCAGACCTCACTACCCTCTGGAGAGCCTTACGGTTGTGGGCAGAGCAGTTGCCGTACCAGGCGGTGATACAGCCCGACAGGATGCTCTCGATTGTGCATCTGTAGAAGTTTGTGAGTGCTTTTGGTGACAAGCCGAATTTCTTCAGCCTCCTGAGGTTGCGCCTCACTCCAGAGGGTAGTGAGGTCTGCACAACGCCGGGGGCAAACTACCTGCCCTCCAGGACACCTACACCACCGGTAGTCGTTTAGCTCAGTTACCTTATCTTTCTTGGGAACAGTGGGAACAGCAGACTGGGATAAGGATTGATTGAATATGTCCGTAAACACACCAGCCAGCTGGTCTGTGCATGATCTGAGGACGCGGCTGGGGATGCCGTCTGGTCCTGTAGCCTTGCAAGGATTAACACGTTTAAATGTTTTACTCACATCGGCTGCAGTGAAGGAGAGTCCGCAGATTTTGGTTGCGGGCTGTGTCAGTGGCACTGTATTTTCCTCAAAGCGGGCAAAAAAGTTATTTAGTCTGTCTGGGAGCAAGACATCCTGGTCTGCGACGGGGCTGATTTTCTTTTTGTAATCCGTGATTGACTGTAGACCCTGCCACATACCTCTTGTGTCTGAGCCGTTGAATTGCGACTCTACTTTGACTCTATACTGGCGCCTAGCTTGTTTGATTGCCTTGTGGAGGGAATAGCTACACTGTTTGTATTCGGTCATGTTTCCAGTCACCTTGCCCTAGTTAAAAGTAGTGGTTCGTGCTTTCAGTTTGACGCGAATGCTTTCATCAATCCACGGTTTCTGGTTTGGGAATGTTTTAATCGTTGCAATGGGTACGACATCGTCAATGCACTTTCTAATGAACTCGCTCACCGAATCAGCGTATTCGTCAATGTTGATGTTGGACGCAATACGGAACATATCACAATCCACATGATCGAAGCAGTCTTGAAGCGTGGAATCAGATTGGTCGGACCAGCGTTGAACAGACCTCAGCGCGGCAGCTTCTTGTTTTAGTTTTTCTGTCTGTAGGCAGGGAGCAACAAAATGGAGTCGTGGTCAGCTTTTCCGAAAGGAGGGCGGGGGAGGGCCTTATATGCGTTGCGGAAGTTAGAATAACAATGATCCAGGGTTTTACCAGCCCTGGTTGCGCAATCGATATGCTGGTACAATTTAGGGAGTCTTGTTTTCAGATTAGCCTTGTTAAAATCCCCAGCTACAGTGAATACAGCCCCAGGATATGTGGTTTCCAGTTTGCATAGAGTCAAATAAAGTTTTTTCAGGGTCATCGATGTGTCTGCTTGGGGGGTATATACGGCTGTGATTATAATCGAAGATAATTCCCTTGGTAGATAACACGGTCAACATTTGATTGTGAGGAATTCTAAGTCAGGCGAACAGAAGGACTTGAGTTCCTGTATGTTGTTATGATCACACCACGTCTCGTTAATCATAAGGCATACCCCCGCCCCTCTTCTTACCAGAAAGATGCTTGTTTCTATCGGCGCGATACGTGAAGAAACCAGCTGGCTGCACCGACACGTAAGTTGTGAGGAGGCTGAGAGAATGATAGCACTCACAGGAATAAGGCGGAAGATAACTCACTAAAGATGTGCTCTGTTTGAGTCAAGCCTCTTTTTCAGCACATGCAGCCAGGAAATTACAGGCTTAGGGGGATTTGGGTGAGTGTGTGTATGTATACCTTCTCAATGCAGGGGCATGTGTGAATGTGTGTGTGTGTGTGCGTGCGTGTTTCTTTGTGTGCATACGTGTGTATGGAAGTGTGACTGTCCTGTATTGGCACATCCATGCATACATCTGTGTTTGCAGGTGTTTATCATATGGGTCTACATGTTTGCACCACTTAAAACAATTCTCTAAGGAGCAGTAAATCACTGTAGTCACAAGCCTATTTCCCAATGTTGAGTCCTGCTTTATTTCAAAGTATCATGACAAGTACACAGTTGATATGCCTTGATATGAAATTGCCTAGACAGCATCATGGATTTAGTTAAGATATATTTAATTGTTGACTATAAATGTATTTGATTGATTTTAGGGCTATTTAGTAGCTGACTCCATACAGTAGCATGGCTCTTTCACAAGTGGCTCCCTAGATGTGGTGTAGGGCCACAGCTTGTGCCCTTTTGAGGATAATTGAGCTTTTTACTAGAGCCCATTAAAGCAATATTTGAGCTTGATTCGCCCAGACGCATGCATGCACACACACACACACACACACACACACACACACACACACACACACACACACACACACACACACACACACACACACACACACACACACACACACACACACACACACACACACACACACACACAGCATGGTGTCCCCAAACAACCTCTCACTAAGGACATACAGCCACACCCTCTCTCAGGGCTCAGCCAGATATACCCAGATGTGGGGAATAAAGAATCTCTCTCACCCTCCCTCTTCAATCCCCCCCTCTCTCTCTCCTCTCTCTCCCTCTCGCTCTCAACCCAAATTCAATTATTTTTTTAAACAATTTGAATAAAGGTGCTACGATGGGATGTAAACTCTATGCTGTGGTCTCAGAGTAATTATGATGTTAACGGAAAGGAAAGTGCACTTAAACATGGGAAATCACCCCATTTGTAATTGTAAAAATTGTCTGCCACCCATTGTGGTATGTTCCAGGTCACAAATTATCTCAACAGGAGACAACAACTCTGAGGTTTCAAACGTCACGATTACATACAGGCAGTACTGTTCAATATTTTGACTTTAAGGTCGAATGGTTCAAATAAGCAATAGTGTGCTACCTTCTCAAAGCCAGTGGCCATTAGCCTGTTAGATCCATAAAACCAAATGTTGTGGTTCAGGGGTTCAGTTTATTGTACAATTAGTTTGCCCACAGACTCAGCAGTGAATAGGCTCTAGTAAGGAGTGATCGAACCTTCCCGACCAAACTCAACCCGTAAAAACCCCATTGTTAGTCAATTACACGGGAGTAAGGCGTTAGTGGTGTTCTAGCCTGGTGTAATTCCACTTGTGAGAAACCCAATTACAGGCTCTTTTACAAGCTTAAAGTTGCTTTGCGCCTCACGGTGATTCGTATGTAAAACAGTTTTGTTTCGAGCAGGACTGAGACAATCTCAGATTTGCACAGGAGCATTTCACCAACAGCCTACGAGGGTAAAGATTCTCTTCAATCTACATGTATATTCCTACACTTCTCTAGCTCCTCCACTTTTGTTGTGTCACATTTTGTTGTGCCCAGTCATTACTTTTCATTGGCCGCGGTGGTATTGCAGTCGGTAATCCCGTGCCTTTTGTAATCTAAGCCTCTCAGCGCCGTCACATGGTGTTAGCATTAATCTCGCCACGATGCTCTGTCGTGGACCGACCCAGTGCCCTACGACCCAGTTACGTCTAAGGTCACCACCCAGCGTCATCAAAGTAGGGTCATACATAGAACTAGAACCAGTAGAATGGACATTCCCACTGAAAGCAACATATTATTTGGTGGTGGGACTGGTGGCCATTTAGGGTGTACCATTTCGAATATGTTGTCATGACACCTGTAATCCTCTCTAACCGGGTAACACATGCCAAATAAGCATGAAGGAAGGGGCGCAGGTCCTAATCCAGGCACTTGTCATCTCCCGTCTGGACTAATGCAACTCGTTGCCTGCGGTCGCCACTTGTGCCATCAAACCCCTGCAACTTACCCAGAACGCTGCAGTCCGCCTGTTGTTCAACCTTCCCAAGTTTTCCCATGTCAGTCCGCACCTCCGCACACTCCACTGGCTTCCAGTTGAAGCATCCACTACAAGACCATGGTATTTGGCTACAGAGCAGCCACCTCTGGTCTCTTCACCTCCAACCCTACAGAAGGGCAGTTCACTGTTGACGTTGAGACTGGTGTTTTGCGGGTACTATTTAATGAAGCTGCCAGTTGAGGACTTGTGAGGCGTCTGTTTCGCTGTTCTGTGAAGGGAGTAGTACACATCGTTGTACGAGATCTTCAGTTTCTTGGCAATTTCTAGCATGGAATACCCTTCATTTCTTAGAACAAGAATAGACGGACGAGTTTCAGAAGAAAGTTATTTGTTTCTGGCCATTTTTAGCCTATAATCGAACCCACAAATGCTGATACTCAACTAAGATACTAAACTAGTCTAAAGAAGGCCAGTTTTATTGCTCCTTTAATTCGAACAACAGTTTTCAGCTGTGCTAAAGTAATTGAAGAAGGGTTTCCTAATGATCAATTAGCCTTTTAAAATTATAAACTTGGATTAGCTAACACAAGGTGCCATTGGAACACAGGAGTGATGGTTGCTGATAATGGGCCTCTGTACACCTATGTAGATATTCCATTAAAAATCAACTTTTTCCAGCTACAATAGTCACTTACAACATTAACAATGTCTACACTGTATTTCTGATCAATTTTATGTTATTTTAATGGACAAAAAAATAAATGTTCTTTAAAAAACAAGCTAATTTCTAAGTGACCCCAAACATTTGAACGGTAGGGTACATATAAATATATGGATGAGCAATGACAGAGTGGCATAGGCAAGATGCAATAGATGGTATAAAATACAGTGTACACATATGAGATGAGTAATGCAAGATACGGTGCCTTGCGAAAGTATTCGGCCCCTTGAACTTTGCGACCTTTTGCCACATTTCAGGCTTCAAACATAAAGATATAAAACTGTATTTTTTTTGTGAAGAATCAACAACAGGTGGGACACAATCATGAAGTGGAACGACATTTATTGGATATTTCAAACTTTTTTAACAAATCAAAAACTGAAAAATTGGGCGTGCAAAATTATTCAGCCCCTTTACTTTCAGTGCAGCAAACTCTCTCCAGAAGTTCAGTGAGGATCTCTGAATGATCCAATGTTGACCTAAATGACTAACGATGATAAATACAATCCACCTGTGTGTAATCAAGTCTCCGTATAAATGCACCTGCACTGTGATAGTCTCAGAGGTCCGTTAAAAGCGCAGAGAGCATCATGAAGAACAAGGAACACACCAGGCAGGTCCGAGATACTGTTGTGAAGAAGTTTAAAGCCGGATTTGGATACAAAAAGATTTCCCAAGCTTTAAACATCCCAAGGAGCACTGTGCAAGCAATAATATTGAAATGGAAGGAGTATCAGACCACTGCAAATCTACCAAGACCTGGCCGTCCCTCTAAACTTTCAGCTCATACAAGGAGAAGACTGATCAGAGATGCAGCCAAGAGGCCCATGCTCACTCTGGATGAACTGCAGAGATCTACAGCTGAGGTGGGAGACTCTGTCCATAGGACAACAATCAGTCGTATATTGCACAAATCTGGCCTTTATGGAAGAGTGGCAAGAAGAAAGCCATTTCTTAAAGATATCCATAAAAAGTGTCGTTTAAAGTTTGCCACAAGCCACCTGGGAGACACACCAAACATGTGGAAGAAGGTGTTCTGGTCAGATGAAACCAATTTTGAACTTTTTGGCAACAATGCAAAACGTTATGTTTGGCGTAAAAGCAACACAGCTGAACACACCATCCCCACTGTCAAACATGGTGGTGGCAGCATCATGGTTTGGGCCTGCTTATCTTCAGCAGGGACAGGGAGCATGGTTAAAATTGATGGGAAGATGGATGGAGCCAAATACAGGATCATTCTGGAAGAAAACCTGATGGAGTCTGCAAAAGACCTGAGACTGGGACGGAGATTTGTCTTCCAACAAGACAATGATCCAAAACATAAAGCAAAATCTACAATGGAATGGTTCAAAAGTAAACATATCCAGGTGTTAGAATGGCCAAGTCAAAGTCCAGACCTGAATCCAATCGAGAATCTGTGGAAAGAACTGAAAACTGCTGTTCACAAATGCTCTCCATCCAACCTCACTGAGCTCGAGCTGTTTTACAAGGAGGAATGGGAAAAAATTTCAGTCTCTCGATGTGCAAAACTGATAGAGACATACCCCAAGCGACTTACAGCTGTAATCGCAGCAAAAGGTGGCGCTACAAAGTATTAACTTAAGGGGGCTGAATAATTTTGCACGCCCAATTTTTCAGTTTTTGATTTGTTAAAAAAGTTTGAAATATCCAATAAATGTCGTTCCACTTCATGATTGTGTCCCACTTGTTGTTGATTCTTCACAAAAAAATACAGTTTTATATCTTTATGTTTTAAGCCTGAAATGTGGCAAAAGGTCGCAAAGTTCAAGGGGGCCGAATACTTTCGCAAGGTACTGTATGTAAACATTATTAAAGTGGCATTATTAAAGTGACTAGTGATCCATTTGTGAAAGTGGTCAATGATTTCAAGTCTGTATGTAGGCAGCAGCCTCTTTGTGTTAGTGATGGCTGTTTAACAGTCTGATGGCCTTGAGATAGAAACTGTTTTTCAGTCTCTCGGTCCCAGCTTTGATGCACCTGTACCGACCTCGCCTTCTGGATGATAACGGGGTGAATTGGCAGTTGCTCGGGTGGTTGTTGTCCTTGATGATCTTTTTGGCCTTCCTGTGACATTGGGTGCTGTACGTGTCCTGGAGGGCAGGTAGTTTGCCCCCGGTGATGCATTGTGCACACCGCACCACCCTCTGGAGAGCCTTGTGGTTGTGGGCAGTGCAGTTGCCATACCAGGCCGTGATGCAGCCCGACAGGATGCTCTCAATTGTGCATCTGTAAAAGTTTGTGAGGATAGCTACTTTATCAAGGAAAAATGTACTTAAGATGAATGCACTAAAGTCGCTAGATGGCTAAAATGTAACCCTATGATTGACATGCCAAGTTTCACACTGGAGAGATGAGGTACACCGCAGTCTTCCACAATATCAAATTATGTTGAATCGTCCCTTTAATTCTTTCCAAACATTCCAGCGATTGAAGGTCTTATCTGGACTTAACCTGGGGCTTAATTTTTGCTCTTAAAAAACTGACCCATGGTTTCTGACTAAGGTAGGAACAACTGATCCTGGATCATTACATTTAAGTAATTCTTTCAGATGCTTTTATCCAGAGAAACTTACAGAAGGGAGTGTATACAATGTCTTCGCATACTGGTCCCCCATTGGAATCAAACCCACATCCCTGGCGTTGCGAGCGTCAGTCTCGACCAAGGGTTGAGAACAGAGAGTCCCGACATCACTGAGCACTGGCCCTGGTTCAGGGCACAGTCAATGTTAAGGAGATAAATCTTTTAACGCGTACTGTCACACTTCCTGTTTGGCTGCTTGGCTCACAGGGTTAAGAGCAGGACTAGAGTGAGATTACAGAGTTGTCTGCACAAGCAGGTCGATTATCTTTTTTGTCTTTTCTTTAGGCCGGGAATCCATTGTTACAGATAGCTTACATTTGGCTTTTCACAATAACGCATAATCAAGAACTTGGCTTGAGTTATGGATGGGGTCGGGGTTTCATAGCATGCAGACCACAACCACTATTTCCCAATGACCAGCTATCCCAATACCTGTCAGACCCCACAGTCTTGACCCAGAAAATGCACACAAGCACACATACAGACACATGCACACACATTCACACACGTGCTTTCACACACACGCACGCACACACACACACACACACACACACACACACACACACACACACACACACACACACATTCTCTCTCTTTCTCTCAATGTGGAAAAAAGTTCTCATTTGTAATGCATTGTTCACGAGTTTCATAGGAAAATCTGTTCAGGAGAAATCTCAAGCCGTTCACAGTGGGAACATTCTGGAAAAGTTCAGGGTGAGTGGTTCAGTTCAACCTGCAGTCTGACCACACTTTAGCCCACATATTCTATTTATGGAAATACAGTTGCTCAAGGACTGTTTCAAATGGCTTCAAACCAAACAAACAGAAAAAGACAACCAAACTAAGACATCAGAGCAGACTGTTAGTTGCTCCAGGGCCGGCTCCAGGCATAAGTGGCCGGGTGCTCCCGATCTAAATTATTTTTTAATTATATTTTTTAGGAACTCAGTCGGGGTCTGAACTTACTGTTGAGAGTTCGAATAGTAGAATACACAAGATGCTAGTTCTAAATGTGGTTGTGCATCAGCAGTGTTTCTCTTGTTTTGTAAGTCACTGACAGTCACTCAATTAGCCATGTCGGCTAACAATTTTTAGATTGATAAGTTAGTTATCTAAATTTGTAGTAATCATGGTCGAATACCAACCAGTTTTACCTCTGATTTGCTTTGTGTAAATACTCCAGGCCACAAGGTGGCAGTAGCTTGTTTGGCTTGTGCTGGCTGTACAGTGCCTTGCGAAAGTATTCGGCCCCCTTGAACTTTGCGACCATTTGCCACATTCCAGGCTTCAAACATAAAGATATAAAACTGTATTTTTTTGTGAAGAATCAACATCAAGTGGGACACAATCATGAAGCGGAACGACATTTATTGGATATTTCAAACTTTTTTAACAAATCAAAAACTGAAAAATTGGGCGTGCAAAATTATTCAGCCCCCTTAAGTTAATACTTTGTAGCGCCACCTTTTGCTGCGATTAAAGCTGTAAGTCGCTTGGGGTATGTCTCTATCAGTTTTGCACATCGAGAGACTGAAATTTTTTCCCATTCCTCCTTGCAAAACTGCTCGAGCTCAGTGAGGTTGAATGGAGAGCATTTGTGAACAGCAGTTTTCAGTTCTTTCCACAGATTCTCGATTGGATTCAGGTCTGGACTTTGACTTGGCCATTCTAACACCTGGATATGTTTCTTTTTTAACCATTCCATTGTAGATTTTGCTTTATGTTTTGGATCATTGTCTTGTTGGAAGACAAATCTCCGTCCCAGTCTCAGGTCTTTTGCAGACTCCATCAGGTTTTCTTCCAGAATGGTCCTGTATTTGGCTCCATCCATCTTCCCATCAATTTTAACCATCTTCCCTGTCCCTGCTGAAGAAAAGCAGGCCCAAACCATGATGCTGCCACCACCATGTTTGACAGTGGGGATGGTGTGTTTAGGGTGATGAGCTGTGTTGCTTTTACGCCAAACATGTTTTGCATTGTTGCCAAAAAGTTCAATTTTGGTTTCATCTGACCAGAGCACCTTCTTCCACATGTTTGGTGTGTCTCCCAGGTGGCTTGTGGCAAACTTTAAACGACACTTTTTATGGATATCTTTAAGAAATGGCTTTCTTCTTGCCACTCTTCCATAAAGGCCAGATTTGTGCAATAGATGACTGATTGTTGTCCTATGGACAGAGTCTCCCACCTCAGCTGTAGATCTCTGCAGTTCATCCAGAGTGATCATGGGCCTCTTGGCTGCATCTCTGATCAGTCTTCTCCTTGTATGAGCTGAAAGTTTAGAGGGACGGCCAGGTCTTGGTAGATTTGCAGTGGTCTGATACTCCTTCCATTTCAATATTATTGCTTGCACAGTGCTCCTTGGGATGTTTAAAGCTTGGGAAATCTTTTTGTATCCAAATCCGGCTTTAAACTTCTTCACAACAGTATCTCGGACCTGCCTGGTGTGTTCCTTGTTCTTCATGATGCTCTCTGCGCTTTTAACGGACCTCTGAGACTATCACAGTGCAGGTGCATTTATACGGAGACTTGATTACACACAGGTGGATTGTTTTTATCATCATTAGTCATTTAGGTCAACATTGGATCATTCAGAGATCCTCACTGAACTTCTGGAGAGAGTTTGCTGCACTGAAAGTAAAGGGGCTGAATAATTTTGCACGCCCAATTTTTCAGTTTTTGATTTGTTAAAAAAGTTTGAAATATCCAATAAATGTCTTTCCACTTCATGATTGTGTCCCACTTGTTGTTGATTCTTCACAAAAAAATACAGTTTTATATCTTTATGTTTGAAGCCTGAAATGTGGCAAAAGGTCGCAAAGTTCAAGGGGGCCGAATACTTTCGCAAGGCACTGTAGCTAATGTAAGCGAACTGGCTCACAATTAGCCCAGCATCGTTGGGGTTTGGCCGGAGTAGGCCGTCATTGTAAATAAGAATTTGTTCTTAACTGACTTGCCTAGTTAAATTAAGGTTAAATAAAACAATTAAAAATAAATATACTAGCAAACTACGCTAATATTGTTGATACCTAACTATAAAGTCTCTCACCATTGCCGCTTGTATTAGACCCCCTTCAGCCCCCAGTTGTGCCCTGGACACCATATGTGAATTGATTGCCCCCCATCTATCTTCAGAGTTCGTACTGTTAAGTGACCTAAACTGGGATATGCTTAACACCCTGGCCGTATTACAATCTAAGCTAGATGCCCTCAATCTCACACAAATTATTAAGGAACCTACCAGGTACAACCCTAAATCCGTAACCATGGGCACCGTCTTAGATATCATCCTGACCAACCTCAGCGATCACTGCCTCATTGCCTGCGTGCATGATGGGTCCCCGGTCAAATGACCACCCCTCATCACTGTCAAACGCTCCCTAAAACACTTCAGCGAGCAAGCCTTTCTAATCGACCTGGCCAGGGTATCCTGGAAGGATATTGACCTCATCCCATCAGTAGAGGATGCCTGGTTGCTCTTTAAAAGTGCTTTCCTCGCCATCTTAAATAAGCATGCCCCATTCAAAAAATGTAGAACTAAGAACAGATATAGCCCCTGGTTCACCCCAGACTTGACTGCCCTTGACCAGCACAAAAACATCCTGTGTCGTTCGAATAGCCCCTGCGATATGCAACTTTTCAGGGAAGTCAGGAACCAATATACCTAGTCCGTTAGGAAAGCTAAGGCTAGCTTTTTCAAACAGAAATTTTCAACCTGTAGCACTAATTCCAAAAAGTTGTGGGACACTGTAAAGTCCATGGAGAATAAGAGCATCTCCTCCCAGCTGCCCACTGCACTGAGGCTGGGAAACACTGTCTCCACTGATAAATCTACGATAATCGATCATTTCAATAACCATTATTCTATGGCTGGCCATGCTTTCCACCTGGCTACCCCTACCCCGGCCAACAGCTCTGCAACCCTTGTAGCAGCTTATGTGTTCATGTGTAACTCTGTGTTGTTGTTTTTGTCGCACTGCTTTGCTTTACCTTGGCCAGGTTGCAGTTGTAAATAAAAAATAGTAATTTGTAGTTAGCCCTTGTTGATACTAACCATTTGGCCAAAACGACATAACTAGCGAAGCTAGCAACATTATAATTCAATGACAATGGATTCATTTTTGAATGAAGCAGCTGCCTGTTAGCTGTCAAGAGTTGGTGGAGTAGAAGGATATCCTTGTCTCATCGCGCACCAGCGACTCCTGTGGCAGGCTGGGTGCAGTGGGCGCTAACCAAGGTCGCCAGGTGTGGCTGGCTTCCGGGTTGGATGCGCTCTGTGTTAAGAAGCCGTGCGGCTTGGTTTGGTTGTGTTTCAGAGGACGCATGGCTTTCGACCTTCGTCTTTGTAGCGATGAGACATGATAGTAATTACTAACAATTGGATACCACGAAATTGGGGAGAAAAAGGGGGTAAAAAATAAAAAAAATTAACTGTTAAGCTAATGTTGGCTAGTAAGCGAACTGGCATTGGCAGCATGGAATAATGGAGAGTGAATTTATTTCTTCATCATCTTGCCAGATAGCTAGCTTGGTAAAGCATTTAGTGTGCATTGTGCTGCACTTACCACCCCATTCCTTTGATATGAAGTGTTTGTGACTGCCTGGCTCAGTTAGCAAGCTAATGCTAGCTAGCTAGCTAACTAACTAATGAGCAGGTGCATATTACCAAACTGAACATAACAAAGATGTATTATGCAGCTTTATTGTTTTAGTTAGCTAGAACAATCTTAATGAAAAGGGGGTGGATTACACCAAGAAAAGTTTGGTTGTCACTAGTTACCACAGCCACAAAGTAAAAAATTGGATAAATCGTAAGAATTTATGAAAACAAAAATTTGCTTTTTGGTCTTAATTTAAAGTTAGGGTTAGGCATACGATTAGAAGTGTGTTTAATGTTTAAGGAAAATTCTACCCCAAAACTATCTTTTGGTGTTTGTTTCATTAGTCCATTGCTGATCAAGTCCCAAAATGTTTTGCATGTCAGCAATCAAGATATTTAACTTAAAAAGTACAGCCAGTATATTTCCAGTGCGTTTCCATTTAAAATGTTTCCTATTGTATTTTTTACTTTTGTTTGGATATTAATCTCATTTTCATAAGGCTGTCATCAGCAGCACAACAATGGAGCACTTACGGTAACACAGACAGAGGTCGCCAAGGGGACAAAGATAGACACACACATTCTTACACACACACACACACACTTTTTTTCCTTGACCTTTGGTTAACTGTGATCCTAGTCTATCTGTGCTTGATCATGAGTGTGTGTATGACATTATGTTGTACTTCCATCCTGAACACCATGGCAGTTCTTTGTTAGATATTGGGCTCAAGTTGTTCTGTTTTGGTTACCATGATCTGATTTAGAACCAGGTATGGTGTTCTGTATCATATTTTAGAAAAGGCGTCAAATTCTGATTCTTATTTACACTTGGATCCGGAAGGCAGTTACTTTTGGATCTTCGTTAGGCTTAGTGCTGCTGACTTTCTGGGTCTGTCCATGTTCTCCCTCCATCAGTTGAGATAGAGTATGACAGACAAGGAAGTACTTGTTAAGTTATTGATGTTCATTGTACAGACTTCTCCGATAGTTTGTGTTATTTATTGCACCCACTATTAGCGTTGTGGTGTTTTTCTGATCATGTCATGTCAAGTCCTTTCCTGAAAATGACAACAATTTCCAAGTAACCTATCCGGTTGAACACATGTTGAATAAGTTATAATGTCTATAAATTCTCCCTATGTTTTCCCTGCATCCAAGACCTTACCATCTGTCTCCTTGTACCGATGATGACTGCCAATAGGTAAACAGATATGGAGATGGGCTGTAGCTTACCTGGCAATTAACATATTCAACACCTATCCCATATTCAACACCTATCCCCATGTTTTCACTGTTCAGAATGTCAGAGTTCGAATGGAGGATTGTCTCCATGGAGACAGGACTGCAAGTTAGTGGTTTTATGCTATACAGAGATACAGTGCCTTGCGAAAGTATTCGGCCCCCTTGAACTTTGCGACCTTTTGCCACATTTCAGGCTTCAAACATAAAGATATAAAACTGTATTTTTTTGTGAAGAATCAACAACAAGTGGGACACAATCATGAAGTGGAACGACATTTATTGGATATTTCAAACTTTTTTAACAAATCAAAAACTGAAAAATTGGGCGTGCAAAATTATTCAGCCCCTTTACTTTCAGTGCAGCAAACTCTCTCCAGAAGTTCAGTGAGGATCTCTGAATGATCCAATGTTGACCTAAATGACTAATGATGATAAATACAATCCACCTGTGTGTAATCAAGTCTCCGTATAAATGCACCTGCACTGTGATAGTCTCAGAGGTTCGTCAAAAGCGCAGAGAGCATCATGAAGAACAAGGAACACACCAGGCAGTTCCGAGATACTGTTGTGAAGAAGTTTAAAGCCGGATTTGGATACAAAAATATTTCCCAAGCTTTAAACATCCCAGGGAGCACTGTGCAAGCGATAATATTGAAATGGAAGGAGTATCAGACCACTGCAAATCTACCAAGACCTGGCCGTCCCTCTAAACTTTCAGCTCATACAAGGAGAAGACTGATCAGAGATGCAGCCAAGAGGCCCATGATCACTCTGGATGAACTGCAGAGATCTACAGCTGAGGTGGGAGACTCTGTCCATAGGACAACAATCAGTCGTATATTGCACAAATCTGGCCTTTATGGAAGAGTGGCAAGAAGAAAGCCATTTCTTAAAGATATCCATAAAACTTGTCGTTTAAAGTTTGCCACAAGCCACCTGGGAGACACACCAAACATGTGGAAGAAGGTGCTCTGGTCAGATGAAACCAAAATTGAACTTTTTGGCAACAATGCAAAACGTTATGTTTGGCGTAAAAGCAACACAGCTGAACACACCATCCCCACTGTCAAACATGGTGGTGGCAGCATCATGGTTTGGGCCTGCTTTTCTTCAGCAGAGACAGCGAAGATGGTTAAAATTGATGGGAAGATGGATGGAGCCAAATACAGGACCATTCTGGAAGAAAACCTGATGGAGTCTGCAAAAGACCTGAGACTGGGACGGAGATTTGTCTTCCAACAAGACAATGATCCAAAACATAAAGCAAAATCTACAATGGAATGGTTCAAAAATAAACATATCCAGGTGTTAGAATGGCCAAGTCAAAGTCCAGACCTGAATCCAATCGAGAATCTGTGGAAAGAACTGAAAACTGCTGTTCACAAATGCTCTCCATCCAACCTCACTGAGCTCGAGCTGTTTTGCAAGGAGGAATGGGAACAAATTTCAGTCTCTCGATGTGCAAAACTGATAGAGACATACCCCAAGCGACTTACAGCTGTAATCGCAGCAAAAGGTGGCGCTACAAAGTATTAACTTAAGGGGGCTGAATAATTTTGCACGCCCAATTTTTCAGTTTTTGATTTGTTAAAAAAGTCTGAAATATCCAATAAATGTCTTTCCACTTCATGATTGTGTCCCACTTGTTGTTGATTATTCACAAAAAAATACAGTTTTATATCTTTATGTTTGAAGCCTGAAATGTGGCAAAAGGTCGCAAAGTTCAAGGGGGCCGAATACTTTCGCAAGGCACTGTATAGGATCTTAATTTGATCACTCTTTTGTTGCTGAGAATTTTCCTGCACAGCAGAAAATGCAAACTTGTTGTGAATTCAAGGTTTAAAAAGGCCTCTAAAATGTGTAAATTAACAAAAAATGTAGTAACCCCTACATAAAAGGTCCATAAATGTTTATACGCTTCCTGTTGCTGCAGGATTCTCTTCCTGCTGTATCAAACTGGCTCAAATTAAGATCCTACATTTGGAGGTTAAGAAAGGATCGCGTAATTCCATCCAGGTCATCAGGAGGGGTCAGCCTATAAAAATATACTTCTGAGAAAACATTCCATAACTGCAGGTGGAAGTAAATTACCAACCTTTGCTTTATACCTGTTCAGACTCTACACACTCCAGCACAGTGTGTAGTAGTGCAACTTTTAAGTTTATTTTACAAACTGCCAATACAGTCCTTGAAGTAGAAAAAATAAATGGACTACTTTAAAATGAAGATAGCTCTCAATGGCGGTGCTGATGCTGGCACAGAAGATACCATTTCAAGAATGGAAATGTGTGCCACCTTTCTATATCTATGGGTATTTTTCTGACTGGCCATACATAGTCATGTTAGGGCGGCAGGTAGCCTAGCTGTTAAAAGCGTTGGGCCAGTAACTGAAAGTTTCCTGGTTTGAATCCCCGAGCTGCCAATCAAGGCAGCTCCCCGCAGCTCTCTGATTAAATGCGGAAGACACATTTCGGTTGGATATATTCAGTTGTGTAACTGACTAGGTATCCCCTTTCCTATGTTACTGACACACAACCCTGAATGGAAGAATGTGTCTGCTCCACAATTTGGGTTCAACATAAGAAACAGATCACATTTTTGCAATGTGGCACAGCATTAAAATCATATTGTTTTGCTCTGTCTTTTTTTGTTAATGTATTGTGACGTCTGAGAACAGTGATTGGCAAGATTGTTTGACCAGTATTGGTTAGCCTCCTGCTAGCTTATTCCGAATGAATCTTTCTCAAATTGTTTACTGTTAGAGCCTAAATAATGATAATTACTATCTCATGTTTGAATCTCTAAATCATAAATTGTTAATTTCAAAATTCTCCTGTCTATCTATTTGGGTGTTCAATTATCAAATCAAACTTTATTTGTCACATGCGCCGAACACAACAGGTGTAGGCCTTACCGTGAAATGCTTACTTAACCAACAATGCAGTTCAAGAAAGAGTCAAGAAAATATTAACTAAATAAACTAAAGTAAAAAATGAGTGCTACGGGACTGTAATCATTTAGGCAGGCTACCTTCGCTTCTTTGGGCACAGGGACTATGGTGATCTGCTTGAAACATGTAAGTATTACAGACTCAGTCAGCAAGAGGTTGAAAATGTCAGTGAAGACACTTGCCAGTTGGTCCGCGCATGCTTTGAGTCCCCTGCCACTAGGAGCGCAGCTTCTGGGTGAGAATTTTCTTGTTTGCTTATGGTCTTATACAGCTGGTTGAGTGCGGTCTTAGTGCCAGCATCAGTTTGTGGTGGTAAATAAACAGCTACAAATAATATAGATGAGAACTCTCTTGGGAGATAGTGTGGTCTACAGCTTATCATAAGGTACTCTACCTCAGGCGAGCAATACCTCAAGACTTCTTTAATATTAGACATCATACACCAGCTGTTACTGACAAATAAACACACACCCCGCCCCTCGTCTTACCAGACGGAGGATTAGACATCATACACCAGCTGTTACTGACAAATAAGCCCCTCGTTTTACCATGGAAAATCCCTGCCAGATCTATATTATCCATGTCGTTGTTCAGCCACAACTCTGTGAAACATAAGATTTAAAAAAACTCCCCCTTTTTTTCTCCCCAATTTCATGATATCCAATTGGTAGTAGTTACAGTCTTGTCTCATCGCTGCAACTCCCATATGGACTCGAGAGCCATGCATCCTCCGAAACACAACCCAACCTGCTTCTTGACACAACGCACATCCAACCCGGAAGCCAGCCACAGAGGAAAAACCTACCTGGCGACCTGGTCAGTGTGCCCGGCCCGCCACAGGAGTCGCTAGTGCACGATGAGACAAGGATATCCCTGCCGGCCAAACCCTCCCTAACTCGGACGACATTGGGCCAATTGTGCATCGCCCCATGGACCTCCCGGTCGCGGCTGGCTGCGACAGAGCCTGGGCTCGAACCCAGAATCTCTGATGGCACAGCTAGCACTGTGATGCAGTGCCTTGGACCACTGCGCCACCCGGGAGGCCCAGATATTACAGTTTTTAATGTCCCGTTGGTAGGATAGTCTTGATCGTATATTATCCATTTTGTTTTCCAGTGATTGCACGTTGGCCAATAGAACGGATGGTAGTGGAGGTTTACTCACTCATCTACGAATTCCCAGAAGGCAGCATGACCTCCACCCCCTTTTTCTCCGTCTTTTCTTCAGACAAATTACAGGGATTTGGCCCATTCCCGAAAAAGAAGTATATCCTTCATGTTGGACTCGTTAAAGAAAAAATATTTGTGAGTAGTCTCTGTTCTGATGTCCAGAAGTTATTTTTGGTCATAAGAGACGGTAGCAGCAACATTATGTACAAAATAAGCAAAAAAACTACTTACAAACAACTCGAAAAAACAAAACAAAATAGCACAGTTGGTTAGGACCCTGTAAAACGGCAGCCATCCCCTGCCATTATGAGATGATGGACAGGTGAATGAATGTGAATGAAATCTCTGTCATGCAGAGGGCATTGCCAATATACTGCAGGCTGTGAGTTAATTAATAGGTTTTCAAAGGAGTTAAACAAAAGCTGATGTTGTCCTCATGCATCCAGCCTTATGTTGGGGTGAATAATGCAATTTACAACATTCAGATGAATTTCTATTACATACCATTATCATGGAAAGACAATCAATGTTGGAGATACAGTTCCATTAACAGCAACATGTCAAACATGCCCTGATTATGAATGAATATCAGATGGCAATGGCATTATTATATTTCTTGCCTGATTGGTGTTATTCGATGCAGGTTTCACAATATGTCAAATTGTGACAGACATTCTCTCCTGCTTTGCCAATCTTTATGAATATACCAAGTCTACCTCAAAATAAGTCAACACCAGCATGCTCTACATCAGTCATTGTCATAACCTGTACTCCCAAATATCTTGGCATACTCTACCTGTCCTTGTACAAATACACAAATTCACGTTGTCACAACAGAAGCCAGTATCAAGCTCCACTCCTAAAATATGGATTTAGAAAGATCTCATGGTTATGCTTTGGAAGTGTTTGGGATGTGAGCTGATGTGAGCTGCTCGATCACCAATGTTTTGAAATGAGAAAAATATGTTTGCCACTGACTACTTGAGTTGACTGATATTATGTGAGGAACAGAGCGGGTGGTTGTGAGAGTGTGTAAGAGAGACAGATAGAAAGAGAGAGAGAGAGGGAGAGGATAATGTTTTCATTAGTATATATTACTTGAGTCTTGCTATTTCCTGCTCTCCCTCCCTCCCGTCCTTCCTCATATTGACATATGAAATAAGGATGTGTCTGTGTAATAAAATGCATATTCACCACTTCGATCCTTGTTAGAAAACGCAGGACTGGTATATAAAATAAAAGCTGCCCAGAGGCTAAAGCAGAGGCAACCCAGAAGCATTACACATTCTTTCAACTCTGTGGAGGGGTTTACTTCAGCAAAGCTGCAATTTACAACATATTAAATCCAATGTTTCTCACAACATTCTGAGCTTGGTTTTTCCCTTTATGCTAGTTTTTTTCCTGTGTAAAGGGTGGTACATTTTCCCCCATAATATTGAGTGTATTCACATACGTATGCAACCAAATTGTCCATCATCACAAATGACCCCCTGCCACCCACCCACTTTCTCTCTCTGTCTTTCTCTCTCTCTGACGATGAATCATCATCCACTGTCTGTGATGTGGCAGCAAGCGACCAGCTCTTTGTGTTCCCTCTAAATCTTCACCCCTCTAACTAGCTGTAAGTTCATAGGCTGAAGCCGCAGGATAAATCAAAGACCCTTTAGTTACATTGCATTCAAATGAGTCAGAACAGGAAGAGTCAACATAAAATCTGACTGGCGTGGAAATATTTTCATCCCATTGGGATGATATAATGTAGAACCTGCTCTCAAAGGCGAGGTCAATATTCAAAATTATGTTAACATAATTTAACAGTAGATAAATAGACAAATACAAAATGGACAAATTAATGGGTTGAATGTACAGTCGTGGCCCAAAGTTTTGAGAATGACACAAATATTAATTTCCACAAGGTTTGCTGCTTCAGTGTCTTTAGATATTTTTGTCAGATGTTATTATGGAATACTGAAGTATAATTACAAGCATTTCATAAGTGTCAAAGGCTTTTATTGACAATTACATGAAGTTGATGCAAAGAGTCAATATTTGCAGTGTTGACCCTTCTTTTTCAAGACCGCTGCAATCTGCCCTGGCATGCTGTCAATTAACTTCTGGGCCACATCCTGACTGATGGCAGCCCATTCTTGCATAATCAATGCTTGGAGTTTGTCATAATTTGTGGGTTTTTGTTTGTCCACCCGCCTCTTGAGGAATGACCACAAGTTCTCAACGGGATTAAGGTATGGGGAGTTTCCTGGCCACGGACCCAAAATATCAATGTTTTGTTCCCCAAGCCACTTAGTTATCTCTTTTGCCTTATGGCAAGGTGCTCCATCAGGTTGGAAAATGCATTGTTCGTCACCAAACTGTTCCTGGATGGTTGGGAGAAGTTGCTCTCGGAGGATGTGTTGGTACCATTCTTCACTCATGGCTGTATTCTTAGGCAAAATTGTGAGTGAGCTCACTCCCTTGGCTGAGAAGCAACCCCACACATGAATGGTCTCAGGATGCTTTACTGTTGGCATGACACAGGACTGATGGTAGCACTCACATTGTCTTCTCCGGACAAGCTTAGTTCTGGATTCCCCAAACAATCGGAAAGGGGATTCATCAGAGAAAATGACTTTACCTCAGTCCTCAGCAGTGCAATCCCTGTACCTTTTGCAGAATATCAGTCTGTCCCTGATGTTTTTCCTGGAGAGAAGTGGCTTCTTTGCTGCCCTTCTTGACACTGTGCGTGCAGATGCACTCACACCTGCCTGCTGCCATTCCTGAGCAAGCTCTGTACTGGTGGTGCTCCGATCCCGGAGCTGAATCAACTTTAGGAGACGGTCCTGGCATTTTCTGGACTTTCTTGGGCGCCCTGAAGCCTTCTTCACAACAATTGAACCCTTTTTGTGCAAAGCAATGATGACGGCACGTGTTTCTTTGCAGGTAAACATGGTTGACAGAGGAAGAACAGTGATTCCAAGCACGACCCTCCTTTTGAAGCTTCCAGTCTGTTATTCAAACTCAATCAGCATGACAGAGTGATCACCAGCCTTGTCCTCGTCAACACTCACACCTGTGTTAACGAGAGAATCACTGACATGATGTCAGCTGGTCCTTTTGTGGCAGGGTTGAAATGCATTGGAAATGTTTTTTGGGGATTCAGTTAATTTGCATAGCAAATAGGGACTTTGCAATTAATCTGATCACTCCTCATAACACTCTGGAGTATATGCAAATTGCCATCATACAAACTGAGGCAGCAGACTTTGTGAAAAGTAATATTTGTGTCATTCTCAAAACTTTTGGCCACGACTGTGCAGACACTATTTTCCTAAAAAAACACCTCAACCCCACAAGGAGATAAGTAGCTAACTACGCCTCTAGTGGTCTGAAAGGGAAAACAGTCTGTATCCATTCCCACAGAAACACTGGAGTAAAATGACTCCTGAGCAGTACACTTTCATATTGTTCTCATGTTTCCAATAAAGGGGTTTAATCTAGTGCATGATCTAAAAAATATTTTCTCTCTGCCTTTCTATCCACGAACGAACGAACGAACACGCACACACACACACACACACACACACACACACACACACACACACACACACACACACACACACACACACACCGGTGCTACCCGTAACCGTCACATATGTGTTTGCTTACGGGCCAGGCAGAGTCCCCATGCATATCATATGCAGTGCAATACTCATAAATGTTAACACAGACCATGTTCAACCCCCCTCCTTTACAGAAGTTACCATTTTCTATGCTAACATACAGTTGCAAGAAAAAGTATGTGAACCCTTTGGAGTAACCATCATGGTTTGGACTGCTTCGCTGCCTCAGGGCCTGGACAACTTGCTATCAAGACATTTTGCTGGAGAATGTAAAGCTATCTGTCCGCCAATTGAAGCTCAACAGAAGTTGGATGATGCAACAGGACAACAACCCAAAACACAGAAGTAAATCAACAACAGAATGGCTTCCACTGAAGAAAATACGCCTGACCTCATCCCGATTGAAAGGCTGTGGCATGACCTCGAGAGCGGTTCACACCAGGCATCCCAAGAATATTGCTGAATTGAAACAGTTTTGTAAAGAGGAATGGTCCAAAATTCATCCTGGCCGTTTGGTTATTGCTGTCAAAGGAGGGTCAACCAGTTACTATATCCAAGGGTTCACATACTTTTCCCACCCTGCACTGTGAATGTTTACACAATGTGTTCAATAAAGACATAAAAACGTTAAATTGTTTGTGTGATTAGATTAAGCAAACTGTTTGTCTATTGTTGCAACTTAGATGAAGATCAGATCAAATTTTATGACCAATTTACGCAGAAATCCAGGTGATTCCAAAGGGTTTACATACTTTTTCTTGCCACTGTACATTAGAGAGTTACCCATACATAATGTATGGATCGTGTCTGGATTGTGCCCCAAAAAAGAATGATAACAAAATCGCTGACAAAGTTCGTCATTGAAATTCCTGGGCTCCTACATTACAAAAATATGTCTGAAGCAATCAAGGCCAGGGTTACGAAGGCCTGAATCCCAGACCTGACTGTTCAGGCTGGTCCCATCCAGGACACTCAAATTAGTATGATATGTTATGTTTGGTGTGGTTACATACGACATAAGGTTACTTAAGGGAAAAAGAAAAGGATGGTTGGTCGGCATATAACATGAACATCAGGCAACTCAAAGGTTGCACGTTTGAATCTCACCATAGACAACTGTAGCATTTGAGCTAATTGGCAACTACTTACTACACTTACTACAGGTTAACATTCACAAGGCCGCGGGACTTGATGGAACACCAGTATGCGTACTCAGAGCATTGGCTGACCAGCTGGGAAGTGTCTTAAATGGACATTTTCAACCTATCCCTGACCCAGTTTGCAATCCCAACTTGTTTCAAGCACACCACTGTACTCCTTGTGCCCAAGAACGCCAAGGTAACCTGCCTAAATGACTATCGTCCCGTAGCACTCACATCTATAGCCATGAAAGGCTGGTCATGGATTACATCAACACCATCATCCCAGACACCATGGACCCACCCTAATTCTCATACCGCTCTGTGAGGATCGACGCTGGAGACAGGAAAGAGAACATTTAATAAATAACAGACATGAAACAGGACAGGACCAGTGTCTGGACACAGGACAAAATAATGACACCAATGCTGACACGGGGAACAAACAGAGGAAACAAACAGATAAAGGGGAGGCAATCAAATAACAATGGAGTCCAGGTGGGTCCAATGCAGTGCAGGTGCACGTAACGATGGTGACAGGTGTGCGTAATGATAGGCAGTCTGGCGCCCTCAAGCACCAGAGAGGGAGAGCGGGAGCAGGCGTGACACCGCGCCAACAGATCCTTAGATGACGCAATCTCTATTACACTCGACGCTGCCCTCACCCACCTGGACAAAAGGAATATCTATGTAAGAATCAAGGTTATTATAGTAAACAAAAACTGAAACTTGAGTAAACTGAAATAAAAACTAAAAACATTTCAAAAACTACTACACTGAAATGATCATATTTGACTGCAAAACTAACTATATTAAAATAAATAACATTATAAATTATGTTTAGTTTTACTTTTGGGGCGTGGGGGTTAAATGGGGTTTTCAAACTTTTTTTCCAATGAGGTTTCGAGCTTTGAATCTGGCAGGTAAATGCTGCCAATAGATGCCGATATTTCAAATAGGCCTAGCTTGTGCATCACTACCACTAGCTATCACTAGCTAACAGGGAAGAAACGTGTATTGCCCATATGTAGCTTGTTTCTGGTCGCAGGCTCAGGAATGATTAAAAAATCACAACATGCACTTAAATTAACCTTACAAATTGCAATGTTGGGCGATTTGGGAAAGCCATAGTCAGTCCATAAATAATATAATAATACTTGTGGGAAAGGTTATCATCTTTAGCTCACAATCTGTGGATACAATCCGATTAGAAGGGTTAAAAATGTATGTAAATCATCACAGTACAATTTAAAAATATATGGCACATGGAAACCAAACGAGGTTGGTCTATGGTGATAGGTGGGATGGGCGGAGAGTGGCTGAGGGGTGGGATTAAAGAGCTGAGGTCTATGGTGGTAGGTGGGATGTGCTGAGAGTGGCTGAGGGGTGGGATTAAAGAGCTGAGGTCTATGGTTATAGGTGGGATGGGCTGAGAGTGGCTGAGGGTTGGGATTAAAGAGCTGAGGTCTATGGTGATAGGTGGGATGTGCTGAGAGTGGCTGAGGGGTGTGATTAAAGAGCTGAGGTCTATGGTGGTAGGTGGGATGGGCTGAGAGTGGCTGAGGGGTGTGATTAAAGAGCTGATGTCTATGGTGGTAGGTGGGATGGGCTGAGAGTGGCTGAGGGGTGGGATTAAAGAGTTTATGTTTGGGTAATGAATTATTGTTATGTGACTGCTTTATATAAAAGTACCATGTATGTAAAATGTGTATGTAAAATATATATGTAAAATGTATGTATATGTAGCAGAAAAGCTGTAAAAAACCAAAAAGATATGTGTCCTCTGAAGAGGGGGGGGGGGGGGGGGGTGGATGGGTTAATAAAAATAATAAATAATAACAGGATAGAAGTCCTAAGTATTGAGCGTGAATGGGCCAAGCTAGAGTAGCTTTTGAAGTTGCTGGAGCTGTTTGCAATCCACACCAAACTGACAGCGAGTTGCTGTCTGATGTGGTGCCGTGCCTTCTCAACATTGAGGCACACTTGCAGTCAACTACTGTTGCAAAACAGTTGGTACAGGTCCTCCTGAAGTCATTGAGTGAGCACTTTGCATGCACACTGACTCATCTGGCAGCCAACTTCAATCCAACCCAAGTGTGTCTCTGCCACCTCGTTCAACAGAGATGGAGCCACTGATGAAGGCAGCAGAGTCTTTTGTACTTCAGAAAATCTGAAAGTACAGACGGGGAGCAGCAGGACACCAGGAAGATGCCAGCACAATGAATCCAGCAAGCATCTCGACCACAGGGCTTCAGAAATATAGCTTCCTCGCATCAAAAATTGTTTCTAAGGTCACTGTCCAGCTGGAAGGTCAACCTGGCAGGGAAAAAAGTGCCCCGTGTGAGCTGCGGAAACACCTGGAAGAGGTAAAGGGGGGCATGTTTACAGAGGGACCTCTGCGGTTCTGGCAGGCAAAGATGGCTATTTATCCAAAGCTGTGCCCTGTGGCACTGGATCTAGTTCCTGCCCTTGCATCCCAAGTGTTTGGGGAGAGAATATTCTCTGTCTGTTGACAACTGTCATCAGGCTTGAGAAACCAAACTACCACCTCTCTGGAAAGTAGTCTTCTTGAAGATGAATGCACACATACAGACACATGCACACACATACACACGCACGTACGCACGCACGCACGCACACACACACACACACACACACACACACACACACACACACACACACTCTGTGAACTGATAGATTTGTGAAGAAGTTTTGAATTGCTTATGTTTTTGCTATTTCAAGATGGACATGGCCTCAATGGCGTTGCCCATGCTCTCACAGACGCCATCATGACACAGATACAGAGATGTTATGACTATCCAAGTCTATGGTCCTGGCACATCCCACTATGTATTACTTTCCCCCAGTGGCAAGAAGGGACATCCCAAAAAAATTAACTATAGGCCTACAACATACAGAAAATGGCTCCTAGCCTCCCACGCATTGGCTACTTTCTGTCCATAACACTAAAACTGAAACTAATTAATATATATATCTTTTTTTATCAAACTGTAACTAAATTAAAATGAGTAAAGTCTGAAAACGAACTGAAACTAAACTGAATTTCAAATAAAAATCTAAAGACTAAAGTAAATAAAAACTAACATTAAATCACAAAACTATAATAAGAATGTAAGGTAAGAATGCTGTTCATTGTCTACATGTCAGCAATCACCACCATACTCCCCTCCAAGCGCTTCACCAAGCTCAGGAACCTGGGACTGAACACCTCCCTCTGCAACTGGATCGTGGAATTCCTGAGAGGCCGCCTGGCGGTGATGGTAGCATCGGCCAGGCTGACCAACACAGTGGGGGCCCATCAGGGGTGTGTGCTTAGTCCCCTCTTGTACTCCCTATTCACCCATGACTGCGTGGCCGGGCACATGACTCCAACACCAACACCATAATCAAGTTGCTGATGACACGATGGTAATAGGACTGATTAAATTGGATTAAATAAAACATTTTCCTCCTCAATCTACACACAATACCCAAAAATGACAATGCAAAAAACAGGTTTTTAGACATTTTTGCTCATTTATTAAAAATGAATAACAGAAATTCCTTCTTTACATAAGTATTCAGACCCTTTGCTACGAGACTCGAAATTGAGCTCAGGTGCTTCCTGTTTCCATGGATCAGCCTTTGAGATTTTTCTAAAACATGATTGGAGTCTTCCTGTGGTAAATTAAATTGATTGGACATGATTTAGAAAGGAACACACCTGTCTATATAAGGTCCCACAGTTGATAGTGCATGTCAAAGCAAAAACCAAGCCATGAGGTCAAAGGAATTGTCTGTAGAGCTCCGGAACAGGATTGTGTCGAGTCACAGATCTGGGGAAGCGTACCAAAAAATGTCTGCAGCGTTTAAGGTCCCCAAGAACACAGTTGTCTCTATCATTCTTAAATGGAAGAAGCTTGAAACCACCAAGACTCTTCCTAGAGCTGGCCGGCCGGCCAAACTGAGCAATCAGGGGAGAAGGGTCTTGGTCAGGGAGGTGACAAAGAACCCAATGGTCACTCTGACAGAGCTCCAGAGTTCCTTTGTGGTTATGGGAGAAACTTCCAGAAGGACAACCATCTCTGCAGCACTCCACCAATCAGGCAGTCATGGTAGAGTTGCCAGACAGAACCCATTCCTCAGTAAAAGGCACATGGCAGCATGCTTGGAGTTTGCCAAAAGGTACATAAAGACCTCTCAGGCCATGAGAAGCAAGATTCTCTGGTCTGATGAAACTAAGATTGAACTCTTTGGCCTGAATGCCAAGCGTTACATCTGGAGGAATCCTGTTACCATCCCCATGGTGAAGCATGGTGGAAGCATCATATTGTGGGGATCTTTTTCAGTGGCAGGTACTGGGAGGCTAGTCAGGATCAAGGGAAAGATGAATGTAGCAAAGTACAGAGAGATCCTTGACAAAAACTTGCTCCAAAGCGCTCAGGACCTCAGACTGGGGCGAAGGTTCACCTTCCAACAGGACAATGACCCTAAGCGCACAGCCAAGACAACGCAGAAGTGCCTTCGGGACAAGTCTCTGAATGACCTTGAGGGGCCCAGCCAGAACCTGGACTTGAACCCGATCTAACATCTCTGGAGACACCTGAAAATAGCTGTGCAGTGAACGCTCCCCATCCTTCCTGACAGTTTGAGAAAATCTGCAGAGAAGAATCGGAGAAACTCCCCAAATACAGGTGTGCCAAGTTAGTAACGTCTTGCCCAAGAAGAGGCTGTAATCACTGCTAAAAGTGCTTCAACAAAGTACTGAGTAAAGGGTCTGAATTCTTATGTAAATGTGATGTCATTTTTTTTATGCATTTGCAAAAAAAATCAAAAATAAAGTTTTTGCTTTGTCATTATGGGGTATTGTGTGTAGATTGATGAGGGGGAAAAAACGTTCATCCATTTTAGAATAACGCTGTATTGTAATGAAACATGGAAAAAGTCAAGGGTTCTGAATACTTTCCGAATGCACTGTAACATGGTCCACACATACCCACACAGTGATGAAGAGGGTACGACAGTGCCTCTTTCCCCTCAGGAGTTTAAAAAGATTTGGCATGGGCCCTCAGATCCTCAAAAAGTTCTACAGCTATACCATTGAGAGCCTCTTGACTGGCTGCATCACCTGCAACTGCTAGGCACCCGACCACAAGGTGCTACAGAGGGTAATAAGAATTGCCCAGTGAGCTCCCTGTCATTCAGGACCTCTATACTACATGGTTTCAGAGGAAGGACCAAAAAATGTCAAAAATCCATCTAACCAAACCATAGATTGTTCTCTCTGCTTCTTGTGCTGATGTTGCTTCCAGAGGCAGGTTGGAAATCGCTAGTGAGTGTTGCAACCGAGGACAGACGATTTCTATGCGCTACACTCTTCAGCACTCAGCGGTCCCATTCTGTGAGCTTGTGTGGTTTACCACTTCGAGGCTGAGCCATTGTTGCCCCAAGACGTTTCCTAACAGCACTTACAGTTCACCGGGGCAGCTCTAGCAGGGCGGAAATTTGTCAAACTGACTTGTTGGAAAAGTGGCATCCTATGACGCTATTACATTGAAAGTCACTGAGCTCTTCAGTACAGGCCATTCTACTGTGAATGTCTATGGAGATTGCATGGCTGTGTGCTCGATTTTATACACCTGTCAGTAACAGGTGTGGCTAAAATAGCCTAATCCACTCATTTTAAGGGGTGTCCATATTATTTTGTCCATGTAGTGAATTACTTCAATAAATCACTCCAACTACCTCGTACCATAGTACACTGACTCGGTACTGGTACTCCTTGTATATAGCCTGTGTATAGCCTCGTTATTGTTATTTTATTGTGTTATTTTATTGTGTTACTATTTTCTTTTTAACAATTTGCTAATTTTCTTACTTTTTAACTGCATTGTTGGGAAAGGGGTCGTAAGTAAGCATTTCACGTTAAAATCTACTCTTGTTGAATGTGGCGCATGTGACTAATACAATTTGATTAGATCCCTAACTGGTAGCCTAGTTAGGGATTAGCCACCTAGCTAATGTTAGAGTTAGCCACCTAGCTATCATTAGCCAAAACAAATTGGAATTTGAAACCTATCATGCGTATTGCAAATTCCTAACGTATTGTACGAATTGCAATTCGTAACATATCTTACAAAATGGATGATGGACATCCACAAATGAACACATACAGTTGAAGCTGGAAGTTTACATACACTTAGGTTGGAGTCATAAGAACTTGTTTTTCAACTACTTCACAAATTTCTTGTGAACAAACTATAGTTTTGGCAAGTCGTTAGGACATCTACTTTATGCATGACACAAGTAAGTTTTCCAACAATTGTTTACAGACAGACTATTTCACTTAAAATTCACTATATCACAATTCCAGTGGGTAAGAAGTTTACATACACTAAGTTGACTGCACCTTTAATCAGCTTAGAAAATTCCAGAAAATGATGTCATGGCGTTAGAAGTTTCTGATATGCTAATTGACACATTTTGAGTCAATTGGAGGTGTACCTGTGGATGTATTTCATGGACTACCTTCAAACTCAGTGCCTCTGCTTGACATCATGGGAAAATCAAAATAAATCAGCCAAGACCTCAGAAAACAATTGTAGACCTCCACATGTCTGGTTCATCCTTGGGAGCAATTTCCAAATGCCTGAAGGTACCACGTTCATCTGTACAAACAATAGTACGCAAGTATAAACACCACGAGACCACGCAGCCGTCGTACCGTGCAGGAAGGAGGCGCATTCTGTCTCCTAGAGATGAATGTACTTTGGTGGGAAAAGTGAAAATCAATCCCAGAACAACAGCAAAGGACCTTGTGAAGATGCTGGAGGAAACAGGCACAAAAGTATCTATATCCACAGTAGAATGAGTACTATATCGACATAACCTGAAAGGCTGCTCAGCAAGGAAGGAGCCACTGCTCCAAAACTGCCATAAAATCGCCTGACTATGCTTTGTAACTGCACATGGGGACAAAGATCGTACCTTTTGGAGAAATGTCCTCTGGTCTGATGAAACAAAAATTGAACTGTTTGGCCATAATGACCATCGTTATGTTTGGAGGAAAAAGGGGGAGGCTTGCAAGCCGAAGAACACCTTCCCAATCGTGAGGCACGGGGGTGGCAGCATCATGTTGTGGGGTGCTTTGCTGCAGGAGGGACTGGTGCACTTCACAAAATAGATGGCATCGTGAGGTAGGAAAATTATGTGGATATATTGAAGCAACATCTCAAGACATCAGTCAGGAAGTTAAAGCTTGGTCGCGAATGGGTCTTCCAAATAGACAATGACCCCAAGCATACTTGGCTTAAGGACTACAAAGTCAAGGTATTGGAGTGGCCACCACAAAGCCCTGACCTCAATTCCATAGAAAATATGTGAGCAGAACTGAAAAAGCATGTGTGAGCAAGGAGGTCTACAAACCTAACTCAGTTACACCAGCTCTGTCAGGAGGAATGGGCCAGAATTCACCCAACTTATTGTGGGAAGCTTGTGGAAAGCTACCTGAAACATTTGACCCAAGTTAAGCAATTTAATTTATATTTGTAACTGCTATTTCACAATATTTCTGAACCTACCGTGGCTTGCGGAAGTATTCACCCCCTTGGCATTTTTCTTAATTTGTTGCCTTACAACCTGGAATTAAAATAGATGTTTTGGGGGTTTGTATCATTTGATTTACACAACATGCCTACCACTTTGAAGATGCCAAATATTTGTTATTGTGAAACAAACAAGAAATAAGACAAACAACTGAAAACTTGAGCATGCATAACTATTCACCCCCCAAAGTCAATACTTTGTAGAGCCACCTTTTGCAGCAATTACAGCTGCAAGTCTCTTGGGGTATGTCTCTATGAGCGTGGCACATCTAGCCACTGGGATTTTTGCCCATTCTTCAAGGCTAAACTGCTCCAGCTCTTCCAAGTTGGATGGGTTCTGCTGGTGTACAGCAATCTTTAAGTCATACCACAGATTCACAATTGGATTGAGGTCTGGGCTTTGACTAGGTCATTCCAAGACATTTAAATGTTTCCCCTTAAACCACTCAAGTGTTGCTTTAGCAGTATGTTCAGGGTCATTGTCCTACTGGAAGGAGAACCTCCGTCCCAGTCTCAAATCTATGGAAGACTGGAACAGGTTTCCCTCAAGAATTTCCCTGTATTTAGCGCCATCTATCATTTCTTCAATTCTGACCAAATTCTCAGTCCCTGCCGATGAAAAACATGGTGTTCTCGGGGTGATGAAAGGTGTTGGGTTTGCACCAGACA
The DNA here is from genome assembly GCF_057628025.1 of Oncorhynchus mykiss. Lineage (NCBI taxonomy): Eukaryota > Metazoa > Chordata > Actinopteri > Salmoniformes > Salmonidae > Oncorhynchus > Oncorhynchus mykiss. Next base: position 26,939,522 of record NC_143029.1, on the reverse strand, counting down.
TAGCATTTTCCTTGATCGCCAAAAAGCTCAATTTGTACTTTTTTTCATTTCACTAACACCAATTTGGACTATTTTGTGTATGTCCACTACGTGAAATCCAAATAAAAATCAATTTAAATTACAGGTTGTAATGCAACAAAATAGGAAAACAGCAAGGGGGATGAATACTTTTGCAAGGCACTGTATATACATTTTTCAGACCCAGTACATTTTTATCTTGTTGTTATTAGTCCCAACCTTCAGCTCCATGCAACCCCTCCCATCTATCTCTTAACACCATCCATTTTGTAATTCTAATTGCCATATATTTTTAACTGTGCTGTGCTGTGATGCTTCACAAAAGTACTGAACTTTTCTATTCTCATAGCTTCTACAGATTGTAAATTAAAGATAAACATTTTTGCTAAAATAATTATTATAATATTGATCGATTGACTATGACATTTCAAATCACCCAGTATTGCGATCTGCAGTGGTAGTTCTAGGTAAATGTTGCAATTCTTCAGCCATTCCTGGACCTGTGACTAAAAACGAGCTACATATGGGCAGTACCAAAATAAATGATCTAATGACACTGCCTCCTCGCAGCAAAATCTGCAGAACTGGAAAGATTGTATCTGTATGTTATCCAATACATAATATAGTACACTTAGTTTTAATCCAGAGAGGTTAGAAAAAGTATCTAGATTCTCTATGAGGCTGTGGAGGGATTGTTATTGTGGTTTTAAAAGAAAACATGAATCATCGGCGTACAATGACACCTTTGTCTTTAAACCACAGATTTCTAATCCCTTAATATTATTGTTGGATCAAAATTTAACAGCTAACATTTCGATGGCAATAATAAATAGATATTCCGATAGTGGACAACCTTGTTTTACTCCTCTTGACAGATTCAAACGTTCTGAGATGTAGCCATTATTTACTATTTTACACCTAGGGTTACTATACATAACTTTAAACCATTTTACAAGAGATTCTCCGAAATGTAAATATTCCAGGCATTTATATATAAACTCCAGTCGTACTTTATCAAAAGCCTTTTCAAAATCAGCTATGAAAACCAGGCCTGGTTTCCCCTATATTTCATAGTATTCTATTGTTTCCAGTACTTATCTTATATTATCTCCAATGTATCGTCCATGTAAAAAACCTGTCTGATTAGGATAAATAATATCTGACAATACCTTTATAATTCTATGCGCCAAGCATTTAGCTAGAATTTTTGCATTACAAGAGGGGCCTCCAATTTTGTAAATGGACTGGACCTCTTGGATCCTGTTGCAGTAATAATGAAATCAGACCTTCTTGTTGCATGTCTGATAACCTATCGTTTATATAGGTGTGGTTAAAACATGCTAATAATGGTCCTCTGAGAATATCAAGAAAAGTTTGGTTTACTCCCGCTGGAATGCCATCCAGCCCTGGAGTTTTCCCAGACTTAAAGGCTTTAATTTCATCATCTTCCGTAATTAGGCCTTCACATGAGTCTTTCTGTACAGATGTTCATTTGAAATGATTAATAGGAAAAAAATCCATACAACTAGCTTTGGTTAGTGGAGATGAAGGAGACTGAAACTAAAACATATTCTTAAAGTACTTTACTTCCTCTTTCAAAATATTGTTTGGTGAATCACGCGTGACTCCATCATTTGTAACAAGTTTCAATAAACATTTTTGGTAGCATTTCTATGTTGAAGACTGAAAAAGAATTTGGTGCATTTTTCCCCATATTCCATCCAGTTCGCTTTATTTTTTATAATATATTACACTGGATCTTTCTGGAATAAGTTCCTTCATTTCTTTTTGTTTGTCTTCTAACTTATTCTGTGCCTCTATCGTACAGTATTTATTGCTATCTCACTGTACTGTTAGTCCTTCAATTTTAATATGTACTCTTTTGACCTAAATTGTTTTTGTTTTAAAGATGAGTACTAAAGGCACCTTTAAAAGTGTCCCGGTACAATAAGGGGATCTGCTGTCGGAAAAAGTCAGATATAAATTCTTCTGTCCTAGTTAAAAACAAGTTAAACAGTCATATTACATTTGAGGTAAATCTCATTCTTCCTCTCCTCTTCCTCTCATCTGTTTTGTCCTCCCTATAATTGTTATCCTCTCCCGTTCCTCCCATTCATTGAACAACGGTAAGAAGTTAACCAACCTGGTGTCTGCTGACAGCATGGATTCATCTGCCTCCACCTCTTAGTTTGTTGGGGGGTGATTCCTTTTTTTTTTTCTTTGTTGTTTTTGGGTTTGACGTTTTCTGTGCCTGCTGGATAGGCTGTAACCACACGGTGCAAACACTGAATCCATAAAGATCCAACGTGGCCAGGAGCTCTTACTGTCCTGGCAAGACTGACCACGAGGAGGTGTGTGAATGTGTGCGCGTGTGTGCCTGCACACCATTTCACAGAAAGAGAATGCATAGAATCTCTCCAGATTCCTCATACAGGGTGACCATCCCTCCGTGGTCCCATCAGACCTACAGCAGTGGAGGAAACAGCACAGCAAGGTGTAACATGTCCCTTCTGACACTTGTGGCTGCTTCCCGTGATGTATCGTTGTCCCTACCTTCTTGCCCTTTGTGCTGTTGTCTATGCTCAATAATGTTTGTACCATGTTTTGTGCTGCTACCATGTTGTGCTGCTGCCATGTTCTGTTGCTACCGTGTTGTTGTCATGTGTTGCTGCCATTATGTGTTGTTGTCTTCGTTCTCTCTTTATGTAGTGTTGTGGTGTCTCTCTTGTTGTGATGTGTGTTTTGTCCTATATATATTTTTTAAATCCCAGTCCCCATCCCTGGAGAAGGCCTTTTGCCTTTTGTTAGGCTGTCATTGTAAATAATAATTTGTTCTTGCCTAGTTAAATAAAGGTGAAGTAAATCAAATAAAAACTCCTCTGGTGATAACACTCTGGATCATAAACACTTCACAGAAACCAAACAATACAGGCCTCACCTCTCAAACACAGCTGTGGCCCATATCACACAGATTATAGCGCAGGCATTCATGTCTGGTTCAAATAGAGGTTGACCTTGGACACAGATCAAGGATCATTCTTCTCTTCCCATACCGTAGCCTTAAAGATTAGAGAGAGAAAGGGCAAAATTGGCCTTAGATCAGTGTCTAGGGGATACTTTCTTAGGTCCAGGTCCATCCCAGCTGGGTCCATAAACTCTTAGAAAAAAATGTGCAATCTAGAACCTAAAATTGTTATTTGGCTGTCTCCATAGGAGAAACCTTTGAAGAAACCTTTTTGGTTCCATATAAAACCCTTTCCACAGAAGGTTCTTCATGGAACCCAAAAGAGTTCTACTTGAACTAAAAGGGTTATCCTATGGGGACAGCCGAAGAACCCTTTTGGAACCCTTTGGAACCCTGTGTACAGACAACAGCTGTTCAGTTATCTGGAAGCAGGCTGTCTGTTTGAAGTCAGTCAGCTGTAGTGGCTCATAGAGATTGTAGTAGGAATTTCCAGTTGAACAGAAAGGAGAGCAGTCGTTGATAAAAAAATCCCTCAAAATCAACCCGGTTTAACTATAAGTTGCAAAAGGGAGACACCTCCAGCACAGAAAATAACTAACTGGCCTCTTGGAGACAGGCACTTTATGTTCTAATCATACAGTACTTTGCCAGCTGCTACAGAATCACACAGTGTTCACAATGTCATCAATACAATAATAATCAGTGTGTCCTCTGTCCTTGTACTTTCAGTAGCTCTGGCGTCAATCACTATCAAAAGACCTGAGAACAATACATAACATTCAGTATCAAGTCTAGTGACCATCAACCCGCACAGAAATGAGTGTCACAAATAGAACGCTGGAATCATATTTATTACAGAATGGGAAAATATTTAAATATGCTAAACCTTGTGTTAATTAACTGAATATGAACTTTATAAATCTTAAATATTCCCATTACAAAGATAGAGACTCTTATGGTCTGATGAAGTTCAGTGAGGCTATGAGAGAGAACTGTAATTTAGGTTTTTGGTTTCACTGCTAAGCTGCACACAACAATAATCACCTCCTCCAGCACAGTAGACAATTTAGTGACGGTGTCGCCGTTTTTTCACCTTGGCATTTGGAGTTTGCCATCTCTGTGGTGTTTCTGGCTTCTGTCCTATTTCTATTCATCGTTCCAAATGTCACACCTCAACTCCCCCCATCCATAACACAAAAGTTTCCCACACCTTCAAATAAAATGTGATTGTCAAACAACACACACTTACCCCTCATCGCACCCTAGACTGAAGTCTCACCTCAAACTACAGTACCTTTGTCCTTGCCCTAACCCCAACCTTTCCTCCCTCTCTCTTTCTCATATTGTTCTATCTCATTCTCACAGAGCCAGACGCTTGCTGCCCAGCTGTTCTCAGATGGCTAAGATAAGACTATGGGAAAAGGACTGACACACGCACACGTGGACATGCATGCACATACACACTCACACCAGTGACACTCCATAAAAGGGATCATCAAAGCCCCGACTTGTTTTTCGCTTTCCCTCCATCTCTTCCCTTTCTTTCCCTCCATCTCTTCCCTTTCTTTCCCTCCATCTCTTCCCTTTCTTTCCCTCCATCTCTTCCCTTTCTTTCCCTCCATCTCTTCCCTTTCTTTCCCTCCATCTCTTCCCTTTCTTTCCCTCCATCTCTTCCCTTTCTTTCCCTCCATCTCTTCCCTTTCTTTCCCTGTCTCCTCCCGCTCTTCATCCTCGATGAGCAAATCAATGTAAAAAAGAACCCACAAACAAACCATTTAATAAGCCATAACTATGACTGTAAGGACAATGTGAAAACGAGCTGAAGCGTGCTTAATTTTATCTTAAAAATCTAAATCAAACAAAATGTACAGTTGTAGACTAACAGTGCAATGCTTACTTCTGGGCCTTCCTAACAATGCAGAGAAAAAAAAAAATATATATATATATATATATAAAACAAGGAATATATACACAATGAGCAATGATAACTTTTCGATGTGGAGGGGTTCGAGGTAATTGAGGTAGATATAGGTAGGGGTAAAGTTACTGGTCAACAGGATAAATAATAAACATTAGCAGCAACGTATGTGATGAGTCAAAAGAGTTAGTGCAAAGAGGGTCAATGCAGATTGTCACATCTACTCCTGCTCCTCCCCTCCAGCGTTTGACATGCTGGTTAACTAACCACCGGTCCTGGGAACCATCATCACACGCACCTGGCATTCATCATTACGTGCACCTGCGCTTCATCATTAGGCACACCTGGACTCCATTACCTCCCCTTTATCTGGCACTCCCTTAGGTTCTTTCCCCAGGCAGTATTGTTTTCTGTTGTTCATGTCTAGCTACTCCTACGGTGTATCGTTGCATATTTCTTGTTATATTAACCTTACCACCTGCTTCTCGACTCCCAGCGTCTACGTGGGAGAGAGTTCTGGTAGCTTTTTGGTTAACTATTTAGTAGTCTTATGGCTTGGGGGTAGAAGCTGTTCAGGGTCCTGCTGGTACCATCGGTGCCGTGCGGTAGCAGAGAGAATAGTCTAACTATTTTTATGGCCTTCCTCTTTTTAAATGTTTTAAAATGTAACCTTTATTTAACTAGGCAAGTAATTGAATCTCTTGAAGCTAGGGGGCACTATTTTTTGTTTGGAAAAATAACGTTCCCAAAGTAAACGGCCTATTTCTCAGGACCAGATGCTAGAATATGCATGTAATTGACAGATTAGGATAGAAAACACTCTAAAGTTTCCAAAACTGTCAAAATATTGTCTGTGAGTATAACAGAACTGATATTGCAGAAGAAACGCTGAGGAAAATCCAATCAGGAAGTGCCTCTTATTTTGAAACCCTTCTGTACCTTTGCATACCTATCCTCCATTTAAAGGGATATCAACCAGATTCCTTTTTCTCTGGCTTCCCTAAGTTGTCAACAGTCTTTAGACATAATTTCAGGCTTTTATTTTGAAAAATGAGCGTGAAAGATCACATTGCATAAGTGGATAGGTGGGGGCTCTCAGAGTGAGTTTTTGCGCTACAGAGTAAAGCCGCCATTGCTCCTCCAGCTGTTATTGAAAAACCTAAACACTCAGTTGATATATTATCGAATATATATTTTAAAAACTACCTGAGGAATGATTATAAAAAACGTCTGTGGACATTATGAAGACTATTTGGAATTTCCGTCTGCGTTGTCGTGACCGCTCTTTCCTGTGGATTTCTGAACATAACGTGACAAACAAACGTTGGTATTTTGGGTATAAAAATAATCTTTATGTGACAAAAGGAACATTTGTTGTGTAACTGGGAGTCTCGTGAGTGAAAACATCCGAAGATTATCAAAGGTAAATGGTTCATTTGATTGCTTTTCGGATTTTTCGTGACCAAGCTTCCTGATGCTAAGTGTACATAATGCTATGCTAGGCTATCGATAAACATACACACACGCTTGGATTGCTTTCGCTGTAAAGCATAATTTCAAAATCTGAGACGACAGGTGGATTAACAAAAGGCTAAGCTGTGTTTTGCAATATTGCACTTGTGATTTCATGAATATTAATATTTTTTAGTAGTATTATTTGACTGTTGCTCTATGCTATTCAGAGGTTGCTGAAGAAAATGATCCCGCGACAGGGATGGGTAGCGTCAAAAAGTTAAGAACAAATTCTTATTTACAATGATGGCCAATCAAAAGGCAAATGGCCTGTGGGGATGGTGGCTGGGATAATTTTATATATATATATATATATATAAAATGTGTGATATATATATATATATATATATATATATATATATATATATATATATGCATATATATGACAAACACACATCACGACAAGAGAGACAATACAACACTACATAAAGAGAGACCTAAGTCAACAACATAGCAAGGCAGCAACACATGACAACACAGCATGGTAGCAACACAACATTGCTACCATAGGGCGGCAGGTAGCCTAGTGGTTCGAGAATTGGAGTATTAACCAAAAGGTTGCAAAATCGAATCCCTGAGCTGACAAGGTATAAATCTGTCGTTCTGCCCCTGAACAAGGCAGTTAACCCATTGTTCCTAGGCCGTCATTGAAAATAAGAATTTGTTCTTAACTGACTTGCCTAGTTAAATAAAGATGGTAGCAGCACAAAACATGGTACAAACATTATTGGGCACAGACAACAGCATAAAGGGCAAGAAGGTAGAGACAACAATACATCACGCCAAGCAGCCACAACTGTCAGTAAGAGTGTCCATGATTGAGTCTTCGAATGAAGAGATTGAGATAAAACTGTCCAGTTTGAGTGTTTGTTGCAGCTCGTTCCAGTCGCTAGCTGCAGCGAACTGAGAAAAGACAAGCGACCCAGGGATGTGTGTGCTTTGGGGACCTTTAACAGAACAGATTGGGTGTTGTATGTGGAGGATGAGGGCTGCAGTAGATATCTCAGATAAGGGGGAGTGAGGCCTAAGAGGGTTTAATAAATAAGCATCAACCAGTGGGTCTTGCGATGGGTATACAGAGATGACCAGTTTACAGAGGAGTATAAAGCGCAGTGATGTGTCCTATAAGGAGCATTGTTGGCAAATCTGATGGCCGAATGGTAAAGAATATCTAGCACTCTTACCTGCTGATCTATAAATTATGTCTGTAATCTAGCATGCGTAGGATGGTCATCTGAATCAGGTTTAGTTTGGCAGCTGGGGTAAAAGAGGTATGATTATGATAGAGGAAACCAAGTCTAGATTGAACTTTAGCATGCAGCTTTGATATGTGCTGAGAGAAGGACAGTGTACCGTCTAGCCATACTCCCAAGTACTTGAGATGACTACCTCAAGCTCTAAACACTTAGAGGTAGTACTCACACCTGTGGAGAGAGGGGCATTCTTCTTACCAAACCACATGACCTCTGTTTTGGAGGTGTTCAGAACAAAGTTAAGGGTAGAGGAAGCTTGTTGGACACTAAGAAAGCTTTGTTGTAGAGCGATTAACACAAAATCTGGGGAGGGGCCAGCTGAGTATAAGATTGTATCATCTGCATATACAGTGCCTTGCGAAAGTATTCGGCCCCCTTGAACTTTGCGACCTTTTGCCACATTTTAGGCTTCAAACATAAAGATATAAAACTGTATTTTTTGTGAAGAATCAACAACAAGTGGGACACAATCATGAAGTGGAACGACATTTATTGGATATTTCAAACTTTTTTAACAAATCAAAAACTGAAAAATTGGGCGTGCAAAATTATTCAGCCCCTTTACTTTCAGTGCAGCAAACTCTCTCCAGAAGTTCAGTGAGGATCTCTGAATGATCCAATGTTGACCTAAATGACTAATGATGATAAATACAATCCACCTGTGTGTAATCAAGTCTCCGTATAAATGCACCTGCACTGTGATAGTCTCAGAGGTCCGTTAAAAGCGCAGAGAGCATCATGAAGAACAAGGAACACACCAGGCAGGTCCGAGATACTGTTGTGAAGAAGTTTAAAGCCGGATTTGGATACAAAAATATTTCCCAAGCTTTAAACATCCCAAGGAGCACTGTGCAAGCGATAATATTGAAATGGAAGGAGTATCAGACCACTGCAAATCTACCAAGACCTGGCCGTCCCTCTAAACTTTTGCTCATACGAGAAGAAGACTGATCAGAGATGCAGCCAAGAGGCCCATGCTCACTCTGAATGAACTGCAGAGATCTACAGCTGAGGTGGGAGACTCTGTCCATAGGACAACAATCAGTCGTATATTGCACAAATCTGGCCTTTATGGAAGAGTGGCAAGAAGAAAGCCATTTCTTAAAGATATCCATAAAAAGTGTTGTTTAAAGTTTGCCACAAGCCACCTGGGAGACACACCAAACATGTGGAAGAAGGTGCTCTGGTCAGATGAAACCAAAATTGAACTTTTTGGCAACAATGCAAAACATTATGTTTGGCGTAAAAGCAACACAGCTGAACACACCATCCCCACTGTCAAACATGGTGGTGGCAGCATCATGGTTTGGGCCTGCTTTTCTTCAGCAGGGACAGGGAAGATGGTTAAAATTGATGGGAAGATGGATGGAGCCAAATACAGGACCATTCTGGAAGAAAACCTGATGGAGTCTGCAAAAGACCTGAGACTGGGACGGAGATTTGTCTTCCAACAAGACAATGATCCAAAACATAAAGCAAAATCTACAATGGAATGGTTCAAAAATAGACATATCCAGGTGTTAGAATGGCCAAGTCAAAGTCCAGACCTGAATCCAATCGAGAATCTGTGGAAAGAACTGAAAACTGCTGTTCACAAATGCTCTCCATCCAACCTCACTGAGCTCGAGCAGTTTTGCAAGGAGGAATGGGAAAAAATTTCAGTCTCTCGATGTGCAAAACTGATAGAGACATACCCCAAGCGACTTACAGCTGCAATCGCAGCAAAAGGTGGTGCTACAAAGTATTAACTTAAGGGGGCTGAATAATTTTGCACGCCGAATTTTTCAGTTTTTGATTTGTTAAAAAAGTTTGAAATATCCAATAAATGTCGTTCCACTTCATGATTGTGTCCCACTTGTTGTTGATTCTTCACAAAAAAATACAGTTTTATATCTTTATGTTTGAAGCCTGAAATGTGGCAAAAGGTCGCAAATTTCAAGGGGGCCGAATACTTTCGCAAGGCACTGTAAATGGATGAGAGCGTCCTACTGCTATGTTGTTGATGTAAATTGAGAAGAGCGTGGGGGCCTAGGATTGAGCCTTGGTGTACTCCCTTGGTGATAAGCAGTGATGTGTCTTAGAAAGCAGATTAGAAAGCAGATTTTCTGACTTCATACACAGCACTCTTTGAGAGAGGTAGTTAGCAAACCAGGCCAAAGACCCCTCAGAGACACCAATACTCCTTAGCTGGTCCACAAGAATGGAATGGTCTACCGTATCAAAAGCTTTGGCCAAGTCAATAAAAATAGCATCACATCATTGCTTAGAATCAAGGGCAATAGTGACATCATTGAGAACCTTTAAGGTTGCAGTGACACATCCATAACCTGAGTGGAAACCAGATTGCACTTCTTTGAGGAGAAGATCATGATCATTAGAAAGAAAATGACGGACTCCTCTTTAAATCTGCCTATTCCTCCAAAGCTCAGTTGTTCTGAGTCTGCACAACTCTGCCAGGACCTAGGACCTAGGATCTAGGGCACACTCAAGGTTTTTAATACTATATCCCTTGACACATTGATGAAAATAATCATGGCCTCTAAACCTTCAAGCTGCATACTGGACCCTATTCCAAATAAACTACTAGTGTGCTTGGCACTCCTATGTTGAACATAATAAACGTCTCTCTATCCACCGGATGTGTACCAAACTCACTAAAAGTGGCAGTAATAAAGCCACTCTTGAAAAAGCCAAACCTTGACACAGAAAATTAAAAAATAATTATTGATCTATATCGAATCTCGCATTCCTCTCAAAAAGTTTAGAAAAAGTTGTTGTGCATCAACTCACAGCCTTCCTGAAGACGAACAATGTTGTTATAGTGAAAACTATTGTTTTCACTATATATTTTACCTCTTGGTGATGTCATTCGAAAACATAATGTTAACTTTCACTGCTATGCGGACGACACACATAGTGAAGCCCCAAAATTGCCCTACCTGGAAGCCTGTGTTTACAGACATAAGGAAGTGGATGGCGGCAAATGTTCTACTTTTAAACTCGGACAAAACAGAGATGCTTGTTCTAGGTCCCAAGAAACAAAGAGACATTCTGTTGATTCTGATAATTAATCTTGATGGTTGTACAATTGTCTCAAATAAAACTGTGAAGGACCTCGGCATTATTCTGGACCCTGATCTCTCTTTTGACGAACATATCAAGACTGTTTCAAGGACAGCTTTTTTTCCCTCTACGTAACATTGCAAAAATCAGAAAATTTCTGTCCAAAAATGATGCAGAAAAATGTATCCATGCTTTTGTCACTTCTAGGTTAGACTACTGCAATGCTCTACTTTCCGGCTACCCGGATAAAGCACTAAATAAACTTCAGTTAGTGCTAAACACAGCTGCTAGAATCTTGACTAGAACCCCAAAAATGTATCATATTACTCCAGTGCTAGCCTCGCTACACTGGCTTCCTGTTAAGGCAAGGGCTGATTTCAAGGTATTACTGATAACCTACAAAGCATTACATGGGCTTGCTCCTACCTATCTTTCCGATTTGGTCCTGCCATACATACCTACGTACGCTACGGTCACAAGACGCAGGCCTCCTAATTGTCCCTAGAATTTCTAAGCAAACAACTGGAGCAGGGCTTTCTCCTACAGAGCTTCATTTTTATGGAAAGGTCTGCCTATCCATGTGAGAGACACAGGCTCGGTCTCAACCTTCAAGTTTTTATTGAAGACTCATCTCTTCAGTATGTCCTATGATTGAGTGTAGTCTGGCCCAGGAGTGTGAAGGTGAATGGAAAGGCACTGGAACAACGAATCATCCTTGCTGTCTTTGCCTGGCCGGTTCCTCTCTCTCCACTGGGATTCTCTGCCTCAAACCCTATTACAGGGGCTGAGTCACTGGCTTACTGGTGCTCTTCCGTGCCATCCCTAGGAGGGGGGTGCCAACCCGGACAGGAAGATCACGTTTGTGACTCAACCGGCAGGGGCGGCAGGGTAGCCTAGTGGTTAGAGCGTTGGGCTAGTAACCGAAAGTTTGAATCACAGAGCTGACAAGGTACAAATCTGTCGTTCTGCCCCGGAACAAGGCAGTTAACCCACTGTTCCTAGGCCGTCATTGAAAATAATAATTTGTTCTTAACTGACTTGCCTAGTTAAATAAAGCTAAAATAAAAACTAAAAAAAAAACACTCAAGTGACACACCCCTCCTAGGGATGGCACGGAAGAGGGTTGTGCCGTGGAGGAGATCTTTGTGGGCTATACTCGGCCTTGTCTCAGGATGGTAAGTTGGTGGTTGGAGATATCCCTCTCGTGGTGTGGGGGCTGTGCTTTAGCAAAGTGGGTGGGGTTATAACCTTCCTGTTTGGCCCTGTCTGGGAGTATTGTCGGACGGGGCCACAGTGTCTCCAGACCCCTCCCGTCTCATCCTCCAGTATTTATACTGCAATACTTTTTGTGTCCGGGGGCTAGTGTCAGTCTGTTATATCTGGAGTATTTCTCCTGTCTTATCCGGTGTCCTGTGTGAATTTACGTATGCTCTCTCTTTCTCTCTCTCTCGGAGGAGGACCTGAGCCCTAGGATCATGCCTCAGGACTACCTGGCCTGATGTCTCCTTGCTGTCCCCAGTCCACCTGGTCATGCTGCTGCTCCAATTTCAACTGTTCTGCCTGCGGCTATGGAACCCTGACCTGTTCACTGGACGTGCTACCTGTCCCAGACCTGCTGTTTTCAACTCTCTAGAGACAGCAGGAGTGGTAGAGATGCTCTGAATGATCAGCTATGAAAAGCCAAATGACATTTACTCCTGAGGTGCTGACCTGTTGAACCCTCTACAACCACTGTGATTATTATTAGTTTACCCTGCTGGTCATCTATGAATATTTGATCATATTGGTGGGGTTCTGTTATAATCTCCACCCGGCACAGCCGGAAGAGGACTGGCCACCCCTCATAGCCTGGTTCCTCTCTAGGTTTCTTCCTAGGTTCTGGCCTTTGCAGGGAGTTTTTCCTAGCCACCATGCTCCTACACCTGCATTGCTTGCTGTTTGGGGTTTTAGGCTGGGTTTCTATACAGCACTTTGTGACATCAGCTGATGTAAGAAGGGCTTTATAAATACATTTGATCGATTGCATACCAGAGAGAATACTATAGACATCAAGAAAGCCAGTCAGTTGATTATTGACTTTTTTTTTTTGAAGTTTTTCCAACACTTTTGATAAACAGGGCAAAATACAAATAGGCCTATAACAGTTAGGATCAGCTTGATCTCCCCCTTTAAATAAAGGATGAACCGTGGCTTCCTTCCAAGCAATGGGAACCTCCCCAGAAAGGAGAGACAGGTTAAAAAGGTTGGAGATAGGCTTGGCGATAAAAGGAGCAGCAACCTTAAGGAAGAAAGTGTCTAAACCATCTAACCCAGATGTTTCATGCAAATGGCATGAGGAGGTAAGGCAATAAATAGGCCATAATGGCAAAGTAATTACAATTTTGCAAATGAACACTGGAGTGATAGATGTGCAGATGATGATGTGCAAGTAGAAATATTGGTGTGCAAAAGAGCAGAAAAGTAAATAAAAACAATATGGGGATGAGGTAGGTAGATTGGATGGGCTATTTACAGATGGGCTATGTACAGCTGCAGCAATCGGTTACTGATGTTTAAGGTTAGTGAGGGAAATATAAGTCTCCAGCTTCAGCAATTTTTGCAATTCATTCCAGTCATTGGCAGCAGAGAACTGGAATGAAAGGCGGCCAAAGGAGGTGTTGGCTTTGGGGATGACCAGTGAAATATACCTGCTGGAGTGCGTACTATGGGTGGGTGTTGTTATCGTGACCAGTGAGCTGAGATAAGGCGGAGCTTTACCTAGCATAAACTTAGAGATGACCTGGAGCCAGTGGGTCTGGCGACGAATAGGTAGCGAAGGACAGCCGACTAGAGCATACAGGTTGCAGTGGTGGGTGGTATAAGGGGCTTTGGTGAGAAAATGGATGGCACTGTGATAGACTGCATCCAGTTTGCTGAGTAGAGTGTTGGAAGCTATTTTGTAAATGACATTGCCGGAGTCAAGGATCGGTAGGATAGTCAGTTTTACGAGGGTATGTTTGGCAGCATGAATGAAGGAGGCTTTGTTGCAAAATAGGAAGCCGATTCTAGATTAAATTTTGTATTACAGATGTTTAATATGAGTCTGGAAGGAGAGTTTACAGTCTAGCCAGACACCTAGGTATTGGAAGTTGTCCACATATTCATATTCACACAAGTCAGAATTGTCCAGAGTAGTGATGCTAGGCGGGCGGGCGGGTGCAGGCAGCGAACGGTTGAAGAGCATGCATTTAGTTTTACTAGCGTTTAAGAGCAGTGAGGAGCTGTGAAAGCTGTGAGGAGGAGGGTTTATTCTCCAGGTCTTTAACCATTTTCCAGAACTTCTTGGGGTTAGACCCACAGAGAGAGAACTGCTCCTTAAAGTAACTAACTTTGGCCTTCCGGATAGCCTGAGTGCACTTATTTCTCGTTTGCCTGAACAAGTATGGTTTTCGAACCAGGGGCTGAACCTGTTTTTAATTCTCATTTTCTTTATGGGGGTGTGTTTGTTAACAATACACTAAATACAGTGCCTTGCGAAAGTATTCGGCCCCCTTGAACTTTGCGACCTTTTTCCACATTTCAGGCTTCAAACATAAAGATATAAAACTGTATTTTTTTGTGAAGAATCAACAACAAGTGGGACACAATCATGAAGTGGAACGACATTTATTGGATATTTCAAACTTTTTTAACAAATCAAAAACTGAAAAATTGGGCGTGCAAAATTATTCAGCCCCCTTAAGTTAATACTTTGTAGCGCCACCTTTTGCTGCGATTGCAGCTGTAAGTCGCTTGGGGTATGTCTCTATCAGTTTTGCACATCGAGAGACTGAATTTTTTTCCCATTCCTCCTTGCAAAACAGCTCGAACTCAGTGAGGTTGGATGGAGAGCATTTGTGAACAACAGTTTTCAGTTCGTTCCACAGATTCTCGATTGGATTCAGGTCTGGACTTTGACTTGGCCATTCTAACACCTGGATATGTTTATTTTTGAACCATTCCATTGTAGATTTTGCTTTATGTTTTGGATCATTGTCTTGTTGGAAGACAAATCTCCGTCCCAGTCTCAGGTCTTTTGCAGACTCCATCATCTCCATTGCAGACTCCATTCTTCCAGAATGGTCCTGTATTTGGCTCCATCCATCTTCCCATCAATTTTAACCATCTTCCCTGTCCCTGCTGAAGAAAAGTAGGCCCAAACCATGATGCTGCCACCACCATGTTTGACAGTGGGCATGGTGTGTTCAGAGGGATGAGTTGTGTTGCTTTCACGCCAAACATAGCGTTTTGCATTGTTGCCAAAAAGTTCAATTTTGGTTTCATCTGACCAGAGCACCTTCTTCCACATGTTTGGTGTGTCTCCCAGGTGGCTTGTGGCAAACTTTAAACAACACTTTTTATGGATATCTTTAAAAAATGGCTTTCTTCTTGCCACTCTTCCATAAAGGCCAGATTTGTGCAATATACGACTGATTGTTGTCCTATGGACAGAGTCTCCCACCTCAGCTGTAGATCTCTGCAGTTCATCCAGAGTGATCATGGGCCTCTTGGCTGCATCTCTGATCAGTCTTCTCCTTGTATGAGCTGAAAGTTTAGAGTGACAGCCAGGTCTTGGTAGATTTGCAGTGGTCTGATACTCCTTCCATTTCAATATTATCACTTGCACAGTGCTCCTTGGGATGTTTAAAGCTTGGGAAATATTTTTGTATCCAAATCCGGCTTCACAACAGTATCTCGGACCTGCCTGGTGTGTTCCTTGTTCTTCATGATGCTCTCTGCGCTTTTAACGGACCTCTGAGACTATCACAGTGCAGGTGCATTTATACGGAGACTTGATTACACACAGGTGGATTGTATTTATCATCATTAGTCATTTAGGTCAACATTGGATCATTCAGAGATCCTCACTGAACTTCTGGAGAGAGTTTGCTGCACTAAAAGTAAAGGGGCTGAATAATTTTGCACGCCCAATTTTTCAGTTTTTGATTTGTTAAAAAAGTTTGAAATATCCAATAAATGTCGTTCCACTTCATGATTGTGTCCCACTTGTTGTTGATTCTTCACAAAAAAATACAGTTTTATATCTTTATGTTTGAAGCCTGAAATGTGGCAAAAGGTTGCAAAGTTCAAGGGGGCCGAATACTTTCGCAAGGCACTGTATATATAAAAAAAGAAGGTCCAATCGTCTTTGACAGCTGATTCTATACCACTTTACAGAAGGCAGTTCATGAAGGAAGGCTTGTTCATTAAAGTTTTTTAGTAAGTGTCTATGACAAATCAGGACAGGTTGTTTCACTGAGTAGCCATTACGAACACAGGCTGTAAACAGTGATCACTAAGGTCATTACAGAAAACACCAGACTGATACCTATCAGGATTATTTGTGAGGATAACATCAAGAAGAGTAGCCTTTTCTGGGTGTTTGGAGTCATACCTTGTGGGATTGGTAATAATCTGAGAAAGATTTAGGGAGTCCCATTGCTTTAGGACTTGGTCAGGTGGTTTAAGCATGTCCCAGTTTAGGTCACCTAGCAAGACAAACACAGACTTAGTGTAAGGGACCAGGAGAGAGCTTAGTGCCGGTAGGGTACAGGCCGGTTCCTCTGACACCGCCTGGTATAGAAGTCCTGGATGGCAGGGATCTCGGCCCCAGTGATGTCCTGGGCTGTATGCACTACCTTCTCTAACGCCTTTGAGGTCTGTTGCCAAGAAGTTGCTATACCAAGCGGTGAAGCAGTCAGTCAAGATGCTCTCAATGGCGCAGCTGTATAACTTTTTGAGGATCTGAGGACCCAGGTCTTCCCCCTTCCCCCTCTTTCTATCGACCTATTTCGCTCTGTCTTCTCAGCTGGTTAAATGGTGGGATCTGTCTCATTAGAATGGATTTATGAGGGGCTCATTGTGTGAGCTTAGTGGGTCAGTTACTGAATCTATATCTAATTCAACCACCAACGTAGGAGATCTGTGTGTGTGCTAGTGCGGTGTGTGTGTGTTGTTTGTTTAGGACTGACTACGATTCAAGAGAGGCACTTTAAACTCAAACCTTGGAAATAAGTTTTCTGCTTTGTCATGCAACACACACCCCTTAAAGCGGCAATCAGCAGTTGAAACAATAACAAAGGCCTCCCCGCCCCTATTTCTGTACAAACAAAAGCAGAGAAATGGGGCTGGAGAAATTTAACCACTCCCAAATTCCTTGAGAGAGCTGGCATTCAGTCTCTGTAGGCTTCCCTCTCTCTCTCTCTTTGTCTCTTTCTGTCTCTCTCTCACTGCTGACGGTGCAGTTTCCATACTTTATGTCCTTCTCTGACCTGACTTTGACTCTTTATTCCGGCTCACCCCTGACCCCTACCTTTGTCCCCTAGGCAGGGTCAATCATGAGTCCACAGACAAGGTAGCAAGTCTATCATTACAGGGGCACAGAGATCAGTGGCTTTCCCACTCAATCCCACCGTATGTATGTGTCATGTCAGTCTTGTGCATGTACTGAACTCTGAACAATGAACTTGAGTTGAAAGGAGAAAGTCTCTCCTGCAGCTTTTCCGGTTTTCATATCCTTTTCATGGTACAATATGTGCAAACCAACAACACTGTTGATCTGCCCGGTTATTCACCAGAACAAATTGCTCCTGACGTTTTAGCTTTTATCCAAATACCTCTTCTCCACCAGCTACCCACACAAAGTTTCCCTTTTGTGCCTGAACCAAACCATTTATCTGAACATTTGATTGTTCCAATAAGCAAATACTTTCTCCTGGGACGTGTGCCATGTGTGGATTGCATAAAAAAACTATTTTCATTTAACCCAACCAAACTGCTATGGTTAGCCATAACCACCTTTAGACAAAGTCAGAGTTTCAATGGGAAACGTATCCTCCTGTCCTTATTCATGTCTGCTTTAGAACAACATGTGTACATGCCCGGTTAGATGGACATGGTCTGCTTGAAAGGCCTGACCAGCGCGATCGCACCGCCGCCTTGGAGTACTGTGCTACAGAGAATAAATGTTTTAGCATACAGTTCGTCTTTCTAAGTTCTCTGCTGTAAATTGTAATGCACTGCAACCAGTCTCTTTGTGCTTTTCAGATCTGTTCAATAGCAACGAAGCAGAACTATAGGCAAACTTTAAGGCTGTACATACACACACATAAGATATTTTGGACACTGGCAGACTTGCATTTTCAACAATTATTTTTTGTACATTTGAGTAATTTAGCAGACACTCTTATCCAGAGCAACAGTTCATCATGAGATAGCTAGGTAGGACAACCACATATCACAGGTGTAACAGTTAAGCTTCCGTCCCACTCCTCGCCTCGAACCAGGGACCCTCTGCACACATCTACAACTGCCACCCACGAAGCATCTTTACCCAAGGGGAACAACTACTTCAAGGTCTCAGAGCGAGTGACTTCACCGATTGAAACACTATTAGCGCGCACCCCGCTAACTAGCTAGCCATTTCACATTGGTTACACTCACCCCCATTTTGACCTCCTCCTTTTCCGCAGCAACCAGTGATCCGCTTCAACAGCATCAATGTAACAGTTAAGCTTCCGTCCCTCTCCTCTCCCCTACCTGGGCTCAAACCAGGAAGCCTCTGCACACATCTACAACTGCCTCCCATAAAGCATCGTTACCCATCGCTCCACAAAAGCCACGGCCCTTGCAGAGCAAGGGGAACAACTACTCCAAGGTCTCAGAGCAAGTGACGTCACCAATTGAAACGCTATTAGCGTGCACCCCGCTAACTAGCTAACCATTTCACACCGGTTACACAGGCATAGAAGGTACATTTTTCCACATTAAAATAACTATCAGTAGTCAGCGTTAGAAGGGGGGGTCAACTGCAAGTGCTTGTCCAGGTTTTTTTTTTGGGGGGGGGGGGGGGGGGAAGAAGGAAGAAGATTATTTAAGATCATCTTTAAAGAGGTAGGGTTTTAGATGTTTTCAGAAGATGGGCAGGAACTCTGCTGTCCTAGCTTCAAGGGGAAGCTGGTTCAGCCATTGGGGTGCCAGGACCGAGAAGAGCTTTGACTGGGCTGAGCGGGAGCTGCCCTACCTTGCTGTTCCAGAGGTAAGCACCATGGTCTTGTAGTGCAGGGGTTCCCAAACATTTTCACTCCAGGCCCCCCTTTACTCAGTACTTCGTTAAAGCACTTCTCGAATGCACTGTAAAATGCAGGGTTTTGATAGCACACGCGGGGAGCCCAGCCAACAGTGAGAGGTAGTCATTCAAAAATCACATTAAACACTAAGTCCATGCAACTTATTATGTGACTTGTTAAGCATATTTTTTTACTCCTGAACTAATTTAGGCTTGCCATAACAAAGGGGATGAATTCTTACTGACTTAAGACATTTTTTCTTTTAATTTTTATTAATTTGTAAAAATGATTAATTTGTAAAATAAATAAAAAAACACAAGTGTGTGTGTAGGCCAGTGACAAAAAAAATCTAAATGTAATCCATTTTAAATTTAGGCTGTAACATCAAAACGTGGAAAAAGTCAAGGGGCGTTAATACTTTCTGAAGGCCCTGTAGCTAGCCTAGCATTCAGATATTTATCTGACAAGTCACAAAGTGTACCCTGTTTCTGGTACATGTATTTCATGACACTTGTTTGCCACAACACCTTGCTACAACAAGTGGGAAAGCTACAACAAGTGGCAACTTTTGTTTCAAAGTTTCATCAAAACGGTCTCTACTGCACGTCTCCTATTCTTGAGCTGAATGCCCTGTCTTTAGTCAGCTGTTGTACAACACAATATTCTAAAACTACCTAGCTAGTTAATCTCGTCTCTTCTCATGTCGGCAGTTGTGTCTGAACTGGGTTTCATAATATTACTTTTCAGTTTTGAAAGGAATAAATCGACATCAATGGCTAGAAAGCCCGTGTTTCCATACCCACCATTGTCAAGTCTTGGAGTAGAATCAGATCGGTAACCACATACTTTAGCTAGCTGGCTATGTATTTTTGCCTGTATTTCCACTCTCTGGTCAATAACAATTATGTTATAATCTTCAGTAATTGTGTTGAAATCTTGAAAAAATACTGCATTCTTGCCAGAACACCTACCTGTACACACATGGTTACACAGTTCAGCTTTAAGACAAGTGTTTGTAATCTGACACTCTTTTTGAGGATCCTCTTTCTAGCAGTTCTTTTGAAAACGGAAGTTGATTAGTCACTGGGCATACAGGAATTATATTTGCTGTGTGTAAATATATTCAAGCACTCACAGGCACACACACACATTTTATGTCCTGTCTTTGCCTATGGCCTGTGAAGGAGTTGAAGTTGTTATAGTGAATGATCAAAGACACCAGACTCCATTGTTAATAAGTCAACACATTCTTCCTTCTCCTCACTGCCTTACCTCTCCACATGCCTTGATCCCCTCTTCTCTCTCCCCTCTGTCCAAACCCTACCACACCACCCACTCCTTTCTCTCCCTGAACTTCACTGCCCATTTTTCCTCTTCCTCCCTCTGCCTCACCCCCCACTCTTCAGTCAATCAATCAAATGTATTTATAAAGCCCTTCTTACATCAGCCGATTTCACAAAGTGCTATACAGAAACCCAGCTTAAAACCGCAAACAGCAAACAATGCAGATGTAGACGCACGGTGGCTAGGAAAAACTCCCTAGAAAGGCAGGAACCTAGGAAGAAATGTTTGGTATTTTTGGTTGCAAAAGCAGCAGCTACTCTTCCTGGGGTCCACACAAAACATGAAACATAATACAGAATGACATAATACAAAACATCATTAGACAAGAACAGCTCAAGGACAGAACTATATACATTTTTTAAAAGTCACACGTAGCCTAGATATCAATGCATACACACAAACTATCTAGGTCAAATTGGGGAGAGGTGTTGTGCTGTGAGGTGTTGCTTTATCTGTTTTTTTTTAAAACCAGGTTTTCTGTTTATGTGAGCAATATGAGATGGAATGAAGTTCCATGCATTAAGGGCTCTATGTAAGACTGTATGTTTTCTTGACCCCTGGTGGCATGTCTGGTGGGATAAGTGTGTGTGTCAGAGCTGTGTGTAAATTGACTATGCAAACAATTTGGGATTTTCAACACATTAATGTTTCTTATAAAAAGAAGAAGTGATGCACTCAGTCTCCCCTCAACTCTTAGCCAAGAGAGACTTGCATGCATAGTATTTATATCAGCCCTCTGTGCCGCTCTGTTCTGGGCCAGCTGCACCTTAACTAGGTCTTTCCTTGCCGCACTGGACCAGACGACTGGACAATAATCAAGATAAGATCAAACTAGAGCCCGCAGAACTTGCTTTTTGAAGTGTGGTGTCAAAAAAGCAGAGCATCTCTTTATTATGGCTAGACCCCTCCCCATCTTTGCAACCATTGAATCAATATTTTTTGACCATGACAGTTTACAATCTAAGGTAACACCAAGTAATTTAGTCTCCCAACTTGTTCAACAGCCACACCATTCATTACCAGATTAAACTGAGGTCTAGCGCTTAAGGAATGATTTGTAACAAATAGAATGCTCTTAGTTTTAGAGATGTTCAGGACCAGTTTATTACTAGTCACCCATTCCAAAACAGACTGCAACTCTTTGTTAAGGGTTTCAGTGACTTCATTAGCTGTGGTTGCTGATGTGCAAACAGTTGAATCATCAGCATATATGGACACACATGCTTTGTTTAATGCCAGTGGCAGGCCATTGGTAAAAATAGAAAAGAGTAGAGGGCCTAGAGAGCTGCCCTGCGGTTCACCACACTTTACATGTTTGACATTAGAGACGCTTCCATTAAAGAAAACTTTGAGTTCTATTAGATAGATAGCTCTGAATCTATGATATGGCAGAGGTTGAAAAGCCATAGCACCTCATGTTTTTTCAACAACAGGTTATGGTCAATAATATCAAAGGCTGCACTGAACTCTAACAATACATCTCCCACAATCTTCTTATTATCAATTTCTTTCAAACAAACATCAGTCTTTGTGTCAGTGTAGTACATGTTGAGTGCCCTTCTCTATAAGCATGCTGAAAGTCTGTTGATAATATGTTTACAGAGAAATAGCATTGTATTTGGTCAAACACATTTTTCCCCAACAGTTTACTAAGAGCTGGAAGCAAGCTTATACGTAGGTCTGCTGTTAGAACCAGTAAAGGCCGCTTTACCACTCTTGGGTAGCGGAATTACTTTGGCTTCCCTCCAGGCCTGAGGACTTTCCTCTAGGCTCAGAAGAAAAATATGACAGATAGGAGTGGCTATAGTCAGCTACCACCCTCAGTATCTTTCCATCTAAGTTATCAATGCCAGGAGGTTTGTCATTATTGATTGTTAACAATAATTTTTTCACCTCTCCCACACTAACATTACAAAATTCTAACTTGCACTGCTTTTCTTTCATTATTTGTTATTTATTTATGCATGAGCATAATTGCTCACTGTTTGTCGTGGCCATTTCCTGCCTAAGTTTGCCCACTTTGCCAATGAAATAATCATTGAAATAATTGTCAACATCAAATGGTTTTGTGATGAATAAGCCATCTAATTCAATGAAAGATGGAGTTGAATTTGTCTTTCTGCCCATAATTTCATTCAAGGTAAAGTTTTTTTCTATCATTCTTTATATCATTGAGCTTGGCTTCATAATAAAGTTTATTTTTTTGTTGCGTTTAGTCACATCATTTCTCAATTTGCAGTAAGTCAGATGTATAGCCAGACTTATTAGCCACTCCTTTTGCCCCATCTCTTTCAACCATACAGTTTTTCAATTCCTCATCAATCCACGGAGCCTAAACAGTTCTAACAGTCAGTTTCTTAACAGGTGCATGTTTATCAATAATTGGAAGAAGCAATTTCATACATTCATTAAGTGCAGCACCTGGATGCTCCTCATTAATCACATCAGATCAACTAATATATCTAACATCCTCCACATAAGAGCCACAGCAAAATATTTTGTATGATCTCCTACACTATTTTAGGCCCAGCTGTTGGAACTTTGGCTTTCCTGGATATAGCCACTATATTGTGATCACTGCATCCAATGGGTACGGATACAGCTTTAGTGCAAAGTTCTACAGTATTAGTAGAAATGTGATCGATACATGTGGAGGATCTTGTTCCTGTAGTGTTTGTAAACACCCTGGTAGGTTGATTAATAACCTGAACCAGATTACAGGCACTTGTTACAGGTAGAAGCTTCCTCTTGAGCAGAAAGCTTGATGAAAACCAATCAATATTCAGGTCCCCAAGAAAGTAGACCTCTCTGTTTACATCACATACACTATGAAGCATTTCACACATATTATTTAGATACTGACTGTTCGCACTTGGTAGCCTATAGCAACACCTCAAAAGAAAGGCTTTAGATGTGCCAAGGGAACCTGCAACCACAACACTTCAATAACACTTGACATAAGATTTTCTTTAAGCATTACAGGGATATGGCTCTGAATACTGTATATACAGCAACTCCTCCGCCATAAGCATTTCTGTCTCTTCTATAAATGTTATATCCTTGTATTGCTACTGATGTATCATCAAATCTAGAAAGGAACCAGGCTCTGAGGGGTGGCCAGTCCTCCTGAGATTATAACAGTACATGGCCAAGATGTTCAAACTGAGATGACCAGCAGTGTCAAATAATAGTAATAATCACAGTGGTTGTAGAGGGTGCAACAGGTCAGCACCTCAGGAGTAAATTTCAGTTGGCTTTTCGTAGCCGAGCATTCAGAGTTAGAGACGGTTTCACTTTTCTTTCTTTTGTCATTTTTTGTTGAGGGGGGGCGGGGGGGGGGGTCACAGGTACATTATCCATTTTACTTTATACGTTTATAAAACATGTACCCATAGGCTGCCACTCAAAAGAACAGTAAGAAATACATAAAGAGTTTACAGTGTCTTCAGAAAGTATTCATACCCTTTCACTTATTCTATACATTTGGTTGTGTTGCAGCCTGAATTCAAAATGGATGAAATATATTTTTTCTCTCACCCATCAACACACAATACCCCATAACAACAATGTGAAAATATGTTTTTAGAAATGTTTGCAAATGTATTGAAAATGAAACACAGAAATATCTCATTTACATAAGTATTCACACCCCTAAGTCAATAATGTTTAGAATCACCTTTGGCAGCGATTACAGCTGTGAGTTTTTCTGGGTATGAGAGTGAACGTTATTTATAATAAGTGTTATGTGGAGAAAATTGGCCCGCTCTGAAATTAAAATGGATGGCCCTCCCTTCGGCAAAATATATTTTACCTAAACACTCCCTGACCCTCCCCTATACCCAAAATAATAATTCAAACATAAAGTGGATAGCAGAGAACATGTCTACCATTTAACCTCATTTCTTTAACAGACCAGAGCATTATATATGCAGTTTTAGAAATTGTTCTTTGTCCTGTAAGCATTATATGGCAGCGCAGGAAATTTTATAGTGCACAGGGCAGTGGGCCAGAAGGTTGTGGGTTTGCAGACCACCGTGGAGAAGAGTAGGTGTGGAAAGATCTCCTTCATAGTAAAAGCATTGCATTAATCTATCATCGTATTTGCAGTCAGACAATGCGATTCTATGCCATTTTACATATAAGCAGAATCTTTTACCGAAATTACAGGCTAAGAATGGACAGAGAGATGAGCCTCTTATCATATTTCTACAATGCCAAATCAGTATGTCTTGTTTGCAACAAACAGATAGATCGTCACCGGGGATGATCCATGGTGATGATCCATGGCCCGGAGTCTCCAGTGATGATTCATGGCCCAGAGCCTCCAGAGACGGTCTGCAGTCCAGAGTCTCCAGCAACGGTCTGCGGTCCAGAGCCTCCAGCGACGGTCGGCAGTCCAGAGCCTCCAGCGACGGTCTGCAGTCCAGAGCTTTCTGCGACAGTCTGCAGCCTAGAGCTTCCAGCGGGGGTTCCCAGTCCAGAGCCTCCTGCAAGGGTTCCCAGTCCGGAGCCTCCGGCGACGATCTACGGTCTGGAGTCTCCGGGGACGATCTACGGTCCGGAGTACCCGGCCACGATCTATGGTCCGGAGTCCCTGGCGACGATCTATGGTCCGGAGTCCCCGGCGGTGATCTATGGTCCGGAGTCCCCGGTGACGATCTATGGTCCGGAGTCCACGGCGAAGATCTACGGTCCGGAGCCTCTGGCGACGATCTACGGTCTGGAGTCTCCGGGGACGATCTACGGTCCGGAGTACCCGGCCACGATCTATGGTCCGGAGTCCCCGGCGACGATCTATGGTCCGGAGTCCACGACGAAGATCTACGGTCCGGAGCCTCTGGCGACGATCCACGGTCCGGAGCCTCCGGCGACAATCCATGGTCCAGTTCAACTATAATATCCCCATATGCATCAGAGACTATCCCGGGTATTTTATAGCTTGTTTCTAGCATAAAGCATCACGGACCAAAGCTATTTTATACTGTAGATCATTTTATATAATCTGATCAGATTTATTTCTGCCATTTTCTTTAATAAAAAGTAGGACTATGGCATACCCTGTCATACCCCTTCAATTCAAGTCTTGGTTTTAACTTCACAGCCCTTCACTGACACTACAGTATGGAAATAGCAGTCTATAGCCTAATTTTGTCTGTCAAACAGGTAGGCCTGCCTCTCATTTCTTAAATAGGGTCCAACACAAAACAGGGTCCAACACAAAACCCTGTTGTTGTTAGTAAAGTCGAATTAAAATAAAGACGGTTTAATAATTAAATTAATTTG
The DNA here is from genome assembly GCF_057628025.1 of Oncorhynchus mykiss. Taxonomy (NCBI): domain Eukaryota; kingdom Metazoa; phylum Chordata; class Actinopteri; order Salmoniformes; family Salmonidae; genus Oncorhynchus; species Oncorhynchus mykiss. The sequence goes on along the minus strand of NC_143029.1, from coordinate 26,914,079 downwards.
CCTACTTTCAGCACCAAGAGCTGTCCATTTCCGATTGATTGAGCCGCGGCTGCTTCAGCACCACAAAGTAAGTTACTCGAATCTGGCTTATTGTGAGGTCAATAACTCTGATGTATAAGCAAAAAACATATTGTTTTTAATAAAATAAATTATAGTAGTAGCAATCAATCAAAGTTGACCTCTGGTCCTACAACTCATCTTCGCTCTCTCCTTCTCAAACTGAACAGAACATAGGCTATGGGCTAGTTCGCACGCAAGAGGAAGACGCTTGAAATGAACTATACCTACTCGAATTTGCCGACTTTCAGCACTATGAGCTGTCCATTCCCAATAGGAAATCAAGGATATCAAGACAGTTTAACAGGACTATTAAGGCCTTTCAATTCCAATAGAAAATAGCTAGCGTTGACATTATACACTGCTCAAAAAAATAAAGGGAACACTAAAATAACACATCCTAGATCTGAATGAATTAAATATTCTCATTAAATACTTTTTTCTTGACATAGTTGAATGATAAATCAAATTTATCAACCCATGAAGATCTGGATTTGGAGTCACACTCAAAATTAAAACCTGTTAAGGATATGGCAGACTTATGCCCCCTTTGGAGGAATTGGGTACCCCTAGTTAACTGAAAAAAAAATCTGTCAAAAATGGCTAATATATGCATATAATAATTATTATTGGATAGAAAACACTCTAAAGCTTCTAAAACCGTTGGAATTATGTCTGTAAGTATAGCAGAACTCACAGGGCAGGCATTCTTCCAAACTAGTTTTTGTGGTCATGAAAGTTGGAGCAACTTTGACGTCATCGACACCACCCTTCCCAACCAGTTATGATTCTGGGGAGACTTTCTATGTCTTCCACTAGATGTCCTCATTCAGTAGAGCTTTTAATCATTCAAATCCCGCGAGAATTGGCCCTATGGGAGTGAAATTAGTGTGTGCCATGGGAAAATATGTTGTGCGTTGGGGCGCGAATTGGTCCCAGCCATTCCTTTGTTCCAGCACCCAGATGAAGTACAAGCAATGACCGATTGAATTGAAAATTGTTTAGTATGTCTATAACATCCTAAAGCTTGATTCTGCACTTAGTTTGACCAGTTTAGTCGACATATAATATGTCATTTTGAAGTTTTGATGCGCAACTTTTCCGGACCAGAGGACATTTTGGGTGCATTTCAGCTGATGTTATTAGCAGTAGCTAATACAAAGACGCAAGACTTGAAACCAAACGATGTATTGGGTAAGTATGAACCTTTCCAGAACATTCTGAACGAAGACCATCGAAGGTAAGGGAATATTTATGCTGAAATCTGTGTTTCTGTTGACTCCAACATTACGGAGAAATGTAGCTTATATCTGAGCGCCGTCTCAGAATATTGAATAGTGTGCGATTTCTGTAACTTAAAAATAATTGTAACAAAGCGATTGCATAAAGAAGCAGTGTATCTTTCTAACTATATGTAGAACATGTATATTTAGTCAAAGTTTATGATGTCTATTTACGTTATCTTGCCGCGCTACCTAGATTTCCTGCGGACATTTTTGAGTAATTTCTGAACATGAACTCAATGTAAATGGACATTTATGGATATAAATGGCATATTATTGAAAAAAAAATGTACTGTGTAACATGTCCTATTACTGTCATCTGTTGAAGATTTTCAAAAGGTTAGTGAATACGATCAAACCGGTGTGATTAGAACGCTTATTTAGAACGCCCAGTTTTGAATGACGCAACAATCAGCATTTGAGCCGGCCACACTGTTTTTTCAGAAACATTTTGCACAAACACAGTCCTTACAAAGTTATGTCCAGAATGTGAGCAGTTTATTTTTGGATGCAATGTTCAGACATTCACAGAAGTATCTACAGCATAACACAATCATCCAAACTGGAAAAATGTAGGCTACGTTTGTCCTAGCGCTAACTGAGGAAAGAATGACATGAAGACAGGATTTGTCCAGGACATTATAGTTTACACAGGGTCCACCACTGACATCCAACATTATGAGGGGTTTGGAGTGTCCAGGTCCACAGTGATGACCATGTTGGCTCCTCATCTCAGCAAGGGACACACTTTGTATGTGAACAATTGTTACAGCAGTTCCACACTCTTCCAGCATCTGCTCTCCAACAGCACAGGTGCCTGTGGCACAGTCAGGTCGAACAGGAAGGGGATGCCGGCATCTGATCAACGCTGCCCTCAATGACCACATAGTTCACAGCCAACTAACAGGTGAGATGATTACTGAAGGTTTTTTTTGTAATTGGACGTACAGTTCACTAGCAAATCACATACAGAAACTATTAACATAATAAGGCACTTACTTTGATAGAAACAGCCTGGATTTGAACCAGGGTGTCTGTAGTGACACCTCTAGCACTGAGATGCTGTGCCTTAGACCGCTGCGCCACTTGGCCAGTGTAGCTTCAAAATACAACACAATCTAATACTTCTCTGACGCAATTAGCATTGTTTTACATAAGCATGATTGAATATAACACCATAAAGGTTATGGAATGAGTAACGTTACCTTGCGTGTCTGCGGTTATAAGGAATATAGACAAATATACTATGCTCCATACATATTGAACTACAGTAGAAACAACATAACACGAAATACAGAACCTATGATAACATAATAAGGCACTTACTTTGATAGAAACGAACACATTTCCAAAGTTATTATTGGTAACGAATACAACAATGACTGCGATGCTGCAACAGACGGAAAATGTGAACACGTGTGCAGGTCCTGTTCTGACGGGACATGCACAAATGTCTGCAGACTTGAACTGCACAAACAATTGCGAAGTGCTTGGGGAATTTTGTCCTGGTCAGAAATGTAAAAAAATGTAAAAGTAAAAATTATTCGTTTTATGTGAATGAATGAGGAGGCGGAACAAACCTCAATTCAAACTGTTCTTAGAAAATAAAAACTTGTTAGAAAATCATTTGAAATTGACAAGTTGAACAGCCTATAAATAAAAACAGTCTGCGTGCCTTGGTTTGAGGGCAGCGCAAATTAAATGTATTGTTGCGTAACAATCACATTCTGGAATGGAGAGAATGTTCTAACATCACATGCATAAACAAACTCACTGGCTTTAGCAGTGGATACATAGGAAGAGAATGTAGATGGGAGGGAGTAAAAGGATGATAGGTCCTCTGGAAGTTTATATTTTCAATTTTTTTTGCTCAGCTGCCCGCAGCCCTGTTCTGTAAGTTCACAATTAGTCACTAAGCCGTGGAGCAGGAGGGGTGGGCCAAGCCGGCCAGGAAGAAAGGGAACAGTGCGAGTCATAGGATGCGGAAAGGAAGGAGAGTACGGTAGAAGAGGCAGAATCAGGAGGCAGACGGGAGAAGGATTTAGCAGAAAGGAGAGATAGGATAGAAGAGGAGAGAGTAGTGGGGGAGAGAGCAAAGATAGCGATGGCACATGACCATCTGTTAGGGGCTGAGTGGCTAGGATTGGAGGAAAGGGAGACAGAAAGGTAAAGAATGTAGCGATCAGTGACCTGGAGGGGGGTTGCAGTAAGATTAGTAGGCGAACAGCCTCTAGTAAAGATGAGATCAAGCGTATTGCCTGCCTTGTGAGTTGAAGGGGATTGGGAAAGGGTGAGGTCAAAAGGCAGATGTCTGGAGGTTGAAGTCGCCAAGTACGAAGTGGGGTGAGCCATCATCAGGAAATGAGCTTATCAAGGTGTCAAACTCACCTGGTGGGCGATGAATGACAACAATGTTAAGCTTGAGTGGACAAGTGACCGTATGGAATTCAAATGAGAAAATGGACAGGTGAGAGAGAGGGAAAAGAGAAAATCTCAAGTTAGGAGAAATGAGTAGACCTGTGCCACAACCATGATGACCAGATGCTCTTGGACTATAGTAGAAAACATAGTCAGATGAAGAGAGCAGTTGGAGAAGCAGTGTTCTCTTGGGTGATCCATGTCTCCGTCAGGGCCAAAAGGTCAAGGGACTGAAGGGCAGCATAGGCTGAGATTAACTTCTTGACCGCAGATTGCCAGTTCCAAACGCTGCCAAAGGTCCAGAATTCCAAATGGTTGTGCACACAGTGTACACTAAATTAGAAGGGTTGCAGCCAAGGAGTGGGGAGCATCTGTAAAGCCTACAGGGAGAGGAGCGAACAGGTATAAAAAATACACACAGTTTCCAAAGCTACAAAATAGAATAAATTAGATAATCAGAAAATAACTAGGTAAAATACTCAAGTGAGAGAGTGGTATGGAGTCTTCCTCTCTTTCCTTCCTCAAATAATGTCCTCAGTCTTTGTTTCCGCGATGGTCTTAGCTTTGCTGATGAGACCGCCACTGAGATGACCACCGCTTTTGCTGCCACAGAGAAACTAGGGGAGACTGAAGTACTAATTTCTAATTGCCCAGGAGAGGTGAAACCACTCCCCTTCCAATACAGCCACTGATTACCAAAACAAGACACAAACTGCCCTGCCCCTTAATCATGGTTGATGTGTCAACAACTATTTGCAAGTTATGAGCCGTTAGGGGTTCACACACCAAGTAGGCTACTGGGAAGAAAGGCAGCCCTTAAAGTAAACTATACAATAACAGATAAAGACCAAAATTATACGTATCTCTCCTAGAGATATGAGTAGTCCTCTAGCTATAGAATGAAGCATGGTGCCGTTAAAAATTACACTTTGGATGGTGTATTAATACACCCAGTCACTACAAAAATACAGGTGTATTCCAAAACATGCATCCTATTTGCAATAAGAAACTTAATACGGCAAGAAATTACATTTTTGTCCTGACTACAAAGTGTTATGTTTGGGGTAAATCCAACACAACACATCACTGAGTACCACGCTTCATATTTTCAAGCATAATGATGGCTGCATCATGTTATGGGTATGCTTGTCATCGGCAAGGATTAGGGAGTTTTTTAGGATAAAAATAAAGGGAATAGAGCTAAATAAAAAAACATCAACAATTCAATCAATTTGAATCCCATTTTGTAACACAACAAAATGTGGAAAAAGTCAAGTGGTGTGAATACTTTCTGAAGGCACTGTATCCTAAACATTAGTACTATAAAAAAAAGTAGGGGAATAGCTTTCAATTTACATTAACATATTTAGCTCATATAGGAATGCAATACACTGTATCCCTCCTGAGGAGGATGAGCTGGCCAATCAGCGGTCTACTTGCATGAATATTTTTAATGGCCGGTATACACCCACACCATTATTTTGTTGGGGCACACCCACACCATTCTAACTTAATTACAATTTTTGGAAGGAGAACTATTTCACTCATATGGTAATTAATTTTAGGTCATATTTCATAGAAAAAAACTGCTGCAGCACCCCCTGAAAACCAGAATATTTACAAAATAAATAATAATAATATTAGATTTTTATTTTTTTTGTACAAAAGTAGTGCACTAGGCCTTTAATATATATACATATATGTTAATACAGGACTATTAAAGGATATATACAGTGCCTTGCGAAAGTATTCGGCCCCCTTGAACTTTGCGACCTTTTGCCACATTTCAGGCTTCAAACATAAAGATCTAAAACTGTATTTTTTTGTGAAGAATCAACAACAAGTGGGACACAATCATGAAGTGGAACGACATTTATTGGATATTTCAAACTTTTTTAACAAATCAAAAACTGAAAAATTGGGCGTGCAAAATTATTCAGCCCTCTTAAGTTAATACTTTGTAGCGCCACCTTTTGCTGCGATTACAGCTGTAAGTCGCTTGGGGTATGTCTCTATCAGTTTTGCACATCGAGAGACTGAAATGTTTTCCCATTCCTCCTTGCAAAACAGCTCGAGCTCAGTGAGGTTGGATGGAGAGCATTTGTGAACAGCAGTTTTCAGTTCTTTCCACAGATTCTCGATTAGATTCAGGTCTGGACTTTGACTTGGCTATTCTAACACCTGGATATGTTTATTTTTGAACCATTCCATTGTAGATTTTGCTTTATGTTTTGGATCATTGTCTTGTTGGAAGACAAATCTCCGTCCCAGTTTCAGGTCTTTTGCAGACTCCATCAGGTTTTCTTCCAGAATGGTCCTGTATTTGGCTCCATCCATCTTCCCATCAATTTTAACCATCTTCCCTGTCCCTGCTGAAGAAAAGCAGGCCCAAACCATGATGCTGCCACCACCATGTTTGACAGTGGGGATGGTGTGTTCAGCTGTGTTGCTTTTACGCCAAACATAACGTTTTGCATTGTTGCCAAAAAGTTCAATTTTGGTTTCATCTGACCAGAGCACCTTCTTCCACATGTTTGGTGTGTCTCCCAGGTGGCTTGTGGCAAACTTTAAACCACACTTTTTATGGATATCTTTAAGAAATGGCTTTCTTCTTGCCACTCTTCCATAAAGGCCAGATTTGTGCAATATACGACTGATTGTTGTCCTATGGACAGAGTCTCCCACCTCAGCTGTAGATCTCTGCAGTTCATCCAGAGTGAGCATGGGCCTCTTGGCTGCATCTCTGATCAGTCTTCTCCTTGTATGAGCTGAAAGTTTAGAGAGACGGCCAGGTCTTGGTAGATTTGCAGTGGTCTGATACTCCTTCCATTTCAATATTATCGCTTGCACAGTGCTCCTTGGGATGTTTAAAGCTTGGGAAATCTTTTTGTATCCAAATCCGGCTTTAAACTTCTTCACAACAGTATCTCGGACCTGCCTGGTGTGTTCCTTGTTCTTCATGATGCTCTCTGCGCTTTTAACGGACCTCTGAGACTATCACAGTGCAGGTGCATTTATACGGAGACTTGATTACACACAGGTGGATTGTATTTATCATCATTAGTCATTTAGGTCAACATTGGATCATTCAGAGATCCTCACTGAACTTCTGGAGAGTTTGCTGCACTGAAAGTAAAGGGGCTGAATAATTTTGCACGCCCAATTTTTCAGTTTTTGATTTGTTAAAAAAGTTTGAAATATCCAATAAATGTCGTTCCACTTCATGATTGTGTCCCACTTGTTGTTGATTCTTCACAAAAAAATACAGTTTTATATCTTTATGTTTGAAGCCTGAAATGTGGCAAAAGGTCGCAAAGTTCAAGGGGGCCGAATACTTTCGCAAGGCACTGTGTGTTACTACAGGACTATTAAAGGCCTATATATATATATATAGCCATCTGCAGCGTGGGCAAAAAAAAAATCCAACCCCGCAGTACCTCCACCTCCAAACTACTTCCAGTGCCTATGTACTGGCTAGCTACAAGTGGCTAGCTTAACTAACAAACTAGTTACGTTGGTTGCAGCGCATGGCCAGAATGACACATAGATTAATCACCAAAGGGACACCCCATTTCTGTTTTAAAGTTTAGAAAGAGGGGGAGATTTCGTGCCAAAGTCGACCGTTAAAGCTAATTTCCTGCAATTCTACACATTTTGCCATTGCTTTAATTGAACAAAATATTGTCCCTGCATCCCCCGTGGAAATGTCACCTATGACACACACACGTGCATGTGAATGTGCACGCACACCACACACACACTGCTGCAGTCCAGGGGGAGCCAGACACGAGGGAAAATATCCAAAGAAAACTATATTTTTAAGGTGTGTTGTTTTAATGGTTGACGTACTGTGTCTGGGCACTGACAGGCAAGTTGAACGTGAACAAGATCTCCAGAGACATCAAGAAATATGTTACTAATTTCAAACCAAAATCTGTGTGTAACTCAAATCGCACAAGAGTCACAAAGACAGATATCAATATATTAAGTTCAGATTTGGCCCTGTAATTTTTTGGTGAAAATGAACCATCTTCATACTATGAATGTCTCAAATAAATGTTACTACTGTATTAGGTACTTTATGAGATAATGCATTAGGTTTCTCATTGACTATCAGTTGCAATGATTTGTGTGTGCATCTGGATGACTTTTAGGGAAGTTCTTCATGTGCTAATATCTATAAGCTACGAACAGATTTTTAATATGGATATTAATATTTAATATTCTAGGCTTACATCCTTTCGTCTATATCAGTGTCTCTGTCAAGCAATAGGGGGATTGGGACATTTTCATCTCTTCATCTTCTCATCTGTGCGTTTTTCCTCTCCCTGTTTTTGTGCATAAATCACCCAGCAGATGTTATTTTGCAACGAGGAGGACCCTTCCATCTGGCCCATCATAGAGAATTGTAACAGTTGTGGAAATGCAGAGACGCACACAGTGACAGAGCACTGGCATCAGGAGGAACCAGAAGTATTGTTATAGTAAAGCCTGTGATAAATCACTGATCTGGCATAGATGTGGTACATTTACACACACACGAGCTCGTGCACATCGAATGTCTGTGCCAGTGTGTGTGTCGATGAAATCTTCAAGGAGAAGGACACCCAAGGAAGAATCATATTTTTGTGTGTGTGTGCATGCTCTCTGTCTGGAGTGATTTTATATTTATTCAGGCCTCAGCCCCAGGCTCTCAGTATAAGTGGATAGATCTACAAAATGATTTAGAATTGACTATGCCCAGTCTGTCTGTTCATTCCTATTAAAAAGAGTAGCCAGTCACTTTAATGGCCTCCTCTCAAATTCATCTGCTGCAGGACCCAAACCTGCGTCACTGTCTAATGAAAACCTTGTAACTCCATATTTTCATTGTTGCAGTAACTCCCCTCAATTTTCTGAGTCTAGAACCAAGAAACTGTATTCTCATACAGTGGGGAGAACAAGTATTTGATACACTGCCGATTTTGCAGGTTTTCCTACTTACAAAGCATGTAGAGGTCTGTAAGTTTTATCATAGGTACACTTCAACTGTGAGAGACAGAATCTAAAACAAAAATCCAGAAAATCACATTGTATGATTTTTAAGTAAGTATTTTGAATTTTATTGCATGACATAAGTATTTGATACATCAGAAAAGCAGAACTTAATATTTGGTACAGAAACCTTTGTTTGCAATTACAGAGATCATACGTTTCCTGTAGTTCTTGACCAGGTTTGCACACACTGCAGCAGGGATTTTGGCCCACTCCTCCATACAGACCTTCTCCAGATCCTTCAGGTTTCGGGGCTGTCGCTGGGCAATACGGACTTTCAGCTCCCTCCAAAGATGTTCTATTGGGTTCAGGTCTGGAGACTGGCTAGGCCACTCCAGGACCTTGAGATGCTTCTTACGGAGCCACTCCTTAGTTGCCCTGGCTGTGTGTTTCGGGTCGTTGTCATGCTGGAAGACCCAGCCACGACCCATCTTCAATGCTCTTACTGAGGGAAGAGCTCTTACTGAGGAGGTTGTTGGCCAAGATCTCGCGATACATGGCCCCATCCATCCTCCCCTCAATACGGTGCAGCCCTACTGTCCCCTATGCAGACAAGCAACATCAAATAATGATGTTTCCACCTCCATGCTTCACGGTTGGGATGGTGTTCTTGGGGTTGTACTCATCCTTCTTCTTCCTCCAAACACAGCATCTTGAACTTCTTCCATTTTCTAATAATTGCGCCAACAGTTGTTGCCTTCTCACCAAGCTGCTTGCCTATTGTCCTGTAGCCCATCCCAGCCTTGTGCAGGTCTACAATTTTATCCCTGATGTCCTTATACAGCTCTCTGGTCTTGGCCATTGTGGAGAGGTTGGAGTGAGTTTGGTTGAGTGTGTGGACACGTGTCTTTTATACAGGTAACGAGTTCAAACAGGTGCAGTTAATACAGGTAATGAGTGGAGAACAGGAGGGCTTCATAAAGAAAAACTGACAGGTCTGTGAGAGCCGGAATTCTTACTGGTTGGTAGGTGAGCAAATACTTATGTCATGCAATAAAATGAAAATTAATTACTTAAAAATCATACAATGTGATTTTCTGGATTTTTGTTTTAGATTCCGTCTCTCACAGTTGAAGTGTACCTATGATTAAAATGACAGACCTCTACATGCTTTGTAAGTAGGAAAACCTGCAAAATCGGCAGTGTATCAAATTTGTTCTCCCCACTGTACAGCTTCTGAAATGTCTAAATTGTATGTTTGTTAAGGGTAAAACATGGAAGTTTTTCCATTTCCTGAAAATACTTTTTTATAAGAAAGCGATGATTTGTGCTCAGGCACTTGGTTCGCCTGCCAAAATATTTATCATCAGGCACAAACACACCAGATTATGAATGATTTATTACTAAAACCAAAGGCAGTTATTTGGAATGGATGCTGGGAAAGTTCTCTAACTTAGTTGTATAGAGAAGAGAAAAATTTGTAGTTTTCCATTGTTTTTAAAATGGCCTAATAATCAACGAGATTATATTTAGCCAATGACTGGAACAAAATAATCTGCAAAAGCAACAATATCCACAGATGGTTTCAACAAAAAATGAGACACCCTCCCTCAGTTTTCCTTATCAATGTAGCACACACACAAGCAGAGCTGTTTCTCACAGTTTCACCATGCCGTTGTTTGATTTAGTCTCTGACCTTTGACATTGGCTGGGTCGTGTTGGATGAACTACTGGTGCTGGTCCAACTGGGAGGCTTGAAAACTGGCCAGACTGGATATGTGTATTCACTTATTTTCCCCCTCAGTCTTGTGACTTTGAGAGAAATAGACCTGAGTAACTGGAGTGCAGTATTAGTCGTCTAGCTAAATGGCCTTCTTAATGCAATGGCACACAGAATTTTACTTTTGGTTGCAATGACACTGCAATGATTGGACCATAAGAGGAGACACAGGAGTAAGTTTAAGAATTAGGATTCCCTGCGCATACCAATGTAACCAATGATGACAGCCACAACTCCGTTAGCCAATCAGAATACAACGCTGAGGTGAGTGTCAAGCCAGGTGATAGAAATAAGAAGAGTTTGTAGTGCATCATTCATAAATTGACCCCTGGGGTCAAAACCTGCATCATACAGTAGGTGATAGATCGACCTCATAGAGTGTATCAGCACATCTATGGAGCAGATAGCACTACTATAAGCCATCTGTGATGTGTGTGTGATGACCTGGATTGCTGAGACATAACAGCCATGATAATAGCAACCCAACCTTGATAATCAAAGGTCAACAACCACTAGACCCCTAATAAAGTAATTAATGATCGTTACAAGTGGGCCAAAAAGACGTGACTCAGTCCATTGTGACTCCAACTCCCATGAGACCACAGTCATGAACTCTGTATGTTAAAGGACGAAGCTTGAATACAGAAAAGCACTTGGGTAATAAGGTACATGGGAGTCTTTCTGTGATATATGGGCTATATACTGTACATCGCTGTAGGATATGTCTGAAGAAACATTTCCTGCGCTTCAAGTTGAGATTCTGTATGTAATGAATAGCGCTATAAAAGTTGAATAAATTATTATTATGATTAATGTTGTCCTGATATCTAAAAAACTAAGTGCATCAGGAGACGGTTGAATCATTTCTGACTGATCTCATTGCTGATGGATAGTTTTTTCCCACTGTTGTTTCAGTGTTATTTTTTACTTATTCTCTGAATTTCTCATTTGAAGTCAGCCCACAGATGTGAGGGTTTCTAGTTCAGTCTCTGTATTCATTTTTCAAATACGTAAATCAAAGCATTTCTGCATCGGCCTATCCTGCGTGCCGATACAGGAACTGAAAGTCCCAGCAGATCAGTTCTATTTCAGAGCATTTCAACGTTTCTTCTGTTGAGCACCCTCAGCAGGATTTTCAGGGGAAATAGAGAGCCTGTGACGCGCGTCTTCTGTTTTTGGGTGTTAACAAGGCGATTGGTTAAATAGTGCAGAAGAGAACATCCCCAGACAGTTTTTTGTCTCTCGTCAGAAACAGAACGCTGCCCAAACGTTTCTTTTACGCCTGCTACAGAAGCCTGTTTCACCCAGTGTTCTGAGGAGTAAATATTCCCCTGGAAATATAAAGGATTAACTGTTTAGAAGCATTTAAGTTGCAGCCTCTTAATAATCATCACATTTGGTCAGTTCTGAATGGGAACCTCACAATACATTCACAATAGGTGACCCTCATTTTGACATCATTAAAGTACCCTCATTATTGACTCTTCTCACTGTCCATATGACATTAAATTAGGCACTCTAATCGCCGTCTTTGGGACATTACAATGAAGTATTCTCATCACAATGAGGAATTTTAATTCCTGTTTTGATGACATCACAATTAGGTATTCTCATTACTGTCTTTGTGACATCACAATTAGGTAAACCCTCTTATTCCTTTCTTTGTGCCATCACAATAGGTTACCAATTATCACTGTCTCTGTAAAATCATAATCCACTTAGAATAGGTTGTTATAAATAAAATGTCACAATACGGTGCTGAGCTTTCGATTTGGCTGCTGGGGGGCAAGGAGACCCCCATCTCCGCAAACCATTGACAACTACATTCCGTTTTCCAGGGATTGTTAAATAAATGTTATCACTATTTGGTTTTAATAGCATCACTGTTGAAGAGCAACAGTCAGATCTACACATTTCAGATTATTCTACATTTAGCCCTATCATCAGAGCCCTATCAGTATACAGCAAATAATATGAGGGTAGCCTATCCATTTGTCATTCATCTAGCCAGCTAGCTAAACAAACAACGTGTCATAAGATTGCCTAATCAGAGATTAGGCTTTTGGACTGAGCTTGACATCAGCAAGTCCTCGACCTAGTAAAGTTGTCAATTGGACTACGGTCATCATCACCACTATAGATGGCAAGCAAATTAAACAATATTTGGATATATCCATCTACTGTAGTAGTAGCAGTGCATGGGTAAAATCAATGAGGAAGCCAAACCAAGCCAGTAAGAAATCCATGTTACAATCTATGTTGTGATAATTGCGTTGGTTGCTCTATAACCCATTTGTTCATTTGCCAGCGTGGTATACAATAAGTCTGTGACAACAAACAGTCACACAGTGACGGAATAAATTCAACTACACATACGTTTCATCACAAAACCAGAGAGCAACATCTGTCCAGTGAAGTCAACAAAGCAAATATTGCATGTAACAAAGTTACATTGCATTCAGAAAGTATTCAGACCCCTTGACTTTCTCCACATTTTGTTACGTTACAGCCTTATTCTAAAATTGATCAAATTTTGGTTTATTTATCATCAATCTACACACAATACCCCATAATGACAAAGAAAAACAGGTTTTTAGACATTTTTCCAAAATAATTGTTTTTAATAATAATTGAAATATCACATTTACATAAGTACTTTGTTGAAGCACCTTTGGTAGCAATTACAGCCTCGAGTCTTCTTGGGTATGTTCTCTACAAGATTGGCACACCTGTATTTGGGGAGTTTTTCCCATTCCTCTGGCTTTCGTCTGGCCACTCTACCATAACGGCCTGATTGGTGGAGTGCTGCAGAAAAGTTGTCCTTCTGGAAGTTTCTCCTTTCTCCACAGAGGACCTCTGGAGCTCTGTCAGAGTGACCATCGGGTTCTTGGTCACCTCCCTGACTGTCCATGGTACTAATTTATGTGTGTGTGTGTGTGTGTGTGTGTCTACTTTCATGTTGGAAAAACAGTCTTTGGCTTTGTCATACAGAAAGCTTTTCGGTTTTATTGTCATAGGCTATCTAGCTAAAATGCTTGCTAGCATAACTTCTTTGCATGGTCAACAATGAACCAGCTAAGTTAGCTAGCTAGTTAACGTGAGCCTAAAAGTACTAGACTACATCTAGGCTACATATTGAACTTCAATCGTGTCAGGCCAGCGGCACAATATATTAATTCACGGTTAGGTCAGAATGGCCATCATAATCATTGGTATGTACAGAGAATTAAGACAAAACCACAAGTCCAAATTACCATCTCCATCCATGGCTTACAAAAGGGCTGATTTAACAAGCTAGCTACTGCAGGACATCAACACAAGCTGACCAGAAACTAAAAGGAAGTTTTGGTTAGGATGTTTTGATTGGTGTGAAGCCAAATCCAAACTAGCCTCCCATGGGGGGTGTTTTGCTGCACCAGGACAATCCACTGTTTTTTTTATCAAGGGAGGCCACAAAGAATGTAAACTTAACCTCTCATACTTGTCAGGTATAGTTCACCTTTATTTTATATCACTCTTTATATTGAGGTTACCCTCATGTATCTAAAATTACATGATCGTTGATGTTTACTGATCATGAAAAGCAGGCAGTTACTTCCTGTATAACTCTGATGATAGAGCTAAATGTGCACAGTAGTTTTGCATGAAATAAGCAGACAATTGTAGTTCAGACTATGCTCTTCAAGAGCAGATAATATTACAACCAAATAGTTAACATTTATTTAGCAATCCCTTGAAAACAGCACGCAGATGTCAATTATTTTAGTGGAGCTGGGAGACTCCTTCCCCCCCAGCATGGAAATCGAATGCTCTGCACTTTATTGTGCCGTTTTAGTGATAACGACCTAGACTGTCATTATCCAAACTTATCACCTCATTATTGCGCCATCACCAAATGGACAGCTACCTGATTAGTAACACTATCACAGTACTATGTAGGCCACCTACAGTATTACTCTATCTAGGTCAGTCCTGTGTTGTGCAACATAAGAAACATTTCTGGCATTTTTTTAAAAAGTGTTCACCTGAGAAGGAAGTGAACTGGTTCAGTCAGCAGGGGAGACAGGGTGACCTAACAGAGTGATGATCAATACAGTGCTAGTAAATACCCCTGCAGCAACCACAGTAGACTGTGATCAAAAGCTTATAAAGGAGCAAATCAGCTTTCCCAGACGACAGGGTAATGCCCTTATCATGGCCAGCACTATATTTAGCAGCCACTCTCCCTCTTAGCAGGGGATAACATTGCCCTGGTTCCCTACCGTTGGTGATCATACACACTAATACCCCCAAAGGGACCAGACATAGTGAGAGAGGGAAGCGAGAGTCACCTCATGCAACAGGTGTGAGGAAAAACTACCTTTGTCCTTTCCTCCTCTGAGAAATGACATAAAGACAAGGGGAAAGTGAGACAGAAGAGAGCCAGGAGAGCCAGTTTTTCACCAGGGAGAGTGACTTCTGGAGGCCTGTCCTGGTTACATTAGTATGACGCAGGCCTGGAGCAAATCCATTCAGTCCTCTTCTCTACTTTGCTCTGCTGGGAGTGCCACACTCAAGTTCATTACATTTACATCATTTAACAGATTTATCCAGAGTGACTTGCACAGACAGATGTTTCACCTAGCCGGCTTGGGATTCGAACCAGCGACCTTTCGGTTACTGGTAGATACACACCTGGCTTTTGTTTGACATATACTCCCAGTGATGGTGGGTGACGTCTGACAATGACGTCTGTGAAAGGGAAATCCGACAGGGTCTGCTTGATGTGATACGAGCATATTGGGCAGTCACCCTATTGGAACATTGGCCAAAGCTGAGCCACAGGGATTTGTGTCACGCTACTCATTTTTTTTGCACGTTTCGTCATAATATTGTTTTGAACTTTCTCTTGAGGACTGATGGTTCCACTCAATACATTCTCAATGGGCGCTGATGAAGATTTCATCTTAAGTGTAACATAGTGGGGCTTGGAAACACGATGACATTTCAAAAGGAGGAAAATAATTAATAGAAAAACCTTTTGTCGTCATTGGGGATGTCACCAGATTTACTTTAGATGCAGGTTAACTTTAGCTAGCTAGCTAATTTGAAGGGACAGCACCGAATTTTTGCAAGCTAACGTTAAGATTGCGTGCCATTTTTGACAAGCTTTGCTCAGTAACTGCAACATTGCCATCTCTCTAAAGTACATTTGACGACGTCATAGTGATGGCAAAGTTGTTTCCTACGACTTATTTGCATACTTTAACAATGTCATCGTATTTCCAGGCCACTATGTTGCACTCAAGACTAAATCTTCATCAGCGCCCATTGAGAATGTACTGAGTAGAACCATCAGTCCTCAAGAGAACATTCAAAAAATATTATGATGAAACGTGCAACCCATGAATAGTGACATTGCTCGCTGTAGATCAAGTCATTAGCCCCCTTTCAGAATGACTGGGCATTAGTGGACTTTTGGGCACCACTATGGCGGGCCTCTTTTTAGAATGGTCAAAAACAATGGCATGACGCGACTGAGTGACGGAAGTGCACCGTTGATAAAGAGTAGTAAAAATGACTGTATTTAATAATAAAAAAATACCGAGCTATAATGTGATCTAGAGGTGCTCACTGTCCAGTTGAGCTTGCAAACAAAAACACACAGAGGCATATATGTTGAGTTTGACAAATTGGGGTGGCTGGTAGCCTAGTGGTTAGAGCATTGGGCCAGTAATCAAAAAGTTGCTAGATTGAATCCCTGAGCTGACAAGATAAAAATAAGTTGTTCTGCCCCTGAACAAGGCAGTTAACCCACTGTTCCTAGGCTATCATCTTAAATAAGAATTTGTTCTTAATTGACTTGCCTAGTTGAATCAAAATCATTGTGGTCTATTTCTATATGTGTATTGCTAATGCAAATCACTATGACCCTGCCTCTTTGTCTAAGCTTTTATTACATTCAATCGCAGGGGGGGCACCAAACAAACTTCTCCAGACGCTTCAATTGTATGCTAAACAATTACTCAGAGAAATATATTTTGTTTAACAAGCAATACTGTTTCTCAAAAAGGTAGGGGTCAAAATTATTGACACACCTGTTTTCAATACCTCACCGTGGGAGGATAACGGCACTGAGCCTTTTTCTAAAATGTTTTGAGTTATGAAAACATTGGGAGGGATCTTAGACCATTCCTCCATACAGAATCCTTCCAGGTCCTTGATATCCTCTGTCTGCGCTTATGGCTATTCAAATCAAATCACAGGTTTTCAATTGGTTTGAAATCCGGAGACAGAGATGGCCATTGCTAAATTGTGATTTAGTGGCCCATTAACAATTTTTTTTGTGGATTTTGATGTGTGCTTGTGTTTATTGTCTTGCTGGAAGATGCACCTGCAGCCAAGTTTTAGGCAACCCATTTTTTGGGGCTAAAATTACCTGGTACTGGGTAAAGTTAATGATGCCATTGGCCATAAGTGCCCCAGGACCAGTGGAATCAAAATAGTGCCATAACGTCAAAGATTCACCACCATTTTTTACAGTAGGTATGAAGTTATTTTCTGCATTCACCATTTCGACACCAATCACACCACTGGTGTGCGTGGCCAAACAGCTCTATTTTCATGTCTTCTGACCAAAGCACTGGTTCCAATCCAAGTGTCAATGCCATTTAGCAAACTCAAGGCATATACATTTGTTGGATGAAATGAAAATAGAGCCCTGGCCATGCACACTAGTGGTGGGTTTGGCATCGAAATGAGAATTAATGAGCAGAAAAGAACCATATACAGAAAGAGCATGGGTGATCAGGGACGTACAGTTGAGTATTTAAATACTGTATATCATTTGGTAAATCCACTTCAATCAGTGTAGATCAAGGGGAGGAGACAGGTTAAAGAAAGCCTTTCGTAAATTGAGACTTCAATTGTGTATGTGTGGCATTCATAGGGTGCATGGGCAAGACAAATAGATTTTAGTGCCTTTGAACGGGGTATAGTAGTAGGTGCCAGGCGCACCGGTTTGTGTCAAGAGCAGCAACACTGCTGGGTTTTTCCACGCTCAACAGTTTCTCTAGTATATCAAGAACGGTCCACCACCCAAAGGACATCCAGCCAACCTGACACAACTGTAGGAAGCATTGGAGTCGACATGGGCCAAAACCTCTGTGGAACGCTTTTAACACCTTGTAGAGTCCATGCCCTGGCGAATTGAGGCTGTTTTGAGGGATAAAGGGGGCAGAACTCAATATTAGGAAGGTGTTCCTAATGTTTAGTATACTCAGTGTATTCATAACTGACTACAGGAGTGCATAACTTATTTTCCTTCCTATTTAATTATAAAAGTATTTAATCTTAGACACTTGCTTTAAACATTATTTCCAACTCTTTGACCAACCCCATATTGGATGGCAATCAAAATAGACATTTACACAACAATAAGACTCAAAGACATTCTCTTTCTTACATGCCGACAACACCAGCCACGTGTCCCAACCAGACACATTGGGTTAAAATACCAAAATCAACTGTGAATCAATTATATTATACATTAAACATTCATGGACATTTAGCTAGCTAGCGGTTGCTAGTTAGTTTGTCCTGGGAGATGAACATTCGGTTATTACCCAGAGTCATACGAAATCTACTCCGATGATTAATCCACAGATATAAAGGGATACCTAGTTAGTCATCTATAATTAATCTCTCCTCGTTTGCCTTTCAAGCATCCAAGTGGGTCTGTATCTTCCGGATATCCAATAAGAGGGGACTTGAAGCTCGTAGAACCAAGTCCTATTTTAGCGGGCTATGCAGACACTCGTTCGGGGGCTGTGTGGGTGAAATTATTGAATAACATATGCGTACATTTATTTTGCAACGCTCACGCACGCATGTTCGGTGTGGTTTGCGTGTTAGTTAGAAAATAATGTTTTTAAAACAAAAAAGAAAGGAAAAAAGGTAACATGAGCAACACCATTAATCTTGTGTGTATGAGTCATTAGGTTTGCAAAATTCTGGGAACTTTCAATAAATTCCCTGTTTTTCCAGAACTCTTGGTTTGAGGATTCGAGATTTCCAGCTTATTCCTTCCTGATTCCGGGAATTCTCCAATCAGGATTTGGGGAAAACCAGAGAATTTATTGAAATAACTCTCCCACACATGCAAACACACACTTGCATGAACACTCTCTGTACAGCCTCTTGGAACGAGGCAATCAAGAAACTATGGCATGAGCCGAACAACATGTACAAAAATAGAGATTGATACAAAAATAAGATATCCAAGAACAGGTTTAATAGAATGATGTGAGGTGTCTGCATTGATAGGGTTAGTTTAACCCAATATTTTCACCTGCTCAAAGTTTTCACCCAACATCTTTATAAGGGGAATACAAGATCATTTAAAAAAATACATTTATTGAGATGTTAACTTAGTTATCCTTCTCTTAATCTTTACTTTGTTCTTTATTTTATGTTTAATTACTTAAAAATTACAGGTGCAAACTTTGCACAGGTGAAAATGCTTACGCTCCCCCTTTCTCACGTCACATGGAAACCTCTCCCAAATAAAACATTAGAAATGTCACAAAGAAGAAAATGGCAAAGGACAATTTCCACCTTGTGAAAAAACACATTTCCCATACACACTCTAAAAGATATTTCCCGAAATACACTTTCAGGACCCTCTCTCTACTGGTAAAAACACCTACAGTACGCTCTGTAGACATACTCTCCTTGTAAACTCCTTCTCGCTCTTACTTTCTTTTGCACTCTAACCCATCTCCCTCTCGTCATCCAATTATACTTTCTTGAGTTGGGAGATATGAAACACACCAAGTCAAAGGTCCCAACCGTGTCCCTCTACTTCAATAACAATTCCACATTGTGTCCCTTTCTGGTCCAAAATACATTCATTTACACAGGTAACACACTATCACCCTTAAAAGGCCCATGGTCCTTTGTCTAAAATGAACAGGCCTGGGTTTATTGACAAAATATAACAACCTATTTCTTCCTTTTAGACATGTAGGCACTTAAAGCAAAATATTCACATACATATTGCATATTTTCCCCCTTGATCAGCCAAATGGTGGGTATCAACAAGATAGATCTTTGGTTTGTAAACTATGTCCAGTTCTTCTTTTGCATTGTCTGCGGTCAGACTCTCACACTTCTTGTTTTCACTGGTCAGAGAAATGTCAACGCTCTGTCTTATTAGCCAACCAATCAGGACATGTACACAACTTCCTGTATTCTCTGTGATCACTTTCTTTCACCGTACACTCAGTGTGTGCCTATGTAAATGTATGCAATGTCTGGGGGTGTGAGATGTTTAATCGTGTGTCTGTGTTTGTATACATGTATGAGTGTTAGGCAGTATACTGTGTATGTACATTCAAGCGTGAGTCTCAAATACAAGTCACTGCTTGCAAAAACATAACCACTATCACGGTGGTTATGTACATTATTTCACTGCATCAACACTGGTAGTATTTAGCCCTAAGCCAAATGTTCCTATACTTGTCACTCTGTGGGGGTGCTTGGTTGTTCAGCAAGGTGCCTGGCTTCTAGGCCTGGCTAATAGCCATGGACAAACTGGCCTCCTGGCTTAAACCTCAGCATCATCTTAGATCAGCATTCTTCTGGCTCGCCTCTTTTTACTCTCCTCTCCTCCACCGCTGGCTTTCTGCCCTGTATGAAAGCCTTCTCTCCAGGGTCTGACCACATCCAAGTGGCCTCTTCTCTCCCATCCATCCTGCTCGAAACCAAAGCAAAACTACACATATCTTTATCTCTCTATCAGAATACAGAGAGGAACCATGATCATGCTGTGATCTATCTATTCGTTAGGATGAGAATCCTGTCGTTCCATGAGTGACTGTGTGTATGTGTGTGTGTCCACACACACACTCAGTTGCAGGGCATCCATGCAGTGTACATGGGGTGGTGCGGAGGTGGATGGTGTGGAAGGGGATACTGTGACGGAGGGTGTTGTTGAGGTGGGTACTGCTGAGGTGGGTACTGCTGAGATGGGTACTGCTGAGATGGGTACTGCTGAGATGGGTAATGCGGGTAAACGTGCTGCACCTGGGCCACGTAGTAGTTGCTGAAGTTGCCGTCTGCGACGTAAGGGGCCGGCTGGTAGTAGCAGGTGACGTTGGCCGTGTTGGGGATAACGTTCTGCTCGGCAAGGACCCGAAGGGCCAGGGAGGAGATGAGGCCCAGTGTCTGTCTCCTCTCGTGGCCCATCAGGCACACTGTGCTCTCCCGCACTACTCCATGCAGAGTGGCCAGATAGTCGTATTTCCTGTCCTCGAGACCCACAAAGTGGTTCTGGAGGTAGGATTCCAGCTTCCTCCTCTGCTCGCCCACCTCTGGGAAGTCTATGAAGAACCTGGAGCACATGTAGCGTTGCAGAAGTTTCATTTCGGGTCCGGAAGCCGCACAGAAACCCCGGACCAGCAGATGGCAGTATTTCAGTAGACCACCACCGCGAATCTCCTCAGGGCTCCGCGTGCAGATGAGGCGTTTGCGTAGATGGTCGAGGGCGGCGGAGAAATCACCATAGACGCTCTCTCCCAGGATGGTGGGGTGGAAGGTGGCTGCCATGGGGTGCTCGGAGCACTCGTAGAAGAGGAGAAGGGAATCCAGGCGAATCTGGAAGGAGTCCACACTGAACTCAAACTGGCGACGCAGAGAGTCCACAAACTTTAACTCCACATTCTTGCCTCTGTTGTTGGAGAGGGAGATGAGGCTCCAGCGGTCTGAGTCATTACACACCTTCACCATCTTCTGCACATAGGCCTCCTGAAAACACAATAACAAAGTTATAAGAACACATATCTATGGTAAATTGTAATAATAAATTAAAGATTAGATCCATTAATTATATTTTTTATTTTATGAATTGGTTGGTTTTTGAGACCTGAAAGCTGATTGGCTGAAAACCATTGTAAATCAGACTATTATACCTTGGGTATGACAAAACATTTATTTTTACTCTTCTAATTATCCTGGTAAACAGTTTATAATAGCAATAAGGCACCTTGGGGATTGGTGGAAAAAGTCCAATATACCGCTGCTAAGGGCTGTATCCAGGCACTTAGCAGTGGTATATTGGCCAGACACCACAACCCCTCGGGCCTTATTGCTTAAGTATAGTATTAACAGCATATCTATTAGTGATGAGGGGGGGGGGAAATCATTGATATAGTTACATATCGGGATATTATTTTTGACGATATATCGTAGTGAGTGCATTCTCCACACTCTCGTCCCCACAAGAACGTACTCAAGGGAATGTCCTCGGAATATGAGAGTGTGGAGCACGGTAGTATGCATATTGAGAAACACCCTATATGTTTTGCATTGAACAGGGGTAATCTTCTCCCTTATTTGGTCTGCTGGACAGCTCTAGTGTCGGGTCATGCGTAAGTAGGTATCTGGGTAAATGAGCGGATCCCGTTCCAATTGGATTAGTTTGAATCCTCTTTGTAGTGGAAACCACAGTTTCTACTATCTGCAGCCTTATCACCATGCAGCTTAGAATCCAGGGCAGAAATCTGAATGCATCACAGGCATACTGCAAAAAATGTATGTTAATACAATGTGGATTGGCATAACTGTAATTTATAGGCTGCTGTAGCATGCATAACTTATTGCATGCAGTAAGCTCATTGAGGGGAAATGAAGATGTAAAACGAATGTACTGCATTCTCATACTGGAGTATAACTTTCACTGGTTGCATTGTAACGCCAGCCATGATACGTTCTGCCCCGTAACAAGGCAGTTAACCCACTGTTCCTAGGCCATAGTTTAAAAAAAAGTAAAATAAAATACAAAAAATACGCAGCATTCAATGTTCATACAAACATTTGCGCATCTAAACTGTTACGTAATACACTGTATTAACCAGCAGTATGAATCTGAAATGATCATGTCAAATGATAATAAAAGTTAAATTACCTTTAAGGTCACTGGTGTGATCTTCTCCTTGTTCACTCCTTCGGGTAAGAAGTCTAGTAGAGCGTCAAGAACTATATCCTTCACCGTCTGAAACTCTAGTTCGCCTTTCATGTCGGCACAGAATATCAAGTCCAGATCCTTCCATCCCAAACCGCTGTCCTCGTGGAGAACATGGCTGGCCGCGGAACCGTTCAGGCGGACCTCCCGGACATGTATGCGTTTCTCCTCCATGCGACACCGGACCACTTTGACTATGTCCCGCGGTTTAATCTCCAGGGTTGGGAAGTTCCAGCGGCCGTGGATGGGGATGGACCCAGCCAGGATGGCGTCCAGGCGCTGCACTTGTTCCCAGTTCAGCACGCTGAGGTCGCTGCTCTCCCCGTCGACCAAACAGCCCTCCACTGGAGTCGATCGTCTCGAGTCGACTTTCTCGCCCATACTGATAAAAGGTAGATATGAAAATGTAAACGACAAAATTGTTCACTCCCTCCGTCTCTTGCTTTGCTGTGAAATAAGGCAGCCGTGTTGCCGCATGAGTAGCTTGCCAGAGTGCTTTGGCCACATCAACTGGCTGTATTTACCTTTATCGCCGTCCTTTAGATAACGTTGTTCATCATAACAAGTCGTGTCGTCTCCAATTTACGCACAGCAGACGTAGTTCCACTTCTCAGTTGCTTGTAGTGAAGTCGGGGTATATGTTCAGCTCGTTGCGCTGCGTAAAGCTAGCTGTCCAATCTCTTCCCTTTCCCCAAGTTCACCGGGATATTATTCGATTGTTGGGCGGGTCTCAATGGCTTGTACAGCCGTGGGCCTAGCTCACTGTCCCGTATTCGTTAGGTCACTGTGCGCTTTCTCTTCCGTCTGGGTCGCCATCGCCTAAAGTTGCGCCTGTCAATTAGCATTGATACAGAATAGCGTCTTTCACTTTAAGTTGTATCCCCACCCCTAACATAAATCGCCTCTTCTGTTAGAATCAAAAACATTTCAGCACCTCCAAAAGTTTATTTTCCTCCCACTTTTATACGCAGCAGGTTTCGCGTCTTTTCGAATATCTCTGCTGCTATTTTACGCATCAGATTTAACCTACGAAAGACGTATTCCTATACACCTTAACATACCATGACATAAAATGGTGTATTGCTTCTACTTGCGCGTTACATGTTTCCCGTGTTTCGCTTGATGGCAGTGCGTCGCATCACTGAGAGGTTCTGACGTCGAAAATGTTTTCCCCTGCGAAGGAACAGCGGGGATGGTTAGTTTGAGTGGCAGCTCGTTCCACCAATCGCTGTAATCGGTGCTTCAGGGTACATCGGTCGCAACGCGCAATTACTTTTTAAAACATTTTGTTCACCTTTATTTAACCATTTAGGCCAGTTGAGAAAAAATTCTAATTTACAACTGCGACCTGGCCAAGGTAAAGCAAAGCAGTTCGACAAAAACAACACAGAGTTACACATGGGATAAACAAACGTACAGTCAATAACACAATAGAAAAATATATGTACAGTGTGTGCAAATGTAGTAAGGGAATAAAGTTGTCCCATATGCTGATCTGAGGTCAGTTTCACCCACCCCATAGATTAACGTTATATTGGCAGAATGAACGCTGATTTTAGATCTGTCACTAGGCACATTCTACAAGAAGTCTTGCAAACTGACAAAGGCTGTTTTTAAAGATGCAACCCTTTGCACAGGGATTTTGATAAGCTTTTCAGTTATTTTACACCCTGAAGATTCACTACTAAAAGCCACATGCATGTGTTGTTTGACAAACTCCAATGTGTACATCATACCCTTCACATGTGTCACAGAGAGTACCTTTAATTATGCGTAATATTGTGTCAGATATGTAGATCATGATGTTTATACAAATATTAATGTTAACTATCAGTCATATTAATCTCTTGATATAAACTGGGCTATGCACGATCCTTCCCTATATCGCCCTCTAGGGGTGGCAAAATCTCTCTCGAAGTGTAAGCGTCACATGTCAAATCTTTAAAAAGTCAATATTCCCAATTCCTAATTTTACAGTACTTTTCACTCAGAATCCATCAGAGAGCTTCATTGGCATATCTGCGTCACTGTTGATTAGCCCATAAACCATCTTACTGCAGATTACCCTGTATGTACAGTAACAGTTGCGTGCACACACACATATATACATGCATACACACAGTCCCACACACGCATGTACATGTATGTACTGTATGTACACACACACACACACACACACACACACACACACACACACACACACACACACACTGTTCCTAGTAGGCCTGTGTTTTTCCCATGACTGATAAACCTAAGTTGCTCTTTTACTGTTACATGTATAACTTCCTGGCAGAAACCAGGAAGGAAAGACCACCCTGGCGAATGACCTGGCCCTGTGCATGCTCCGCATTGTAAAACCACTCTTTTAGTGACACAGAGGGCATGGCCATTTTGGGTCTATAAACAGAGACCTGGAAGAGAAACCTTTGCACAGTCACGCTATGAAACCATACAATCTTCCCCAGGGTTAACCTGTTGGAAAAGACAGAGGTGTGTGAGGGAAGAGGTGGCGAAAGACAACACTCTGACATGTCACACCTCTGAAAAGGGACTCCCTATCCAGGAACAGAATGGAAAATAGTTCCATTCACTACATTTGGATATCATAATTACACAGTGGTTTTTAGATTAATCGTTTCACAATAGTATCTGGAATATAGTCCATGCAGAAAGAATGACTGCAATTTCAACCCACCATTTCTGTGTGGCTACTTTCCCAGACTTGCAAACTTGCCAATGAAATGACTCAAGAAATTCAGCACAGTATAGCCTACCTTCACCTCCACCCAAACAGTTTAACCCCAGAATCATAATGGATTAAGGAAGATGGTGGTCAACATCTGGGGGAAGGGGTAAGACATAGGATTTACATAATGTTACACAACCCTGGAACATCTACTCTAGTCTCGGGGACGTTCTGTGTGTCTAAGTTGTAGAGGTAGTAGGGTTAGAGGTCAGAATGCAGCTACGTGCTTCCGGTTGAGATTATACATAGTCACGTTCACACAGGAGGGGAAAGAGAGGGCAGTTGAGTGAACTGATTGGTTTATAGAGGCTGATTTTACCAAGAATAACAAAAGGATCTTTGAAGACTTATTGTAACAAGAGATAATTATGAATCCTCTAGTTACCTAGCCTTTTTCACCATGTGATAGCTTCTGTTAGTCCCACAAGGAAGCTTGCAATAGAATAGAATAAAATGCAGTGCAATAAATTAATTACACATTATACAATACAGTAAAACTGTATTTCTTCAAGGCTGCAGTGCATGCACATTAGGCTACATAGTAAGTACACACACAGCTATAGTGCAGAAATATGATGTACCTGTATAAAAAATATATCAGCTATAGCGTATAGGTGAGAAATAGAGGGTCCATTTAACAGTCTCCAATCAGCTATTGACTCAATGTCAGGCTTAGGAGACCCTCCCCATGATACAGCCATTTAGATGAACAGGTGAAGACTGCAGATCCTCCCCTCCCCTCCGGAAATTCATTATAAGATTACCATGAGCCTGTGAGAGCCGAATGTACATCCCCACCCTTCCTCCCTCCCACTGTCCCTCAGAGCAGGCCCAGAAAAGATGCATTGACCTACTGTGCTTAATTGATACTCATAGATAGAAAGTACATAGAACTCACTGGACATTACAGTTTGGAGAGGTAACTTCAGTTGTATTGCAATTACACACGTCTGTGAAATATAGATTCTAACAAGGATATATAGCTGGTAAAAAGCACATGGTTTGTGGAATAGAAGTGCTAGCACAGGTGGAGTAGTGTCCTTTCTAGACAATGTACTTTGGAATTGTTGGCCCATGATACAGTAGGTGTAAAATTACAGACATATTTTCATTCTACAGGTTGCATTTCTATATGGCCACTCTCACCCCTCCCTGTGGCACTGACCTTAATGAGCTACCGCTCCAGAACTGACCTTCTGGAGCACACTTAGTAAGCCTTAGCTAAACGGCTCCATTGCTAATGAGATTCGCTGACTCGGTCTGCCAGCTAAACCAAGATGGACAGCTCCCATCCCTAAAGGGTACTATGTAACAGTGTGACTGTGTGTCTTGATAAATTAGTAACTTGTTAATTAGGCTATTTAAGGCATTGCTGTTCACAAGGCAACATCACTTTAAATTATTTCCTTTCGATGAAGAAATTAATAAGCGAGTTAAGAAGGACATAGTCAACAAAACTATTTGTTCAGCACTTTTGAAATGTACAGCGACATAATTCATAACATGGCCCGTTCTTACAGTAGTCTCCCTGTACACCAATTCAGAACCGTACGATAAATACAGGGGACATATAGGCAGAGAATTAAAGCTCTTACAATATTCGATGATAACATTTCTCTAAAAACAGGCCCATGTGCACCACCAAGTCAGAACAGTTGGCTAAGTTATGTGGGGGAAAGGGACCAAATGATTAGGGTGAGGCACATGTGCTACTAACAGCTTACTACACAACATACACTTAGTATTACTTTCTTAGCTACAGTATATAAACTCAGCAAAAAAAGAAACGTCCTCTCACTGTCAACTGTGTTTATTTTCAGCAAACTTAACATGTGTAAATATTTGTATGAACACAACAAGATTCAACAACTGAGACATAAACTGAACAATTTCCACAGACATGTGACGAACATAAATTGAATAATGTGTCCCTGAACAAAGGGGGGGTCAAAATCAACAGTAACAGTCAGTATCTGGTGTGGCCACCAGCTGCATTAAGTACTGCAATGCATCTCCTCCTCATGGGCTGCACTAAATTTGCCAGTTATTTCTGTGAGATGTTACACCACTCTTCCGCCAAGGCACCTGCAAGTTCCCAGACATTCCTGGGTTGGAATGGCCCTAGCCCTCACCCTCCGATCCAACAGGTCTCAGACGTGCTCAATAAGATTGAGATCCGAGCTCTTCGCTGGCCATGGCAGAACACTGACATTCATGTCTTGCAGGAAATCAAGAACAGAACAGGCATTATGGCTGGTGCATTGTCATGCTGGAGGGTCATGTCAGGATGAGCCTGCAGGAAGGGTACCACATGAGGGAGGAGGATGTCTTCCCTGTAACGCACAGCGTTGAGATTGCCTGCAATGACAACAAGCTCAGTCCGATGATGCTGTGACACACCGCCCCAGACCATGACGGACCCTCCACCTCCAAATCGATCCCGCTCCAGAGTAAGGCCTCAGTTCAATCCTTCATCGATAAACGCGAATCCGACCATCACCCCTGGTGAGACAAAACCATGACTCGTCAGTGAAGAGCACTTTTTGCTAGTCGTGTCTGGTCAAGCAACGGTGGGTTTGTGCCCATTGGCGACGTTGTTGCTGGTGATGTCTGGTGAGGACCTGCCTTACAACAGGCCTACAAGCCCTCAGTCCAGCCTCTCTCAGCCTATTGTGGACAGTCTGAGCACTGATGTGGGGATTGTGTAACTCGGGCAGTTGTTGTTGCCATCCTGTACCTGTTCCTCAGTTGTTATGTTCAGATGTACCGATCCTGTGCAGGTGTTGTTACTGCAAGGACAAATCAGCTGTCCGTCCTGTCTCCCTGTAGCGCTGTCTTAGGTGTCTCACATTACGGACATTGCAATTTATTGCCCTGGCCACATCTGCAGTCCTCAGGCCTCCTTGCAGCATGCCTAGGCACATCCACACAGATGAGCAGGGACTCTGGGCAACTTTCCTTTGGTGTTTTTCAGAGTCAGTACAAAGGCCTATTTAGTGTCCTAAGTTTTCATAACTGTGACCTTAATTGCCTACTGTCTGGAAGCTGTATGTCTTAATGACCGTTCCACAGGTGCATATTCATTAATTGTTGATGGTAATTGAATAAGCAGAAGGTGTAACGACGTTCGTCTGTAGAAGGAGAAGCGGACCAAAAAGCAGTGTGGTGGTTACTCATGTTCTTTAATGGAAAATGAACGATACATGAAATAACTTGAATCTACAAAACAACAAACGGAACGTGAAAAACCTATACAGCCTATCCTGTGACAACAAACACAGTGACAGGAACAATCACCCACAAACACACAGTGAAACCCAGGCTACCTAAGTATGATTCTCAATCAGAGACAACTAATGACACCTGCCTCTGATTGAGAACCATACTAGGCCGAAAACATAGAAATGCCCCAAAACATAGAAAAACAAACATAGACTGCCCACCCAACTCACGCCCTGACCATACCAAATAAATACAAAACAACGGAAATCAAGGTCAGAACGTGACAGAAGGTGAGTCCAAAAATGATGTAATATGCCAGGGAGATGTAAAAAAAAGAAAAATAAATCCTTTACAATGAAGATCTGTGAAGTTACTTAGACTTTTCTTTTTTTTACATCTCCCTGGCTTATTACATCATTTTTGGACTCACCTGCTGTGCTCACTTGTTGAATTTGGGATTTCCAACTTGTTGTGTAATGTCCAATGGCCGATGAACACCGATACATTGTATCTATAATTTCTCTTTATTATTTATCTTCATATGACAAGGATTAAAAAGGATTTGCCAGTTGATTGTCGACTTGATTCATAATGACTGCTAGCTAAGATTTTGAATGTATGATGTTGACATAATCAGTCCAATCAAAGCTACTGTAGATATGTGATTTGATGTAATTTTATCTGTGGCCAATTACCCTGAGCCCTCTTGGATGGGCATTTCTAATTTAACAATGGCAGCACCCAAGGGGCTTGCATTTTCTAGCTCTACCCTTAGACTTAGCGGTGACGTTGTATCCCCATGACAGAACACTGAGCCAATCACGGTGCAACGCTCCCTATTTTCTGCTGGCTTGCCCCACCACCACAGAAAGCACTGAGCTAGGCTGAAACACCTGCATTTGAGTGCCTTACTCAAGAAAACAAAAAAAGAGACCATGTTTGTATGCAGCTTTATTAACTCAATGATATCTATATATTTGTTTCACATTGTTTGCATACTGATATGTGACACGTATTAATGCAAAAATAACATGCTACAAATGTGGGTTTCAAAACAGGTTGTTCCCCACCTGCCCTGAATGACGGGTCGCCACTGGGCATTAACACATTAAGCATTTGTTAATGCTTAATTTGTCTAAATGGGTAATATAAACACTTCAACCACTACCTTTGATTTGACATTGTAGTTTTATGTGAACATTTTTGGTGTGACGTCATTATGTCCAGGTGTTTTTATCAACACAAGATGGTTAAATGGAAACGGAGCCCAGCAGACAATTGTCACATCTATTTTCTATGCAAACATTCTAAATGTCGACAGAAAAAAATCACTGATCAAGTTAATGGAAACATAGCTATTGCATTGCATGTCGGATTGAAACCCATGTCCATTCTACTTATGTCCAATCTATTTCCATGGCTGACTGTCTTTAATCAGGCTGTTTCCCCCTCATGTTGAGTGACCTTTCCGGAAGACTGACATTGATTGCCACGGCGACATAAACAGGAAGTGAGTCAGTTAGCTGAGAGAACTCTGACTCAGTTCCTGTTTGATTCCGTGCAACAAAATGTGATCTCCACATTAATATTATCAATTATTTCACAAAGGCACACACAGCAACACCCCATACTTCCCTGCTGCTTATCCACCCACAATACATCTTCTTATGATACAGCACAGTCTTTCACCCCGTCACACACAAGCTGCTGTGAGATTCTCTACCCTTCTCCCTAAAGTGTACACTTGTGTAGAAAGGTAGGGAACCAGAACTGTCTTGTCTCTCCCTTTCACTCACTGTCTAACAAGTCATACAACTATAAGGTACCGTTCTGCCATCTGCTGGACTAAACAGCACCAAGTCCATCAACGAGAGACTTTCTATCAATGGAGAATGCCTCCAAGAAGTCTCCCTCTTAGCTGACACTAGGTGGCAGTCTTAACAGTTATTCACTGCAACCCAGCAAATGCAGGAGGGGACAGAATGCTTGAGTCCTTTTGTGTCCTCTCCAGTCAAACTGTAAGGTCTCAAATGGTAAGTAGGTTCTCTTCTGATGGTTGTCAAATCAAAGCATTTTAATATAAACAAAAGTTCAAACACAAATGAGAATAACGTCAACTAGTGTATTTCATTATGGTGACTGAGACACATATGCAAATAACTTCTCTAGTTGCATAAGAAAGTAATTTATCCCATATCGTAGTAATTGATTGATTTCAGATATGTTTTAGTCTATAAGCAGTAGAAACAACAAACTGCTCTCCACACCTGTTTCAGTAAAAAGCTGAGTGATGGACTGGAGAAATGTAACCACTAGGTGGCAGTCTTCAAACAGTTACAACGGCCCCAGCTCTCATTCACTGCACTCAGGCAAAGAAAGGATGGGACAGAATGCTCGAGTCCTTTTGTCCTCTCCGGTCAAACAGTAAGGACATCTCAAATGGTAAGTAGGTTCTCTTCTGCTGGTTGTCAAACACAGCGTTGTGATTTAAACAAAAGTTCAAACACAAATGAGAATCAGATGCACATTACTTTTTATGCAACTAGAGGAGTTATTTCTCCCATATCTGGTAGTAATTGATTGATTTCAGATATATGCTCTCAACACCCCTGTTTCAGTAAAAAGCTGAGTGATGGGGCTGGAGAAATGTAACCACTCTCAAATTCATAGACAGAGCTATGGATACAAGGTGTGACCATCCATGATATTAAAATGATTGTTTTGAGGCTACGTAATGTTTGTTTACATTTACATTATTTACAAACACTGAAGTAAAACAAGCTTACATTTTTGGGTTCTGAGGGTTTATATCATCCATCTTTCTGTAGCCTGGAGTACTGAATAGAATACAACTTTGTTGTCACGTTTGTAAAGCAATTCTGTTGTTATGGTTCTACATTTGGTGTCTACAGGCTACTGGATTTGATACAACCTGTCAACCCCTCATTCACCTCCTACAGGGATTTCTCCCTGGTAACACCAACACTACAAATCAAATCAATTTATATAGCCTTTCTTACATCAGCTGATATCGCAAAGTTCTGTACAGAAACCCAGCCTAAAACCCCAAACAGCAAGCAATGCAGGTGTAGAAGCACTACAGAAACATACTGTGGGGATAAATCAACATACAGTCTCTGGGGTTTCCCACAGTATATGATCCTTCAGGGGCATCGCTGTTGGACCACTATCCAATCTTAATATCACGCTGTATTACAGACCATTATATAACGCTGTAGTGTGTACTGTGTTATGCCCATGGGCTATTATCTGGTTCAATGACCATACAGGAAGTAAAAAAAAAAAAAAAACTCTGCTAAGGGCCCTATTAAATTCAAATAAATATTTATAAGAGACATTAGGAAATGCAAATGTTGTCTTCTTGCATGGGAAGAATTCGATTTTGACTCATCCGGGAACTTTTGATTGAAAAGGGCCCGAAGGTTATTATTTTTTCTCTTCAAATAGCCATGATTTCAATCAAATATCCTTCTGTAAACATACTCTAATCCTCTCTCTGCTTATCCTGAGGTTATTTACGTTCCATTCTGTTTCAATCACTGTTCTGATGGTTTTAGGCTGGAGAGAAAATGCAGACAGTGACCAGACTTACTAACTCATGTGGGCATTAAACAGTCAGTGAGTCTGAGCCAGCTGGTTTGGAGTCAGGCTCTATAGTTGGTGAGACCATGAGCGCACAGTCTCTGTCACATGCACTGAAGGGTGAGTCACAGTCAGGCTTGAAGTGGTCATAACTACTATATTTTAATGTCACATGCACAAGTACAGTGAAATGCCTTAGTTGCAAGCTCCAAACCCAATAATGCAGTAATCAATATAGCACTAAAAATAGCATAAGGTAGAAAAAACACAGGAGAAATAAAAATTAAAATAAATAAAAACATGAGTAAGTAAGAAGCTATATACAGTCAGTTACAATACCATATTTACAATGTGCAGGGATACTGGAGTGATAGAAGTACAGTGCCATCAGAAAGTATTCATACCAATTAACATTCCACATTTTTCTGTGTTACAGACTGAAGGAAAAAGGAAACCGCACACTGCTCTTGAAAGCATCACCGATATTTAATAAGCTTACGTATCGGCCACACGGCCTTCATCAGAGATTTTGTGATTTAATTTTTTTTTTTTGCACCCTTATGTAGACCTGGCCCCACCCACATCCGTTCTACACATCGAAGGGGGTTGGAGGCAAAGGAAAAACAAATAAGTGCTACCAAGTATAGCAATATGCATTTCATAAATTTGACAAAAAAGTGCATAAATAAGGAGTATTTCTGTAAAACGTCTGTAAAAATCTCAACGAGGACATAGTAAGTTTTCATTAGTCACTGGGTACATCGTACGAAAAACGTCAGAATAATCTACAAGATTTCTCCTGTGTGTCATATGTCATGTTCAAATTCACAACATAACATACATAGGCATTTCATCATTAAGTCCTTTAAGAAATCATGTCTGGAGGGTGAAAATCCAAAAACATTCTCTTTTACTCAGAGTATTATTAATATCTCATCCCCTGTCTGAAATCTTAACTTTCTCTATGCCACAAAATCTAAAGGTAGAAATGTCATGCTTTGAGTCATTAAAATGTACTGCGACTGGATCATCCCTGTGGCAGAAATATTCACACTATATCATAGTTGCACTGTGCGCATCCTCTGCATTTATAGCTATCATTTGGTAGAGGGCGTAAAAGAGCCTGGCTGATTTTCTTTTGTGGCAGGCAGTTGGCATGAACCAATTTATCGCGTAAATTGCGACCTCTCCCATACACAATAAGTGTTGGATTTTTAAATTCAGCCGGCAAAACTGGATCCGATGATAAAATATGCCAGTGTTTCTTGACCACACCTCCCACTGTTCGCGAATTCAAAGTATATGTGGTTGTGAACATTACGGAGTGTTCCTTAGCTTCAGCGGGTCTTTTTTGTAACAGTTCATCTCGTGTTTTTCCCAATGCCAAATTAAGAGCTTCATCCACACATAGTGGCGAATAGTCTCTTCTTAGAAACCTAATGCACATCTCCACTGCTTTTTCTAGATAATCCTCTGTGGAGTGGCATATACGGCGCGGTCTGAAAAATTGGTTTCTTGGAAGTCCTCTTTTTAATGGCTCAGGATGGAAGCTGTCCCTCTGTAATATAGTATTTCTGCCCGTTTTTTTTTTTCAATACAGAGTTGTAAACAGTGTTCCATTTGATTTCTCAATCCACATATCGAGGTAATGAACACGTTGAGTGTCACACGTTCAATCGTGAATTTGAGATTGGGGTCAATGTCATTGAGTCGTGCCATACAATCCGACAGCTCTTTTTCAGTTCCTTCCCATATGCAAAACATGTCAATATATCGATACCACTTCAGGACTTTATTCTATAAATACCCACATAAAGGTTAGCATAACTAGGAGCGAATGTGGAGCTACTCGATGTTCCATTTGTTTGGAGGTAATATTCATCATCAAACCTAAAATAGTTGTACGTCAAAACATATTCAGCCAGCTAGAATGAAGTTTGTTGGTGGATATTCATTAGTATCTCTGTCTCCCAAATAGTGTGCTAGTGCTGCCAGCTTCCCCCCCCCCCCATTATTCTACAATGTAGAAAATAGTACAAATAAAGAAAAACCCTTGAATGAGTATGTGTGTCCAAACTTTTGACTGGTATTGTAGCTATAGTGCCTTGCAAAAGTATTTATCCCCCTTGGCGTTTTTCATATTTTGATGCATTATATCCTGTAATTTAAATATATTTTTATTTGGATTTCATGTAATTGACATACACAAAATTGTCCAAATTGGTGAGGTGAAAGGAATAAAATTACTTGTTTAAAAAAAGTCCAAAAAATTAAAAACGGAATATTGGTGCGTGCATTTGTATTCACCCCCTTTGCTATAGCCACTAAATAAGATCTGGTGCAACCAATTACCTTCACAAGTCATTTAATTAGTTAAATAAAGTCCACCTGTATGCAATCTAAGTGTCACATGATCTGTCACATGATCTCAGTATATATACACTTATATATACACCTGTTCTGAAAGGCCCCAGAGTCTGCAACACCACTAAGCAAGGGGCACCACCAAGCAAGTGGCACCATGAAGACCAAGGAGCTCGCCAAACAGGTCAGGGACAAAGTTGTGGAGAAGTACAGATAAGGGTTGGGTTCTAAAAAAAATCTGAAACTTTGAACATCCCACGGAGCACCATTATTAAAAAATGGAAAGAATATGGCACTACAACAAACCTGCCAAGAGCGGGCCGCCCAACCAAAACTCATGGACCAGGCAAGGAGGGCATTAATAAGAGAGGTAACAAAGAGACCAAAAATAACCCTGAAGGAGCTGCAAAGCTCCACAGCGGAGATTGGAGGATCTGTCCATAGGACCACTTTAAGCAGTACACTCCACAGAGCTGGGCTTTACGGAAGAGTGGCCAGAAAAAAAGCCATTGTTTAAAGAAATAAATAAGCAAACACGTTCGGTGTTTGCCAAAAGGCATGTGAGAGACTCCCCAAACTCTGTTCATATGGTGAAAAAGCTAAATTTTTGTCTCATCGAGGAAAACACTGTCTGATGCAAACCCATCACCCCGAGAACTTCGGCATCTTCAAAGTGGTAAATTCATAAAAAAATCCTACAATGTGATTTTCTGGATTTTTTTTTCTCATTTTGTCTGTCATCGTTGAAGTGTACCTATGATGAAAATTATAGACCTCTCATTTTTAAGTGGGAGAACTTGCACAATTGGTGGCTGACTAAATACTTTTTTGCCCCACTGTATATGCATTACAGCTGGATAAGTCAACAGATGTGGTGGGCCTGGCACAGCTCCTGGTATATGTCCGTTACGTTTATGGGGGTCCATTAAGGAAGACATCCTCTTCTGCAAACCAGGACAACAGGAGAGGATATTTTTAAAGTACTTGACAGCTTTGTGACATCAAATGGACTTTGGTGGTCAAGATGTGTTCGTATCTGTACTGATGGTGCAAAAGCAATGACAGGGAAACATAGTAGAGTGGTAACGCAAGCAGTTCTCCCGACGACACTTGGGTACAGGCTCTTACTGCCAAGGGAATTTCTGACTGCTTGAAGTACGTTTTGGACACTACTGTGAAGATGGTTAACTTTGTTAAAGCAAGGCCCCTGAACTATTGTGTATTTTCTACACATCTAATGATATGGGCAGAGACCATGTCACACTTCTACAACATACAGAAGTACGCTGGTTATCAATGGGCAAAGTATTGACACGTTTTTTTAAAAATTGAGAGACGAGCTTAAAGTTCTTTACTGACCATAATTTTCACTTGTCTGACCGCTTGCATGATGACGAGTTTCTCACACGACCGGCCTATCTGGGTGATGTTTTTTCTCAGCTGAATTATCTGAATCTAGGATTACAGGGAGCTCTTTTCTGTCTGCATTAACAAGGACAACACACGGGTCTTTCCATCATTGTATGATTTTTGTGTGTAAATGAACTCAAGCTTATGGACAATGTCAAATGTGATATAGTGAAGCACCTGAGTGAGTTGGGTGCGCAATTATGCAGGTACTGTCCCGAAACTGATTACACAAACAACTGGATTCGTTATCCCTTTCATGGCCTGTCTACAGTCCACTTACCGGTATCTGAACAAGAGAGACTCATCGAAGTTGCAGCAAGCGGTTCTGTGAAAATTCAATTTAAATCAGAAGCCACTGCCAGATTTCTGGATTGCGCTGTGCTCAGAGTATCCTGCCTTGGCAAATCGCACTGTTAAGACACTGATGCCCTTTGCAACCACGTACCTATGTGAGAGTGGATTCTGAGGTTATTCACATTTTTTTATGAACAAACAAGGTTTTATATGTAAGATTGTTAAATAAAGAGCAAAATTATTAATTATTATTATATTATTATTTGTGCCCTGGTCCTATGAGAGCACTTTGTCACTTCCCACGAGCTGGGTTGTGACAAACTCATTCTTATGTTTAATAAATGTATTGTATAGTGTGTGTGTGTGGCAAGTTTACAATGATGCCAAAAAACAACATTTGAGAGTGCGCTGACCCTGGTGCTAGAGGGGGTACTCAGCTGGAAGTTGAATGTTTGGGGTAGGGGTACAGGACTATAAAAAGTTTGAGAACCACTGTTCTAAATCAAAGAGGAATACGTGAAGCAAGAATATGTTAGCTACATGAAGTAGCTAAGATTGAACATTCAATGTAGTCAAATACTACAGGGTCCCCAAGGAAACACTTATAAACACTTTGGTTCCTACCCTGTCACAATAACTCCTCCCTGGCGTTTTCATTCGTAGTCATTTCGAACAACACTGTATTCACCATTATATTCTAACTATAGAATTAGAATAATCATTCTATTTCCATGACTCCAACAGTTCACCAAAGTGTTTTTCTTTAAATCACAAGTCAAATAGAATTGAACAATATAAAACAATCAGAATGGAGAAATACCCATTGAAATCATGTAGACTGGATGTGTTGCCACCCTAGGGTCATGCACTACTCATAAAGAACATGTTGAACTTTTATTACTCAAAAACATAAAATACTGTCAAATACCGTCAATTTATTTTTCTTCTTTTTTCCCCTCTTAAATAAATAAATAAATAAATACTGTGATATATTTTGGCCATATCGCCCAGCCCTTGCCGATGACAAGCATACCCATAACATGATACTGACACCACCATGCTTGAAAATATGAAAAGTGGTACTCAGTGATGTGTTGTGTTGGATTTGCCCCAAACATAACACTTTGTATTCAGGACATAGTTAATTTCTTTGACACATAGGCCAGTGACACAAAATCTAAATGTAATCCATTTTAAATTCAGCTGTAACAACAAATCTGGAAAAAGTAAAGGGGTGTGAATACTTTCTTTAGGCACTGTAGATATGTATAGTGGAAAGGTGACAAGGCATCAGAATATATGATAAACAGGGTAGAAACAGCATCAGTTATAATTGTATGCGAGTGTGTGTGTGTCTAGAGTCAGTATACTGTTAATGTGAGTGAATGTTACAGTATGTGTGTGTTGGAGTGTCAGTGCACGTGAGTGTGTGGAAGCTGTGAGTGTGCATCGAGACCATGCAAAATAAAAATTAAATACAAGGGTTAACTCAGACTATGATATATAATGATGTCTATAGGAATTACCTAGTTACATTTCAAATACTCTTTTCAATGTCGTACTATGAGATGCGCCTGAGTGTGTCCATTAGCTCAAAGCATCCAATCAAACAGAGTCTGTTGGAGACAGACAGGTCGAGTGGCGAATCAGGTGAGCCCCTCTCCTCCACAAGGGGAGCCACTCTCCCGCCAAACTGGTAATTCTCACCTCTCATTCTTGCGTTAGAGAATACGTTCACTAAACTCTACTCAGCTTGACTAGATTCCTGGTTTCCTACTGAACTGATCACACGAAACTTGAGGTTAATGCTGCGAAACATAGAACGTCAGCTTCTGTCAATAGTTGAGTACCGACAGAAAGGTTTTTGCTTTGAAAATAATTCATGGCTCCACATGGCTAGCTATCGAGGTTCGGTTTGCCCTCACCGTTAAGCTTCGTCTGACCAGGTTAGCACAAGCCTTCGACCAACACGATGCTAGCTACAGTGCGCCTTAGCAAGGGTAGCTGATAGTGACACGTTAGCAAGCTATCTTCACGGTTGTAGCTAGCTTTAGCTGTAAGGCTTCTACTAGTTAGCTTATGCCTAACTAAAGTATACATATTTTTATTCAGTATAAAAACAAATGCAACATGTAAAGTGTTGGTCCCATGTTTCATGATCTGAAATAAAAGATCCCAGAAATGTTCCATACGCACAAAAACCGTATCTCTCTGAAATGTTGTGCACAAATTTGTTTAATTTGTTTCCCTGTTAGTCATTATTTCTTCTTTGCCAAGATAATCCTGACAGGTGTGACATATCAAGAAGCTGATTAAACAGCATGATCATCACACAGGTGCACCTTGTGCTGGTGTCAATAAAAGGCCCCTCAAATGCACAGTTCTGTCAACAAAACACAATGACACAGATGTCAAGTTGAGGAAGTGTGCAATTGGCATGAGACTGCAGGAATGTCCACCAGAGCGGTTGCCAGAGAATTGAATGTTCATTTCTCTACCATAAGCCATCTCAACGTCATTTTAGAGAATTTGGCAGTACGTCCAACAAGCCTCACAACCGCAGACCACGTGTTACCACGCCAAACTAGGACCTCCACACCCAGCTTCTTCAACTACGGGATCGCCTGAGACCAGCCAACTGGACAGCTGATGAAACTGAGCAGTATTTTGATCTGTAATAAAGCCCTTTGGTGGGGAAAAATTAATTCTGATTGGCTGGCCTGGTTCCCCAGTGGGTGGGCCTACCTCCCAAGTGGGTGGGCATATTTCCTTCCAGGCCCACGCATGGCTGTGCCATGGTTGTATGTTGCGTTGAGATTTTTATTCAGTATAGTTTTCTCCACCATGGTAACTGCTGCCACATCCCTAGATGAGCCTCGCGCCCAAACCACCACGTTGTTGTGATTACGGCACCGCGGTTGCGGGGAAGGATTTTCACACTCTGTGCATCAATTGTCTGGGACGAGAACCTGCTCAGGAAGCAGTCGATAACCCAGAGTAGTGTAAGCATTGTAAATTGCTCTCTAGAGCAGGTTAGAAAAGGAGGCTAAAACTCTCCGCTATTACTACCCCCTCCCTCCCTTCTCAGCCACCGGCCGAGGCTCAACTCCCCACAGCCAAGCCCAGTTGATTCCCTACTCTCGCTCACTGACAACATAGTGTCAGGGGAAGTCGAGCTAGGGGATGACGAAGACAACAACGTGATTAATATCGTGGGTCTCGTCGGCTTTGTGACTGACATGGAGGGTGAAGGCCCCGTTCCCCCCCATCTTAAGTCCCCGAGGTCCCCCTGCCCCCAAGACTGAGGAGCAGATGATATCCCCTTGGAGTACGGGCTCCTCAACATTTGCACGCGAACCGCGGGCAGACTTGATATTGTGTGGCAAGCTCTTTTGGAGAGCCAGGACCCCGAAAGGGACCTATATGATGGGAAAGGACTGCGATCTCGCATGGCCCCTGCCAAGCAACTTCTTCTTGCGGGCCCAGACGGTCTCAAAGAGGCTAGGAGTTAATGGGATAAGCCCCCTTACAAGCAATATCCTGGCTTACTGAGTATGGACAAGCACAATATGAAAGAATCTGGGTGCTGCAACCCTCTCATGGTGGAGCCGTCACTGGCGGACCACCCCACATGCAGTGCTGCTAGCACTTCTGGCACTTCTCTCCCTGGAAAGACAAAGCGCTTTTCTGCCTCCATTTTTCATAAGACGTACAAAGCCTTGGCTTTATCAATCAGAGCACCAAACGTGTTGGATTACCAGGCATAGCTACTGGAGGATGTGGGGAAGCAACGGAATCAACTGGACCCTGAATCAGGAAGGTTGGGATGAGATCTGTATGATTACGGATCTAAATCCCCAGGCCTCCCATAATGCCATCCGTCTGTGGACGCACCATGAGCCTGGTGGTGGTGGATGAAAGGGCACTTTGGCTAAGCTTGTCCAGCTTAACAGACAAAGAGAAAATGGAGCTCCTGGATTTCCCTGTGACACCCAGAGTTGTTCAGCCCTGCTGTCACCACCATGAGGCAGAAGTGTGATGTGTAAGGAAGAAGTCGAAGCCCGTTGGTCACTGCAACTCGCCCTAGCCTCACAGCAGGGAGGGGGCAACAAGCTGACTCTGGGGGCCCAAGACCCCCGGCGACTCAGCAGACTACACTCTTAGAAAAAAAGGTTCTGCGGCTGTCCCCATAGGAGAACCCTTTTTGTTCCAGGTAGAACCCTTTTTGGAACCCTCCGTGGAAAGAATTCTACATGGAACCCAAAAGGGGTCTACCAGGAACCAAAAGGGTTCTACCTGAAACCAAAAGGGCTTCTTCAAAGGGTTCTCCTATGGGGACAGCCAAAGAACAATTTTTGGTTCTAGATAGCACCTGCTAAGAAGCAAACCTGTAGTTAAACAGTCCTTTGCTGTGGCTGAAGTCATCCCTCCCCCTCTCGGCCTGACAACAATGGGGAGGCACATCTGCATTGGGGGGGGGGATAATATTTCCTGTGTAGCAGTGCCTTTTCAGGTCTTCGCTCACATGGCAAAATGGGGGATGTGCACTCTTAACCCCAAGTGCCATCCACTCTCCAGCTATCCCCTTGGCACCTTCTCAGGTTTTGAGCCAGGACGAAACTCAACATGTCCGCTCTCCCTCTGGTCTTGTGACTTATGGATCTGGATGACTGATTGCCATTTGTCATAACCAGGGCTCCCACTCTAGGTGTGTAAGGCAGGGAAGAAAGCTGACACAATTCCTGTTTTTATATAATAAACTGGAAAATAGGCTTCTCGGGTTCACTTCAGATATCTTCTCTGGATATTTTTGGGGAAATCTTATGACAACTTAGCTCTGTCAATTGAAAAATATAAAACAGTCAATACAGAATTCCATTATTCATACTTTGCTGGGAAGCCACAAACAGCCATCTCAGGTCTACCACACTCTGGCATTTTTTCTGTTCCTTGTAAGCTGCTGAGGACATTTTTGCTCGTCAGCCCTTTCATCCAGGGTAGGACTAAGACAGACCAGACACATGGGATTAGGACATCTGGGTTACCAGCCTGTTTCCTTCTTCCTTTCAGCTACACCTATTGGTGCCTTATTTCATTCCTTTGGCCACTCTCATGCAAAATCCCTGCTCAGTGACACGGTATAGCCATACCCATTGCAATATGCTAGGGACGCAGTCCAAGGGGATCAGGCATGTTTTGAAATAAATATTATGCCCATATGCATTATGAGGATATCTCAGCAACGGGACACACTCTCTGCCCTGTGCCACCCGGTGACGTTATCACGCCCTGGGGTGTGCATGACACGCACGTACTAGCACTTCAAACCTGTTCCTGAGAGCTCGCCCTCCGCATCTATCCAGACTGACTCAAAAGACACCGTTAGAAAGCAACAACCCTGAGGATTTTGGAGAACCCTGTCTCTTTACGGTGGTTACACACCACTATGGGTGGAAGCACCAACACACCCTCTCAAGAGTAATGCCATAAGCTTTCCCCTCTCCTAGACCTCACACCCTCCACTCTAACTAAGCGAGGTAACAGTCTTATCCCTCCTCTTTGAGCCCCTCTATGACCAAGGTTTTTACTGACTGGATGTGAGTGCACATTTTTTGGGGCATACTCTCATGTTCGCAACCTCAGAGGTGATGCTGTTGATGCATAGTCCTCTCACTGTCAACTGCGTTTAGTTCCAGCAAACTTCACGTGTAAATATTTGTATGAACATAACAAGATTCAACAACTGAGACATAAACTGAACAAGTTCCACAGACATGTGACTAACAGAAATTGAATAATGTTTCCCTGAACAAAGGGGGGGGGGGTGGATAATTTAAAAAGTCAGTCAGTATCTGGTGTGGCCACCAGCTGCATTAAGTACCGCAGTGCATCCCCTCCTCATGGACTGCACCAGATTTGCCAGTTCTTGCTGTGAGATGTTACCCCACTCTTCCACCAAGGCACCTGCAAGTTCCTGGACATTTCTGAGGGGAATGGCCCTAGCCCTCACCCTCCGATCCAACAGGTCCCAGACGTGCTCAATGGGATTGAGATCCGGGCTCTTCTCTGGCCATGGCAGAACACTGACATTCCGGTCTTCCAGGAAATCACGCACAGAACGAGCAGTATGGCTGGTAGCATTGTCATGCTGGAGGGTCATGTCAGGATGAGCCTGCAGGAAGGGTACCACATGTGGGAGGAGGATGTCTTCCCTGTAACGCACAGCGTTGAGATTGCCTGCAATAACAACAAGCTCAGTCCGATGATGCTGTGACACACCGCCCCAGACCATGACGGACCCTCCACCTTCAAATCGATCCCGCTCCAGAGTACAGGCCTCGGCGTAAGGCTCAATCCTTTGATGATAGATCGGAATCCCACCATCACCCCTGGTGAGACAAAACCGCGACTCGTCAGTGAAGAGCACTTTTTGCCAGTCCTGTCTGGTCCAGCGACGGTGGGTTTGTGCCCATAGGCGACGTTGTTGCCGGTGACGTCTGGTGAGGACCTGCCTTACAACAGGCCTACAAGCCTTCAGTCCAGCCTCTCTCAGTCTATTGCGGACAGTCTGAGCACTGATGGAGGGATTGTGCGTTCCTGGTATAACTCGGGCAGTTGTTGTTGCCATCCTGTACCGGTCCTGCTGGTGTGAGGTCCGGATATACCGATCCTCTGCAGGTGTTGTTACACGTGGTCTGCCACTGCGAGGACGATCAGCTGTCTGTCCTGTCTCCCTGTAGCGCTGCCTTAGGCGTCTCACATTACGGACATTGCAATTTATTGCCCTGGCCACATCTGCAGTCCTCATGCCTCCTTGCAGCATGCCTAAGGCACGTTCACGCAGATGAGAAGGGACCCTGGGCATCTTTCTTTTGGTGTTTTTCAGAGTCAGTAGAAAGGCCTCTTTAGTGTCCTAAGTTTTCATAACTATGACCTTAATTGCCTACCACCTGTTAGCTGTTAGTGTCTTAGCGACCGTTCCACAGGTGCATGTTCATTAATTGATCATGGTTCATTGAACAAACATGCAAAACAGTGTTTAAACCCTTTACAATGAAGATCTGTGAAGTTCTTTTGATTTTTACAAATAATCTTTGAAAGACAGGGTCCTGAAAAAAGGATGTTTCTTTTTTTCCTGAGTTAATGTACAAGAGCTAGCAATATCTATACCACAATGCAGTTGTGAGCATACTAGGCATTCTATATTATACTACAACATCAGTCTAACTGAATTTGGATGTTGTGTTGGCTGAATGTTCCAGGCAGGTTCCAGAGTGTTCTTCAGCTGGTGAACCTCGTCTTGTAGGGTAATGGAAGCTGGTGTTGCAGACTGACGCTGTGGCGATGTGGGCAGGAATGTTGGGTTTGGGGAGCTGTGTCTCTGGCTCCTTGTAGACAACATTCTAAGTTGTTTTGCACTCCACAGACAGGTGGACAAGCCTCTCCCTGAAGTGGGGGGTTCTGGGCTCATACACTTTCTTCATCACCCACTGCGTCGACCTCTTACAGAAGATGTGTTTGTACTGCAAGTCTCCTGGAAAGACATGAATACTGATGAGGATGTGTAAAACAAAGACTGATCATGAGGATGTGTAACCATACAAGAAACCATGTTAATCTGTAAACGGCAGAAGAAATTTGTCATGCCGCCCCGGGTCCTCTCTAAATACTACCGCTGCACCATCAAGAGAGCCCTGACCGGTTGCATCACGGCCTGGTATGGGAATTGCTCCGTCCACGACAGCAAGGCCCTCTAGCGGGTGGTGAAGACGGCCCAATACATCACTGGGACCATGCTTCCACCCATCCAGGACATCTACTCGAAACGGTGCTTGAGGAAGTCTCGCAGCAATATCAAGGACCCCACACACACACCAGACACAAGCTTTTCTCTCCCTTACCGTCAGGCAGATGGTATCGGAGAATGAGGTCTAATAGAAATTCTCTGAGCCTGTTGGTATCTACAAGACTGCTGAACACTTGAACTTGACTGACCACCTGCTTTGATTCTCTGCACCTTAGCACACATCACAACTACTGCTACCAAACTCTTATTATACTGCTCAATTTATACACTTGCCCCCCTCCCCTTCTACAATACACATGTAAATATTGTACTATACACTGTGCCTTTTTACAATATCTCATTATTGTTGCATTAAGGAACCTGCAAGTAAACATTTTGTTGGATGATGTATACCATGTGTATCCCGTACATACGACCAATAACACTTGAACCAAAAAAGGATACAGTAGACTGGTACAGTATGTGTTCTGTTACACTCAGTCAATAATGGGGCATTGAGATGGACTGTTAGCATAGATGTGAAACGTTTGATGGGGGCTTGACTTGTAGACAGTCCAGTTGTGTATTGTTGTATATGAGTGCCTACAGTTGTGTTGTTGGGTAGACAAGCACTGCCAACAATACAGTAAATATGTTGGAAGAGTACACCAACAGCCTCTCTCCCCCATGCCAAAGCATATGTAGGACACTCAGTATTAGTGATTAGCCAACATTTTACAAATGTGTCCCGCATCAATACACACTCAAACAAGGTATTATATACACCCACCCCCCTCACATGAATAGATTAACCTTCTCTCTCACACACACACACACACCATCCCCTCTTTACTAATTCCTAATATTCTCCAATGTAGACTTCAAGCCTTGTTTGAACAATCAGCTAAGCCTCCACTACACAGAGAAAACGACAGTTGAAGTTGCAGCCTGATTGTAAACACACCAGC
Organism: Oncorhynchus mykiss; assembly: GCF_057628025.1. NCBI lineage: Eukaryota > Metazoa > Chordata > Actinopteri > Salmoniformes > Salmonidae > Oncorhynchus > Oncorhynchus mykiss. Next base: position 26,869,173 of record NC_143029.1, on the reverse strand, counting down.
TATGACAAGACACGGACCATGTATAAGCCTAGCATAATTATTTACTCATCATGTTATCATTGAAAGGTTTAGCAAAGGTAACTTACACTAGTTCCTGGTGCTGAGCTTGATGTTGATGCCGCTGCAGATGTTGATGGGATCGAACACAGTCACGTTAGCCTCTACGGTACTGTTAGTTAGCTATCTACGATCCGGTGGGCAGTAGCTAACGTAATGTAGCTAATGTTAGCTTGCAAAGTAACAAATCACTTTGCCAGATAGCAGTTAGATAATTACATTACTTTGGAATGTCTAGCCAGCGTATTATGAAAGCTAGCTAATTCGATTTTGGATTAGATAAACAAACGCAGTTGGCTAGTTAGCTACCCTACCTCAGCTAGACTTATTTTCTGCTGTGCTGATGTTGGCTGATCGGGTACCTTTCCTCTTTGAAGTGAAAGGGAAATTCAATGGAATACCATCACTTTAAAACGTTCGATATCCCGGCAACCTCATCAGCTGAGACTTCATGTCTATATCGAAATCCTCCGTCTGAAAGTGCTGGCTACAAACACATACATTTTGATATTTCTCCACGGGAGTGTTCAACTGGATCCACCTCCAATGAAATCGCTAGGAATTCTGGATATTGTTGTTTGCTTACAACCAGGAAATGTAGTTGACCCGTTTCTACCAATGAGATGCAGAAACGCTCATATTTGCGTGTAGTGAGGAAATTCTCGATTTCTATGACACATAATACGTTAATAAAATATTAATGGACATACACAGTGTAATAGAGCAGCGGTGACATTTCCCTTTAACGATTTCTAGCATGCATTGTTGCTGTATAGAGCGCAACATGGTAAATGTAGGAAACTTGGCTGAACAATTTACTGTTTTATTTGCCTCAAGGGAGAGTGGTGTGGTCAGCGGGATGTTCTGGACCAAACACAAATGACTAAACTCCAATTAATGACCAAACTCCAAAGGATCCACTTAAACTCCCACAAAATTAACACAGCCAGTAAGATATGCATATAGTCAGCCACAGTCCTCCATCCACAGAGAGAGAGGAGTACCACCGTTTTTCAATCATTGAAATTATGGAGAATATGGAGAATTGACTTGAAGTGCTCTAGTATGTACAAGGTCAAGGCTGGAAATGAGTGACAGCATGGTTTCGTTTCGTTTTTTAAGATCCCCATTAACTTCTACACATGCAGCATCTACTCTTCCATGCACCAGCAAGGTGGTTGTCATGGCAAAGGGCTTGCCTATCCTGTGGCATTCCCTGAGTAACCATCGTACCCTATTGCTTTAGGGTGTTACTTTATGATTGATGAGTTATATTGGTTGAATATGTCGGGGGAGAGTTATGGAAGGCCTTATTTTCATAGATTGATTTATAACCACAGTGATGCAAAGGTGAAAGTGTTTACTTTGAATCCAGTGCCTAAGTTTCAAATCAAATCAAATCAAATTTTATTTGTCACATACACATGGTTAGCAGATGTTAATGCGAGTGTAGCGAAATGCTTGTGCTTCTAGTTCCGACAATGCAGTAATAACCAACAAGTAATCTAACTAACAATTCCAAAACTACTGTCTTGTACACAGTGTAAGGGGATAAAGAATATGTACATAAGGATATATGAATGAGTGGTGGTACAGAGCAGCATAGGCAAGATACAGTAGATGGTATCGAGTACAGTATATACATGAGATGAGTATGTAAACAAAGTGGCATAGTTAAAGTGGCTAGTGATACATGTATTACATAAGGATACAGTCGATGATATAGAGTACAGTATATACGTATGCATATGAGATGAATAATGTAGGGTAATTAACATTATATAAGGTAGCATTGTTTAAAGTGGCTAGTGATATATTTACATAATTTCCCATCAATTCCCATTATTAAAGTGGCTGGAGTTGAGTCAGTGTCAGTGTGTTGGCAGCAGCCACTCAATGTTAGTGGTGGCTGTTTAACAGTCTGATGGCCTTGAGATAGAAGCTGTTTTTCAGTCTCTCGGTCCCAGCTTTGATGCACCTGTACTGACCTCGCCTTCTGGATGATAGCGGGGTGAACAGGCAGTGGCTCGGGTGGTTGATGTCCTTGATGATCTTTATGGCCTTCCTGTGACATCGGGTGGTGTAGGTGTCCTGGAGGGCAGGTAGTTTGCCCCCGGTGATGCGTTGTGCAGACCTCACCACCCTCTGGAGAGCCTTACGGTTGAGGGCGGAGCAGTTGCCGTACCAGGCGGTGATACAGCCCGCCAGGATGCTCTCGATTGTGCATCTGTAGAAGTTTGTGAGTGCTTTTGGTGACAAGCCGAATTTCTTCAGCCTCCTGAGGTTGAAGAGGCGCTGCTGCGCCTTCTTCACAATGCTGTCTGTGTGAGTGGACCAATTCAGTTTGTCTGTGATGTGTATGCCGAGGAACTTAAAACTTGCTACCCTCTCCACTACTGTTCCATCGATGTGGATAGGGGGGTGTTCCCTCTGCTGTTTCCTGAAGTCCACAATCATCTCCTTAGTTTGTTGACGTTGAGTGTGAGGTTATTTTCCTGACACCACACTCCGAGGGCCCTCACCTCCTCCCTGTAGGCCGTCTCGTCGTTGTTGGTAATCAAGCCTACCACTGTTGTGTCGTCCGCAAACTTGATGATTGAGTTGGAGGCGTGCGTGGCCACGCAGTCGTGGGTGAACAGGGAGTACAGGAGAGGGCTCAGAACGCACCCTTGTGGGGCCCCAGTGTTGAGGATCAGCGGGGAGGAGATGTTGTTGCCTACCCTCACCACCTGGGGGCGGCCCGTCAGGAAGTCCAGTACCCAGTTGCACAGGGCGGGGTCGAGACCCAGGGTCTCGAGCTTGATGACGAGCTTGGAGGGTACCCTGGTGTTGTGTGTGACTTGTGTGTGACTGTGTGTGTTTGAGGTGATTGTGTGTATGCATATCTCGGTTTGTGTGTAAGGGGTAAGGGGTGTGTGTGTGTGTGTGTGTGAGAGAGTGTGCATGTGTGCATGTGGGTTTCATGTCTGTAGGCATGTGAATGTATGTATGAATGTGATTGTACTTGACAGAGCATGTAATATGAATAGTAGTCTTTATCCCTATGTGTATACAAGTGTGTGGGTGTATCTTGACATTTCCATGTGTTCCTTAAACTGAGTGAAAGCTGATATTTTCCACAGTGCTCACTGACAGTGCTCACTGACAGTGCTCTGTGTTGGCTGCAGTCAGACCTGCTCCAAGCAGCACACATCTGTAGGTCTCCCATGTTCAGGAGAGTAGACTGCCAGAGAGGAGGAGGAGGAATACACCCTGTTTGCAGGCATGTTCAGTTGATACAAAAATACACACACCCACACAGCTGAGTCTCAGCTATGTCTCTCTCCCCTCCCTGCTCTCCAGAGATAAGTCCACTGCCACCCCCGGTATGGATGTTCAGTCAGTGGCAGTATGGCTATTCTAATGCAGTGTTTCCCAACTCCAGGTCACAAGTACCCCCAACAGGACACATTTTTTTGTCACCTCGAGGACTGGAGTTGGGAAACACTGTTCTAATGTATGTAAACTCCCTTATTTAAAATGTTATATTAGTGTGGAAGGTCTAGGGTCCCTTTCTTCCTCTGCTTTCTGCTTGCTTGGTTTATGTGTACAGTGTGATTTAGGGAGATGCTTGTCTACTGATGAGTGTGTAGAAGACAAAGGAGAGGGGGAAAAGAGAGAGAGCGAGCGCTCTCTGGGTTGTGGTCATTTCGCCTTTCTTCGCTTGGCTAGGGTTATCCACATCTGCCTTAAGCCAGGTCTAGTCTTGTGGAGGAGGGGGAGAAGAAGAGAAGGATAGGATGGGAGAAGAAGGAGAAGGAAAAGTAACAGGATGGGGGAGTATGACGAGGTGGAGAGGAGAGCCTAAAGTAGGTGGAAGAGGAGATTCGGAGGAGAATAAGGTGAACAACTAGAGGGAAAAAGGTGCTTGGTAAAATAGAAGACAATGCAATCAAATGATCAGCGCTCTGAGTCATTATCCCATCGATCAGATCCAACAGTCCAAGATCATCCAAAACTTCAATTGTTCTCTCTTTCCTGTCTCTCTCTCTCCTCTCCTCTCTCTCTCCCCTTTGCTAACTTTGCTCTTATTCTTTTACTTTGATTTCTCTATTTTATTGGAAGCTACAGTGTGAAATAACAAACTAACGAATTAAAGCAAATACACTATATATATTTTTTTAAGTATATGCACACCCCTTCAAATGAGTGGATTTGGCTATTTCAGCCACACCCGTTGCTTACAGATGTATAAAATTGAGCACACAGCCATGCAATCTACATAGACTAACATTGGCAGTAGAATTGCCTTACTGAAGAGCTCAGTGACTTTCAACGTGGCACCATCATAAAATTCCAACTTTCCAACAAATCAGTTTGTCAAATTTCTGCCCTGCTAGAGCTGCTCTGGTCAACTGTAAGTGCTGTTATTGTTAAGTGGAAACGTCTAGGAGCAACAACAGCTCTACCACAAAGTGGTAGGCAACACTAGCTCACAGAATGGGACCGCCGAGTGCTGAAGCGCATAGCTTTTGTCCTCAGTTGCAAAACTCACTACCGAGTTCCAAACTGCCTCTGAAAGCAACGTCAGCACAATAACTGTTTGTTGGGACATTCATGAAATGGGTTTCCATGGCTGAGTACATTTATTTATATTTTTTTATTTAAGCTTTATTTAACAAGGCAAGTCAGTTAAGAACAAATTCTTATTTACAATGAAGGCCTACCAAAAGGCAAAAGGCCACCTGTGTGGACGGGAGCCTGGGATGAAAAAAAAATAATATATATATATATATATATAAATGTTGGACAAAACACACATCACAACAGGAGAGACAACACAACACTACATAAAGAGAGACCTAAAGACAACTACATAGCAAGGCAGCAATACATGACAACACGGCATGGTAGCAACACAACATGGTAGCAACACAACATGGTAGCAGCACAAAACATGGTACAAACATTATTGGACACAGTCAACAGCACAAAGGTCAAGAAGGTAGAGACAACAATATATCACACAAAGCAGCCACAACTGTCAGTAAGAGTGTCCATGATTGAGTCTTTGAATGAAGAGATTGAGATAAAACTGTCCAGTTTGAGTGTTTGTTGCAGCTTGTTCCAGCCGCTAGCTGCAGGGAACTTAGTGGAGGAGGAATAATGGACTGGGGCTGCTTTTCATGGATCAGACTAGGCCCCTTAGTTCTAAGGAAGGGAAATCTTAAAGCTACAGCATTCAATGATATTCTAGACGATTCTGTCCTTCCAACTTTATGGCAACAGTTTAGGGAAGGCCCTTTCTTGTTTCAGCATGACAAGACCCACATGCACAAAGCGAAGTCCAAGAAGAAATGGTTTATCGAGATCGGTGTGGAAGAACTTGACAGGCCTGCACAGAGCCCTGAGCTTAACCCCATCAAACACCTTTAGGATGAATTGGAATGCCGACCGCGAGCTAGGCCTAATCGCCAAACATCCGTGCCTGACCTCACTAATGCACTAGTGGCTGAATGGGAGCAATTCCTCGCAGCAATCTTCCAATATCTAGTGGAAAGTCTTCCCAGAAGAGTGGAGGTTGTTGTAGCAGCAAATGGAGGGACCAACTCCATATTAATGCCCATGACTTTGGAATGAGATGTTCGACAATCAGGTCTCCACATACTTTTGGTCATGTAGTGTACCTCAAATGGGTGTGGGAAGTTAAGAACCCATTCCTGACACACATGTTGTCTTAAAGCATTTCTCATGAACACCCGTACGTGTGTGTGTGAGCGATGAGACTGAGAGAAAGCGAGCGCAAGAGAGAATCTTGGAAGCTCATCTCTGAAGCCAACTCCACAGTTTGAAACAGCCAAGACGTCGTCAACAGTTTTTATTCATTATTTGGACTTTAGTTTACGAGCACAATATTAGTGTTTACGGAATTGTTTTCACTGAGGACTTCATATTCTTCTTCTCCAAGACATTAACAAATATTTAGAGACTTCATGGCCTTTGTGTTAGTTGCTGCCTTACAAATATTTTGTATGTTTATAATCATATGGTTTCCTGTTCAAGGAAGATAGGCTTTGTCCTCTTACCTCACAGACACAACACAAAGGATGTTAGTGGTCCAACACAAAAGATTGAATGAGAGCATTATCAACATTAAGTCAGACAGATTGACTATGTGTTTGTGGGGTGTTGAGCCATGGGTGCATGGAACCATTCAGGGTTTGGATTACTCATTGTACGGGAACTAATATGGGGTGGAACAGGGTGCCGTGGTTTGTTATGGGTGTACCCAGCACTCATGGGTACACCGGTAATTCAGAAACTGAGACCAGAGCTTAAGAAACTGTTTGCGCTCACTTCTCCAGTCCTACAGTAGAGGGGAGACTCCTTATTTCCTACCCAGCTGACATAGGCCCTAAATATCACCAAGCATCAGCCAGTAATACAAACCCTGATTCAGGTTCCCCCTTTCTCACATAACGATGCACTATGAAAAACCAATCAGTGCAATGAACAGCTGGTGAACATCAGAGAGAATATTTCAGCCCTCTGGTTCATAGAGAGAAAAGTAGTTTATTTCAATATTAATTAGATTCATACAGAGGGGAAATATGGATATAATATGTTCTATGCCAGCCCAATGATGACAGAATTGCATAATAGTCACAAAGCTGGTCCTGGTAAATGCATGTTATTTGGACTTGTAGATTGTGATCAACAGTGCGACTGGACTTCATTAATGTATTTTCTAAAGATCTTAGGCCAGTGACATGGGTTAGGGCTGGATTGGTACTGTAGTGTCACAAGAATAATCTGTTGGTCATTTGTGAATTAGCTGACCACTGTACTATGTGAGGCCACAAATAATACTTTTTTCTCTCTCTCTCTCTGATGAATTGACATACTGTAATCTAAAAGAGTAACCATGACTTCACATCCTTTAAGACTGAATATGACAGTGACCTTGGACATTTACAGCCATCCTGCATTTGATAAAAAGGGATGTAAAAATGAGAACGGAAATGTAAACCGGGATTAAATGATCGATAGAGTGGAGGGGAATGTGATAACTTCATGTTAAAGGAACTCCAAGCAGATTTGGGGGATAAATTACAGCTTCCATTTTGGCATAAATGTTTTTACAGAAATAAATGATGGATTTCCCTTCAGGTTTGGACAGAGAGAGAGAATGTAAAAGAGATCCTGCATCTCCAGTTGTTTATGTGTTTACCAAATTGGCAGAGATGCTGCAGTTTGGTGAACACATAAACAGAGAGCGAAAGGAGGAGTACGGGGAGGAGAGGCAGAAAAGGAGGAAAACAGTAGAGAGTTGAATGATTTACCCAGGTCCTGATATTTCACTATGTGGGGTCAACAGTGCCAACTCTCTCCCACTGTCTGAGATTACACTGTTTTCCACTGCACTGTTTTCCTCCCCCGTTGTCTCTCTGTGGTATACTTGATGATTGTGTTGGCCTTACAGAGAATCCCTCTTTACTACACCTTGTGCATAGGAAAGTCAGAAGAGAAAGAACTAGTAAACACTGGTAATTAAGCAGCACACACAGTCGGTATTATCTAGGAGTTTGCCTTCTTTTCTGTGATCTACCACTAATTACTTGATGTGATAACTCATCTGATTTGGATAGGTGAAATTATTATGGTAGAAAACCGGATTTAACCCATCTCTGATTCAAAAGATGCATATCTTAAAGTGATGTTCCAGAACTTTTGTATAATTTCAGACAGTAGTTTTGAAAGTGGTGCTCACAAGCTATAAATGGGTCCCTGTTTTTTTGTGTACTACATCATATTTCGTATGTTATGTCCTGTTTGTGTGTTGCAATTCGTATGATATGCTAATAATCCAATTCATGGGGCCTCCCAAGTGGTGCAGTGGTCTAAGGCACTGCAGCGCAGTGCTAAAGGCGTCACTACATATCTGGGTTCGATCCCAGGCTGTATCACAAATCTCCGTGATCGGGAGTCCCATAGGGCCGTGCACAATTGGCCCAGCGTTGTCTGAATTAGGGGAGGGTTTGGCCGGGGGGGCGCTTAACTTGGCTCATCACGCTCTAGAGACTCCTTGTGGCGGGCCGGGCGCCTGCAGGCTCGGTCGTCAGTTGAACAGTGCTTCCGGGTTAAGCAGGTGGGTGTTAAGAAGCGCGGGTCATGTTTCGGAGGACTCATGACTCGACCGTCGTCTCCCGAGCGTGTTGGGGAGTTACAGCGATGAGACAAGATCGAAATTGGGGAGAAAAAGGAGGGTAATATAATTTGTACAATATGTTACGAATTTGGTGTGCTTAATATCCCAGACTGCATCTTTCAGCGTGAGATCAAGACTCCATATGACATGGTGGTCGGTGTGTATCTCATGGTTTACAGGCCAGAGAGATTGAGGACAGTAAATACATTCCCAACGAATGAGCATTATCATAATAACAAACAGAATATAGAGATGGAATGGAATCCCAAAAACATCTGGAGTTGATATAGAATAAAACTATCACGATATGTGATGACACATGACACTAACACACAAGAAGCTGTGTTTATACAAATGCTGCCAGAACTGTTGAATAGTACTATAATCTGCAGAAAACAACATGGCAGGTAGTAATATTTCAGTGTAGTTGGACACACTAAATGCGTGGTCATTATAAAGTTTGACTGTTCAGTGGGGTTTGTGGCAATGCTTGAACAAGATCCGTCTCATTGGCTTTGGTAAATGTATATGCTGTCTCTGACTCCCTCCCTCCCTCCCTCTCTCTCTGTGTATATCACGTATCTTTGTATATCTCCTCTGAGGGTGTTTAATTCTGAAAAAGAGGTGTGGGTTGTCAGTGTGGTTCTGATTAATTAAAAAACAACATATAATCAATGCTAACACACAGAGTATCAGCTCCTTGCAAGATGCCGCATAGTTGTTATTCCAAGTTTTAGAGGGCAGGCACCTGTTAGGATTCCACAACTAGCTACGTTTGAGCTTTTCAACTAGACTCCAGAGCAGTAACAACTGGTTGTACATAATAATGTACGATTGTCACGCCCTGACCTTAGAGATCCTTTTTATGTCTCTATTTTGGTTTGGTCAGGGTGTGAGTTGGGGTGAGTATTCTATGTTGTGTAGTTCTATGTTTTGGCCGGGTAGGGTTCTCAATCAGGGACAGCTGTCTATCGTTATCTCTGATTGAGAACCATACTTAGGCTGCCCTTTTTCCCCACCTGTGTTTGTGGGAAGTTGACTTTTGTTTATGGCACATAACCTGTAGCTTCACAGTTGTTTTCTCGCTTGTTGTTTTGTTGGCGTCATTTTTTATAATAAAATAAATGGGTACCACACTGCACCTTGGTCCACTTCCTTCAACAGCCGTGACAACGATGTTGACCTGAGATGTCTATTTAAACAGTCAGAACCACCAGACTCCTGCTTTTACTATAATAGCTTACAGAGTAACACTTCAAACATTCAATTTTATATACTCAATGTGTACACGATCAAGAAAATGGCTGTTGGATGAATTCCAATAGTTTAAGAGGTGATTATGCACAACATTTATTATTGGAAATAGGAATTCACAAGAAATTCACTGCAGCTCCAGAGTAGTATTTCAGAGGAAAATTACATGTGTGTATGTACTCAACAGACCCATGCTCTGTGCTATTGTTCTCTTTCATCTCTACAACACATACATCAAATCTACCAAAACAGAGTCTCTCTCTTTCATAACCCTGTGCTCTCTCTCTAGACACACATGCCACTATTAAGACAACTGATACAATAAGGGCCACAATGAAAAATACTGTGTGTGTGGGAGGTTGTGCGTTTTCTCCCCAGATGTTCCTAGGCTATGCCTGTGTTTTCTTTGGCTCAATCTCAGTCAATATGTCTGGGTTTTCAATGGCTCAATCTCATTCCTACAAGGATGACTTCCCCTCTATTTGTAGTCTGTAATACAGCCAATATGCTTGGAATCAATTTTCTGTATTTTATTTATTTACTATTATATATTGTCCTTCAGCAAAGGTTATTTTGACCCAATGCAGACAGAAGTTAAGCATGTCTAAACCCTTATACGTTGTCTCTCTCAGTGTGTGTGCAGTGCATGCACGAGTGTGTATGTGAGCAAGTCTGTTTCTGCTAACATGTGTTTTTGTAAGTCAGGAAGTGTAAGCCTGTGAACAAATAGAGATTTCTCTCTCCACTCCTTTATTCTAGTAAATAAATAGATTTGAGTTTGGAGTGAGTTGTGTTTTCCCTAGACAGTAAGGGGAAAACTAGGATCCTACATATCAGTAAGCACTTGTCTATTGTAGCAACCACCGTTTAACAATTTACTAATCATCCAGTTTATTTTCCTTTCTGATCATTACTGTACCAACACAGCTGTTTCATATACTGTACCAATACACACTAACACAGAACTTTCAAAGACATTTAACACAGAACCAACATTGGCAAGGTAGTCAGTATATTTTAAGAACCATTTAATTGTTATTTGCATACATTTTTGTGTTGATTACTGATAAATATTTTGTTATTCTGAAATAGCACCACATGTTTTGATTTCACCACTTACTGTATGTCCAAAGTGGTCATGTTTATTGACATGAATGTTGAGTCAATCATGGTTTTAGCAATCATTATTACTTTAATGATGGAGGTAAGACCTAGTTGATTATGCAAGCACAGTGAGAAGGATGTACTACTTTGGGTTAAACATGACAAAGATGGAATTAGTATGAATGGGTTCAGACAATGAAGTAGCAAGGTTTTATGAATAAACATATACTGTAGGTTTCTCCTTAAACAAGGGTACACATGGTAGATGTCTTCTTACTTCTTACTGTAGGGTTGTACATGAAGGGTTGTATTGAACTCATCAAGACGATTTTTATGATGTTAGACCCTTGTATGGTGGGGTTAGTGGAGTTGGACAGGGTGTGTGTGGTGGGATCCAGGCTGATAATTAGATTGAATTCGTTTTTATTCATTTTGGTGGATAGGTCTGGTCCCTAGGAGGCTAGTGATAACAGCACTATATTTCCTGTGTCTATGAGATGAGTCATCAACAGGACCTGTCATGCTCCTCTTCTCACACTTATTTGTTGTGCTGCTGACCCTCTTCTCATCTCTCTGGTTCTCTCAGTGTTTAAGTAGTCTGATTTCTGATGTAGCCTTGAGCTGTTGATGACCGGCTGGCAAATGCTAACAGGGGCATTTTTAGATTTAATAGTCTATATCTGGTCTTGATTAACTTTCCACAGCTCAACACAAGCATACATAAACATGTTAACATCACTCACCTCTTTAAATCGGGAGGACAATTCACACTTTGAGACTATACACACATCTGGGATTAACTGACATGCATTATAGAGGTGAGGTGTGTGTGGGGGGAGGTGTTTACTTTCCAAATGATGTTGCTCAAGTCATAGGGTGTGCAAGATACTTAAAAGGACAGGTTGGAGGGTACAATTATACCATCATATTAAATGCCAACTGGAATCCTATGGGCTCTAGGTAATTGGCATGGGCACATGTAAAACATGCTCACACATTCATTTTATACGTCTATTTTATTGCGTTACTCTTATAGGAATATTTCTGTTTTATGATGTGTTACGTCATTTGTAACCTCAACTCACCCCAGGGGAAATTAAAACATTATTTATTCTCAGGGTTTGAAATGATAGAGTGGTGGAAGGATATTTGGCCTGTGAAGATGTTGCCTTGAGAGAAGGTCCAGGATGGAGGGTCCTGTGAAGATCTTGCCTTGAGAGAAGGTTCAGGACGGAGGGTCCTGTGAAGATGTTGCCTTGAGAGAAGGTTCAGGATGGAGGGTGCTGTGAGATGTTGCCTTGAGAGAAGGTTCAGGATGGAGGGTCCTGTGAGATATTGCCTTGGGAGAAGGTCCAGGACGGAGGGTCCTGTGAGATATTGCCTTGGGAGAAGATCCAGGACGGAGGTTCCTGTGAGATATTGCCTTGGGAGAAGGTCCAGGACGGAGGGTCCTGTGAGATATTGCCTTGGGAGAAGATCCAGGACGGAGGGTCCTGTGAGATATTGCCTTGGGAGAAGGTCCAGGACGGAGGGTCCTGTGAGATGTTGCCTCTGGAGAAATACCGATATTGAAGGTCCTGTAAGATTTTTGCCTTGGGAGAAGGTCCAGGAAGGGAGTTCATGTTTAAGTATTCAGACCCTTTGCTATGAGACTCGAAATTGAGCCCTGCTGCATTCTGTTTCCATTGATCGTCCTTGAAATGTTTCTACAACTTGATTGGAGTCCACCTGTGGTAAATTCAATTGATTGGACATGATTTGGAAAGGCACACACTTGTCTATATAAGGTCCCAAGTTGACAGTGCATGTCAGAGCAAAAACCAAGCCATTAGTTCAAAGGAATTGTCCGTAGAGCTCCGAGACAGGATTGTGTCGAGGGACAGATCTGGGCAAGGGAACCAAAACATTTCTGCAGCATTGAAGGTCCCCAAGAACACAATGGCCTCCATCATTATTAAATGGAAAAAGTTTGGAACCACAAAGACTCTTCCTAGAGCTGGCCGCCCAGCCAAACTGAGCAATCAGGGGAGAAGGGCCTTGGTCAGGGAAGTCAACAAGAACCCGATGGTCACTCTAACAGAGCTCCAGTGTTCCTCTGTGGAGATTGGAGAACCTTCCAGAAGTACAACCATCTCTGCAGCACTCCACCAATCAGGCTTTTATGGTAGAGTGGACAGACGAAAGCCACTCCTCAGTAAAAGGCACACGACAGCCCGCTTGGAGTTTACCAAAAGGTACCTAAAGACTCTCAGACCATGAGAAACAAGATTCTCTGGTCTGCTGAAACTAAGATTGAACTCTTTGGCCTGAATGCCAAGCGTCACGTCTGCAGGAAGCCTGGCACCATACCTACGGTGAAGAATGGTGGTGGCAAGATCCTTTTTTGTCATCTCCAGTCAAACAGTAAGGTCTCAAATGGTAAGTAGGTTATCTTCTGCTGGTTGTCAAACAAAGCATTTCAATTAAACAAAAGTTCAAACACAAATGAGAATCAGAATGTCAACTAGTGCTGGTCATTATGGTGACTGAGACATAAGCAAATAACTGCTCTAGTTGCATAAAAAAATTCTAATTTCTCCCATATCTGGTAGAAATTGATTAATTTCAGATATGTTTTAGTCTAAGCAGTAGAAACAACAAACTGCTCTCAACACCCCTGTTTCAGTAAAAAGCTGAGTGATGGGGCTGGAGAAATGTAACCACTCTCAAATTCATAGACAGAGCTATGGATGCAAGGTCTGACCATCCATGATATTAAAATGACAGTTTTAACCATGTTTTGAGGCTATATAGTGTTTGTTTACATTGACTTTGTTTACAAACACTGAAGTAAAACAAGGGTTCTGAGGGTTTATATCATCCATCTTTCTGTAGCCTGGAGTACTGAATAGAATACAACTTTATTGTCACGTTTGTAAAGCAGTCCTGTTGTGTGTACTGTGTTATGTCCATGGGCTATTATCTGGTTCAATGACCATACAGGAAGTATTAAAAAATAACTCCGCTAAGGGCCCTATTAAATTCAAATAAATATTTATAAGAGACATTAGGAAATGCAAATGTTGTCTTCTTACATGGGAAGAATTCGATTTTGACTCATCCGGAAACATTTGATTGAAAAGGGCCCGAAGGTTTTTATTTTTTCTCCCCAAATAGCCATGATTTCAATCAAATATCCTTCTGTAAACATACTCTAATCCTCTCTCTGCTTATCCTGAGGTTATTTACGTTCCATTCTGTTTCAATCACTGTTCTGATGGTTTTTGGGGGGAGAGAAAATGCTGACCGTGACCATACTTACTAACTAATGTGGGCATTATACAGTCAGTGAGTCTGAGCCAGCTGGTTTGGAGTCAGGCTCTATAGTCGATGAGACCACGAGTGCACTGTCTCTGTCGCATGCACTGAAGGGTGAGTCACAGTCAGGCTTGAAGTGGTCATAACTACTATGTTTTAATGTCACACGCAAGTACAGTGAAATGCCTTAGTTGCAAGCTCCAAACCCAATAATGCAGTAATCAATATAGCACTAAAAATAGCAGAAGGTAGAAAAAACACAGGAGAAATAAATAAAAAATAAGAAAAACATGAGTAAGTAAGAAGCTATATACAGTCAGTTACAATACCATATTTACAATGTGCAGGGATACTGGAGTGAAAGAAGTACAGTGCCATCAGAAAGTATTCATACCCCTTGACATTCCACATTTTGCTGTGTTACAGACTGAAGGAAAAATTGATTCAATGTATTTTTCTCACCCATCTACACACAATAAGTGAAAACATGTTTTTAGAAACTTTTGCAAATGTATTGAAAATGAAATACAGAAATATCCCATTTACAAAAATATTCACACCCCCAAGTCAATACATGTTAGAATCACCTTTGGCAGTGATTACACGTCTCTAAGAGCTTTGCACACCTGGATTGTACAATACTTGCACATTCTTATTTTTTTAATTCTTCAAGCTCTGTCAAGTTGGTTGTTGATCATTGCTAGACAGCCATATTTTCAAGCAGATTTAAGTCAAAACTGTAACTAGGCCACTCAGGAACATTCAACGTGGTCTTGGTAAGCAACTCCAGTGTATATTTGGCATTGTGTTTTAGGTTATAGTCTTGCTGAAAAGTGAATTTGTCTCCCAATGTCTTTTGGAAAGCAGACTGAACCAGGTTTTCTTCTAGGATTTTGCCTGTGCTTATAACTCTATTCCGTTTCAGTTTATCCTACAACACTCCTTACTCCTTGCTAGGGCTGGGCGGAATACTGTATTTAACTATATACCCGGTATTGATGCACGGACCGGTTTGGGTTTCTACTTTACCTTCTATAACGGTATTTAAATGTTTTGTTAAATGTGATACGCCGTGTGTAACGTCCATTTTTATAGTTTACTACTCTGCTTGAGTCATCTCTATATGCTCTCTCTCCATGCCGCTTAACACAGACATAGCCCCACCCCCTGTCACTCAAGTAGCGTTTTTTGTTGTTCCTCGACCACTAGACACTTACGTTTAGTCTGCATGGTCATTGTAGAACATGTAACAACGATGATGACAATGATGCTGGTTTCACTTTGCTTCTTAATATAAATTCACTAGCATTTTAGAATTACACAATTAGTTTGTGTTTCTTACATCTGCAAACAGCGAGTTTGTCTTTACTTAACAAATTGGGCCTTAATCCTGTTAGCCGCTAATCGCTAATACTAATCGCTAGCTAGCTAATAAAATGTACTGAGTCAGAGCAAACAATTACAGCACCAGTCAAAAGTTTGGATACACCTACTCATTCATGTTTTTATTTAATTTGTATTTGTACTATTTTCTACATTGTAGAATAAAAGTGAAGAGATCAAAACTATGAAATAACACATATGGAAACATGTAGTAGCTAAAAAAGTGTTAAAGAAATCTAAATAGATTTTTCAAAGTAGGCACCATTTGCCTTGATGACAGCTTTACACACTCTTGGCATTCTCTCAACCAGCTTCATAAGGAATACATTTCAAACAGTCTTGAAGGAGTTCCCACATATGCTGAGCACTTATTGGCTGCTTTTCCTTCACTCTTCAGTCCAACTCGTCCCAAACCATCTCAAAACCATCTCAATTGGGTTGAGGTCGGGTGATTGTGGAGGCCATGTCATCTGATGCAGCACTTCATCACTCTCCTTCTTTGTAAAAGTAGCCCTTACACATCCTGGAGGTGTTGGGTCATTGTTCCGTTGAAAAACAAATGATAGTCCCACTACGCGCAGACCAGATGGGATGGTGTATCGCTGCAGAATGCTGTGATAGCCATGCTGGTTAAGTGTGCCTTAAATTCTAAATAAATCACTGACAGTGTCACCAGCAAAGCACCCACACACCTCTTCCTCCATGCTTCACAGTGGGAACCAAGCATGCGGAGATCATCCGTTCACCTGCACTGCGTCTCACAAAGACGTCAGACCAAAGGACAGATTTCCACCTGTCTAATATCAATTGCTCGTGTTTCTTGGCGCAAGCAAGTCTCTTCTTATTGGTGTCCTTTAGTAGTGCTTTCCTGCAGCAATTCGAATGTGAAAGCCTGAATCACACAGTCTACTCTGCACAGTTGATGTTAAGATGTGTCTGTTACTTGAACTCTGTGAAGCATTTATTTGGGCTGCAATCTGAGGAGCAGTTAATTGCTGATTTCTGAGGCTGGTAACTCTAATGAACTTATCCTTTGCAGCAGAGGTAAGAAAGAGGTCTTCCTTTCCTGTGGCGGTCCTCATGAGAGGCAGTTTCATCATAGCGCTTGATGGTTTTTGAGACTGCACTCAAAGAAACTTTCAAAGTTCTTGACATTTTTGGTATTGACTGACCTTCATGTTAAAGTAATGATGGAATGTCATTTCTCTTTGCTTATTTGAGCTGTTCTTGCCATAAAATGGACTTGGTCTTTTACCAAATAGGGCTATCTTCTGTATACCAACCTTACATTGTCACAACACAACTGATTGGCTCAAACGCATTAAGAAGGAAAGAAATTCAACAAAATAACTTTTAACAAGGCACACCTGCTAATTGAAATGCATTCCAGGTGACTACCTCATGAAGCTGGTTGAGAGAATGCCAAGAGTGTGCAAAGCTGTCAAGGGTGGCTACTTTGAAGAATCTGTTTGTTTGTTTAACACTTTTTTAATTACTACATGATTCCTCACTACCTCATGAAGCTGGTTTAGAAAATGTTAAGAGTGTGCAAAGCTGTCATCAAGGCAAAGGGTGGCTACTTTGAAGAATCTAAAATATATTTTGATTTGTTTAACACTTTTTCAGTTCCTAAATGATTCCATATGTGTTATTTCATAGTTTTGATGTCTTCACTATTGTTCTACAAAGTAGACAATAGGAAAAATAAAGAAAAGGCCTTGAATGAGTAGGTGTGTCCAAACTTTTGACTCATACTGTAGTTACAGTGCCTTGCAAAAGTATTAATCCCCATTGGCGTTTTTCTATTTTGTTGCATTACAACTGTGCCGCCATCCTGTTAGAAGGTAACAGACAATTTTATTACAATGGTTAAAATGTATTTTCATTGTGTTCCATGGCGTTATTCGTCCCCTAGTGGAGCTTTCTGGTGCTTAAGACTATGCAAACAGGAAGTAGAGAATTAGTTCTGAACGCATATAAGCAGCTAAAAACAACGATATGGTGCAGGTCTTTCAGTGTAGTTATTTCTTGTCACGCTTCAGCCTTGGAAAATATTTGTTTGTAAGTTCGATTCAAGCATTTAGCTAGTGATGATAATCTTGTTATTGATAGAGTTGCTTACATATCAATGTTGGTTGGTTGCATTTACTCACACAAATTGCAATGCCTTTCATGTATGTCGTTAGCTGTATTACTTTGCTCGTGCATCATGCAAACGAATTGTAAAATATACAATACTGTAGTTTTGTTACTGTTTCTATTGTAATATGCTTTGTTATTCTACATAGATGGTTGTACATTATTAGAGTAATGAAAGGAGTTAGCCAATTACCATATGAGTAACAATTAGCTATATGGTTTGGCATCATGCCAGATGCATGGTACCTTAGCACGTGCTTGTATTTATGCAACTTCAAATGTTTAATGTACAGCTACAGTATGTCGGTGTGAATTATATACTAAAGTATATTATTTTCTGTATTTTGCAGTTTCACAACATAAATGTTTTCAATATATTCATTCAAGAAAAGTCACACCTTGGGAGTTTTATTGAAGACTTAGTTGTTAGCGATCTGTCTAGTTTTGCATGAGAACGCAACTCAAGGGCAGAATAGTGAAAAAACATAATCACAGCGGGCTCAAACACAAGAATAACTGCACACAGTGGTTATGTTTCTACGTTCATCAGCCAACAAAGCCTCTTATCCTAGGGAAGACCAGCAGTCTACAATGCAACAACCAGAGCCAGGTGTTCAACAGAGAGAGATGGAGGAGCCTCTTCAAAAAGCTGACCTTGATGCAAGTTTGTATGTTCTCCAATTTCACAGCTGCTGCTGCGTTGGCTGAAGCTGCAGCCCTTGAAGAAGCTGTAGAATCAGAACGCAGAGAGCTTCGCAAAGAACTAGACACAGGGACACAGCCCTTAAGTCCAGTCCAACGTACATGTGAGTATGTGCAACAACATGCTAGGCCCTACTTTGCTGAACTTCCATTTGAAGTAGAGAAACAAGAGCTTAGTGTTGACCCAGCTACATGCCATAATCCAGAAAGTAGTAAACAGAGCAAGAGAAGAGACTCTCCCGTTCAAAAGAAATGAACAGCAGCATGGTGGAAATGGAAAACAAGCCCACTTCCAGTCACACACACAAAGCTTCCCTGAGTCACAAGTGTCACCAGACCTCATCAAGTACCTCCTACGCCGTGAGATGGTGCGTTCCGGACTCCTGAAGTTTGATGATCGCCCTGAAAATGATTGGGCATGGAAAGCATCCTTTCTCAATGCAAGTGGCTTGGGGCAGAGTCGTCTGAGCAAGCAAAGAGAATTAGATCTGTCCATATTTTCAATGCAACAGCAGGGCTTAACATGGTCTGGCAACGACTAGAAGAGTGCTATGGTACACCCGAAGTGATCGAGAATGCACTGTTGAAGTAAATTGATGATTTTCCAAAACTGGCTAACAAAGACAATCACAAACTAAGAGAACTAGGTGACATTCTTCTCGAACTGGAGTGTGCTAGAGTAGAAGGGTACCTTCCAGGCCTCGCTTAGCTGGACACATCTCGGGGGGAAAACCCTATTGTAGACAAACTTCCAGTCAGTTTACAAGAAAAATGGATAGCACAGGGATCCAAATATAAGGAGGACTATCGGGTAAAATTCCCACCATTCTCGTTCTTCTCGAGATTCATCAGGAACCAGGCGAAAACTAGAAACGACCCCAGTTTCACCCTCTACACCTCAACTAACCAGGTGTCTATGAAAAGTGAGAAACCTGCCAGGTACAGTAGCAAGACACCTGTGACTGTATACAAAACAGATGTGTCATCTGAGCCCTCAGACCATCAAGCCAAACCCAGTAAGACAAAGGTTGAAAACCCTGACCATCACTGCCCAATACACAACAAGCCCCATCCTCTTAAAAAGTGTTGTGGGTTTAGATACAAAACTCTAGATGAGCGCAAATTATATCTCAAAGAGAATAGCATTTGTTTCCGATGTTGTGGGTCAACTCAGCACTGAGCTAAATACTGTAAGGTGTCAATCAAGTGCTCTGAGTGTGACAGCGACAGACATCTTGCTGCTCTGCATCCAGGCCCAGCCCCTTCAAATACAGACACCGCTACCTCAGAGAAAGAGCATCACGGGGAGCAAGGTGACAATGCTCTTCTGTCACCTCAAAGTGTACAGAGAACTGTGGTGAGGCAGTCAATCCAAGATCATGTTCAAAAATATGCCTAGTCAAAGCATATCCGGCTGGGATAAGAGAGAAAGCTGTCAAAATGCATGTAGTGCTTAATGAACAGAGTAACAAATCTCTGGCCAAGACAGAGTTTTTCAATCTCTTCAATATCAATGAGAACTTTTCTCCATACACAATGAAGACGTGTTCTGGGGTAACAGAGACTTCAGGCAGGAGAGCCGTCAACTTCATGGTGGAGTCTATAGATTGACACATCTATAGATAAGAGTGTGATATGATGCCAGACGATATGATGGAGATTCCCTCCCCCGACAGTGTGTATCATCATCCCCATCTGCAACCAGTTATGGACAAAATTCCAGCTGTGGACCCAGACGCTCCCATCCTCCTGCTCTTAGGACGAGACATCTTAAGGGTACACAAGGTACGAGAGCAAATCAATGGGCCCCACGACACTCCTCATGCACAGCGACTCGACCTCGGGTGGGTCATCGTGGGTGAGGTCTGTCTGGGAACGGCTCACCGACCAGCCAATGTTAACGTGTTCAGGACAAACATACTTCAAAATGGTCGCACATCCTATCTGAGCCCTTGCCCTGACATCATCCAGGTAAAAGAGAACTACAGCAGCGTAGCTCAGAAACACATCTCTCCCTCTACAGTGCACTCGAGAGATCCAAGCACAACTGTGAACACAGACAGCCTGGGATGTTCCGTGTTCGACAAAACACAAGACGATGATAAACCAGCACCATCAGTGGAGGACAAAGCCTTCTTGGACATTATGGACAAACAGGTTTTCCAGGATGATGGAAACAACTGGGTGGCTCCACTACCCTTTCGCCCCACTAGACGTCACCTCCCTAATAACAGGGAGCAGGCCATGAACCGTCTCACATCACTTCGCAGGACTTTAGACAAAAAGCCTGACATGAAGCGTCATTTTAATGACTTCATGCAAAAGATGCTGGATAACGACCAAGCCGAACCTTCACCGCCACTAGAGGGAGACAAAGAACGTTGGTATCTGCCCATATTTGGTGTTTACCATCCACAAAAGCCTGAACAAATAAGAGTAGTATTTGACTCCAGTGCCAAGTGTCAAGGCGTGTCACTTAACCTGTTGCGTCGAGCAATCCCGTATCCGGGAGAATAATTATAGCCTCAAGCTCATTACCATAACGCAACGTTAACTATTCAAGAAAATCGCAAATTAAATGAAATAAATATATTGGCTCACAAGCTTAGCCTTTTGTTAACAACACTGCCATCTCAGATTTTCAAAATATACTTTTAAACCATAGCTACACAAGCATTTGTGTAAGAGTATTGATAGCTAGCATATCATTAAGCCTAGCATTCAGCAGGCAACATTTTCACAAAAACAAGAAAAGCATTCAAATAAAATCATTTACCTTTGAAGAACTTCGGATGTTTTCAATGAGGAGACTCTCAGTTAGATAGCAAATGTTCCGTTTTTCCAAAAATATTATTTGTGTAGGAGAAATCGCTCCGTTTTGTTCATCACGTTTGGCTAAGAAAAAAAAAACGAAAATTCAGTCATTACAACGCCAAACTTTTTTCCAAATTAACTCCATAATATCGACAGAAACATGGCAAACGTTGTTTAGAATCAATCCTCAAGGTGTTTTTCACATATCTATTCGATGATAAGTCATTCGTGGCAGTTTGGTTTCTCCTCTGAAGCAAATGGTAAAATACACGCAGCTGGAGATTACGCAATAATTGCAACGGAGGACACCAAGCGGAGCACCTGGTAAATGTAGTCTCTTATGGTCAATCTTCCAATGATATGCCTACAAATACGTCACAATGCTGCAGACACCTTGGGGAAACGACAGAAAGTGTAGGCTCATTCCTTGCGCATTCACAGCCATATAAGGAGACATTGGAACAAAGCGCATTCAAAATCTGGGGCATTTCCTGTTTGAAATTTCATCTTGGTTTCGCCTGTAGCATCAGTTCTGTGGCACTCACAGATAATATCTTTGCAGATTTGGAAACGTCAGAGTGTTTTCTTTCCAAAGCTGTCAATTATATGCATAGTCGAGCATATGTGACAAAATATCTTGTTTAAAACGGGAGAAAAAAAAAGTATCCAAAAATGAAAAGAGCGCCCCCTATATCGAAGAAATTAACAATGTTCTGCTCAGTAGTCCAGACTTAAACAACACACTCTTGGGTGTAATCCTCTCCGCAAGGATTGCATTGCACTAACAGCAGATGTGCAACAATGTTTTACTGTTTTGGTGTATGTGAGGATCACAGAGATTACTTAAGGTTTCTCTGGTATGAAGACAACAACCCAGATAGAAACATAACCGAGTACAGGATGAAAGTCCATGTATTTGGGAACAGCCCTTCACCAGCCATAGCCATCTACTGCATGAGACGAGCAGCGCTACAGGGTGAGAAGGAACATGGGTCAGAACCCAAGCAATATGGAGTGAGGAACTTATACGTCGATGATGGTCTGACATCAGTAGCTACTACAGAAGAAGCTATCAACATTCTAAGAAAAACACAAGCAATGTTGGCGGAGTCCAACATGAAACTACACAAGATTGCATCCAATAGCAAAACAGTTATGGAAGCCTTCCCTATGGAGGACCGTGCGAAAGACTTAAAAGATCTGAACCTAGGAGTGGATCCTCTCCCCTTTCAACGGAGTCTGGGACTTTCCTGGAACCTGGAAACAGACAGCTTCTCATTCCAGTTGTCCCACAATGAGAAGCCTTTTACGCGGAGAGGCATCCTGTCCACAGTGAAGTCTTTATGACCCCCTTGGGTTTGTGGCTCCAATAACAATGCAAGGTAAAGCCTTAATCAGAGAACTCTCTTCTGATCAGAGTGAGTGGGATGCCCCTCTTCCCACAGAAAAAGAAGAGGAATGGAATCTTTGATGGAGTTGGAACATATGTATATTCAGCAGACCTACATCCCATTCTCCTCTACCACTCAAAGAAGAGAGCTACACATCTTCTCGGATGCCTCTACAGTAGCCATAGGAGCGGTAGCCTACCTGAGAGTTATTGACTCGGAAGGTCAATGCCATGTTGGATTTGTCATGGGGAAATCGAAATTGGCCCCTCGTCCGGCCCACACTATCCCACGCCTAGAACTGTGTGTGGCTTTGCTAGCTGTTGAGATGTATGAACTGATCAGAGACGAAATTGACATTGATGTAAATGCGGCCAAGTTCTACACAGACAGTAAGATAGTTCTCGGTTACATCCACCAAAAGATTCTGTTTATGTTGCCAATAGGGTAACTCGCATCAGGAAGTCTACCCATCCAGATCAGTGGTGTTATGTAAACACTGACAGCAATCCAGCAGACCATGCAACCAGGCCCATACTTGCTGCACTCTTAAAGCACACCAGTTGGTTCTCAGGTCCATCGTTCCTGACCCAAACAAACTCGAGTAAGCCTGAGAACGTAAATTTTGACCTTATAGAGCCTCACGCAGACGCAGAGATTCGACCAGACGTCACTGTCTTTGCCTCTAAGGTTTCTGGAGCTCAACTCGGCTCTCATCACTTTGAGAAGTTCTCAAGCTGGAAAGCTGTCAATCGAGCCACAGCACGACTCATTCATGTTGCCAGATCCTTCCATGAAGGTGCGGACAACACCAGCTGCAGAGGCTAGCATGACTGTAATAAACCATGCGGTACAAGTGAGTTGTCACAAGCCAAAACAGCAATCATTCACTGTGTGCAACATGAAGCCTTCAGAGAGGAATTCAATTGCCTTGAAAAAGGAAAAGAGTTCCCAAAGCAAAGTACACTGAAAAAGCTGAACCCAGTGATTGATGAGGATGGGTTGCTGAGGCTGGGAGGCCGCTTATCCTCCGCCGACATGTCACAAGACGAAAAACATCCTCTCATCATCCCACGGACACATCATGTTGCCACTCTGCTGGTAAGACATTATCACGAGCAAGTGGCTCACCAAGGCCGTCATTTTTCAGATGGAGCTATTCGAACAGCAGGCTTCTGGATTATTGGGAGCAAACGTCTGGTTTCTGGTATCATTCACAAGTGTGTTACCTGCCGCAAGGTTAGAGGGAGGTTAGTTGACCAAAAGATGGCTGACTTGCCTGCCAGACAGACTCAGCTGAACCACCATTCACCAGGGCTAACCGAACCTCGATAGCTAGCCATGTGGAGCTAGCTAGTTGGAGACTTAGTTGGAAACTAGTTGGAAAAATATTAATTATATTCAAAACGAAAGCCAAGCTTGAATCCCTACTCTCGCTCTCTGATAACATAGTGTCGGGGGAAGTCGAGCTAGGGGATGACGCAGACAACGACGGGATTAATATCGTGGGTCTGGTCGACTTTGTGACTGACATGGAGGGTGAAACCTGTTTTTCCCCCCATCTTAAGTCCCGAGGTCCCCCTACCCCCAAGACAGAGGAGCAGATGATATCCCCTTGGAGTACGGGCTCCTAAACATTTGCAAGCAACCGCAGGCAGACTTGATATTGTGTGGCAAGCTCTTTTGGGGAGCCAGAACCCCGGAAGGGACCTATATGATGGGAAAAGACTCCCATCCCGCATAGCAACTACTTCCTGTGGTCCCAGCCTGTCTCAAAGAGGCTAGGAGCTCATGGGATAAGCCCCCTTACCAGCAAAATCCTGGCTAGTAGTTTCCCGAGCATGGACAAGCACAATATGGAAGAATCTGGGTGTTGCAACCCTCTCATGGTGGAGCCGTCACTGGCGGACCACCTCCACCCTATATGCAGTGCTGCTAGCACTACTGGTAGCACTACTGGCACTTCTCTCCCTGGAAAGACAAAGCGCTTTTCTGCCTCCATTTTTCATAAGATGTACAAAGCCTTGGCTTTATCAATCAGAGCACCAAACGTGTTGGATTACCAGGCATAGTTACTGGAGGATGTGGGGAAGCAACTGAATCAACTGGACCCTGAATCAGGATGGTTGGGATGAGATCTGTATGATTACGGATCTAAATCTCCAGGCCTCCCATAATGCCATCCGTCTGTGGTCGCACCATGAGCCCGTTGGTCACTGCAACTCGCCCTAGCCTCACAGCAGGGAGGGGGCAACAAGCTGGCTTTGGGGGCCCAAAACCCCCGGCGACTCAGCAGACTACACTCTTAGAAAAAAGGGTTCTGCGGCTGTCCCCATAGGAGAACCCTTTTTGGTTCCAGGTAGAACCCTTTTTGGAACCCTCTGTGGAAAGAATTCTACATGGAACCCAAAAGGGTCTACCATCAACCAAAAGCACTGCAAAAATTGAAATCTAAGTAAGATTAAATATGGTAAATCAAGGCAATATATGCTTGTTTTTTGTCTGACAAGATATTTATTCTTACCAGGCAGTTTTTATGTTGGAGCATTTCACTTGTTTCAAGCTTTTTTTGTCCTTAATGATCTTAATAAGATAATACAACTTGTTACTGAGATTGTATTACTGGTTCTGAATAACTTTATGCTCAAAACTAGAATTACCAGAATTATAAAGCTGTTTGATCAACACTGACAAGTACGAAACTGCTTTGTCAAAGTTCAAATTTCTTATTTCAAGCATCTTATCCTTTTCATCTCTTCACATATTAACAACAGCTAATGACCAAATGGAATTCACTGTTTTATTGTCAATCCCAGCACAGAAATCATGTGGACAAAATACAGTACATAACAAAGACGGTACACTTTTCATATCTGGGGAACACACTATGAATCATTTGAACTGTTGTACAATTCTATTACATCCCCAAGATGGTATTTGACTTGTACATACGTTTGTGTAATAAGAGGTCAAATCAACCAGCTTTTCAGCATCCACTAACTCAGTGGCCTGTGCAAGGTGTGGGACCTCAATTTGATAAGCCATGATGTTTCTATCAAAGCGTATAGTTTGAAATGGTTAATATTCCAAACAATGAAGCCTAGAATCAACAAGAAATATGTATTTGACCAGTCCAAATTCTGGCATATTACCATTCAGTACTTTGGCAAAGATCATGTATTTATTACAATTTATCACAAGCTATTTGACTGATACAGCATGGTTTACTTCATTGAAACCTAGGAAGTCCCTACATTTTCCACATAAATATTGTAGATCTTTAACCTCTGATACAGGTCCCATCTCCCTTTCATTTGAAAAAATTGGGTGCATTGAACTGTCAACATTCTGGCAGCTCTCATATATTTGGTTCTGACTGATCAAAGACTTGCAAATATTTTTTTTATTAAGCTTGGAAGCCCATTGTTTAAAAATGTGTATTTGTCACGTGCGCCGAATACAACAGATGTAGTAGACCTTACAGTGAAATGCTTACTTACAGGCTCTAACCAATAGTGCAAAAAAGGTGTTAGGTGAACAATAGGTAAGTAAAGAAATAAAACAACAGTAAAAAGACAGGCTATATACAGTAGCGAGGCTACATACAGACACCGGTTAGTCAGGCTGATTGAGGTATGTACGTGTAGATATGGTTAAAGTGACAGTGCATATATGATGAACAGAGAGTAGCAGTAGCTAACCATTGGACCCAATGACTATCTGCGACGGCAAATGTATCATATAATGCTGTTTAGGTGCAACATTTTTCCTGTTCTGTTGGCAGATAAGTTTGCTTATTTCAAGTAATATTTCCCCAATTTTATTGCTTTTTTTCTTGTTTTTAAGAGCTGACTTTTTGCAGTGTATCTAGAACCAAAAATTGTTCTTTGGCTGTCCCATAGGAGAACCCTTTTAAGAACCCCTTTTTTAGTTTCAGGTAGAACCCTCACTACAACCTAAGAGCAAACACCAAAACAACTACATCTTTAGATACATGTACTGTAATGATGGCCAGGAAATTCTACTTTGATAACAGGAAACACTGTCTGCATGGTTAGATTAAATGTCTCCCAAATGTCAAAATCTAACATTACCTCATTTTCACCATGAGCAAATCTCCAAATGGTTCTCCTTCTGAAGTGCTCTGGCCCGGGAAAGAGATCACGTAAATCCTTCTTAGAGAAGCTGGGCAGCATGTCTGTGCTTATATTAGCAGCTGAAAAATACATTTAACCACATGGTAAATAGTTAAGTAGTTAGCAACTAAAGCATTGTGTTTATAAACTAAGTGTCAATTTGATATAGGTTATGAGACATTAGCATACTGTCTTCCCTTTCCAGTTAACGCAGGAATGATTTACCAAGCTAGCTAATGTTAGCTAACCAAATTAGACTACCAGAATAACATTAACGTTGACGTGAATTACTTTAAACCAAAAGATAGTGCAAGCTAATGAAACTAACGTTAACGCTAAATTGTCTCCCATATTGAAAATCTTAGGTAGTTAATCTTTGCTTGCCTAGCTAAGATTGTATACAATGACTGACACCATTGATAATTTAACTTTGCCGTCTTTGGCGCCCTTTTTTTATTTATTTTCTATTGTCAATAGAAAGGGTGCCAAAGATGGTGAAGCTAAATAATCGACGGTGTCAGTCATTAGGGCACATTTACACTATTTCTGGCAATAAAGCACTATCAATCTAACCAAAGTTAGAGTTTTTTCAACGAATGGCCGTTCGTGCAGTTATTAACAGCTAACAGTCAACATTACCTAGTTAAAATTATATCATGCTAACTTGGTTTGCCAACTTTCCAATTCAAATGAACATTAGCTAATGTTAGCTTGCTAAGGAGAAAGGTAGACGGGTATAACCAAATGAACATTACCTTTTAATATCGCGGTTGATATATGATCCATGTGTCATCCATTCCATCTTCATTCATGGTGTTGTTAGACGACTCAAAGATTTGGACCGTCTTTGACTTTTTATTTATAGGCCTAGCTTATGTAGCTCGATAATGTGATGAACTTACGTCTGTTAAGCAATATTACATGAGAGGGAGTGCTGAATATCAGCACGGCTGTGATTCGGTCGTGGGTACGAGGCCGCAGATAATAATATTCAGTATAACAGCAAGACCTCGAGTGTGATATTGCTTTTATAGAACAGTTCTACAAGTGCAATTTATTAGTTAAAAGTAATAAGCGACAACAGATTATGATTTGTTTATTTATTTAATCATTTATTTGGCTCCGCCAACACTCATTCTGTAGTTCCACAACTGGTCTGGGACACATAGTTCCACAACTGGTCTGGGACACATAGTTCCACAACTGGTCTGGGACACATAGTTCCACAACTGGTCTGGGACACATAGTTCCACAACTGGTCTGGGACACATAGTTCCACAACTGGTCTGGGACACATAGTTCCACAACTGGTCTGGGACACATAGTCCCACAACTGGTCTGGGACACATAGTCCCACAACTGGTCTGGGACACATAGTCCCACAACTGGTCTGGGACACATAGTCCCACAACTGGTCTGGGACACATAGTCCCACAACTGGTCTGGGACACATAGTCCCACAACTGGTCTGGGACACATAGTCCCACAACTGGTCTGGGACACATAGTCCCACAACTGGTCTGGGACACATAGTCCCACAACTGGACTGGGACACATAGTTCCACAACTGGACTGGGACTGGACTGTTGCCAAGCACCACATATACATTTTCCTACACACTAGCTTGCTACTGCTACTTTGTGTAGGTCTACACGTTACCGTCCTCTCCTGACGACCATTCATAATTTAACTCAAATGTTATTTGTGGAAATATGTTCATTTTTGCGGTGCGAACTTTGTTACAATCTAAGATAGATAACAATAGTTAATGTAATTAACGGTTATTAGAACACCTGTAAAGCGGAGTGATACATGTATAGTTAAAAGTCCCGGTGCTGTTGTACTCTACTCCAATCAAATTACTTGGTCGTATTATAAATCCATATCAATAGATTGCACAGTCATAGCCCTGATTTCTGTTTGCTCTGTGGTATTGACGGATGCAGTGAGGAATATAGTGTACAATTCCTTCTATCATCATGTAAAGAGAAACCCCCTTCAACACCTACTTGATTGCACCCGACCAGATGAACAACCATCGGAGGAAAGCCAAGTACCACCGGAACAAGTAAGTAGCTAGTTAGCATTTTTTTGGGGGTTCTCTGGATTTAAAAAATACTAATTTAATGAACGGACAATACACGGACGAAAGTCATACTGTCCATAGGCTATTCGATAATAATGACTAAAGCTGGGTTAATGTGAAAATAATCAATGATAAATAGGAACAAAACACTTAAATAGATCTATTGATGAAACTAAATACAATTTCAAATAATAATCTGTTTCTTTGATGTGTTGAACACAGGACAACATTCAAACCGATCAGCTTCTAGTTTCACTGATCAGCAACTCCATACATCTCACTCAGATGAAGGGCAAAGGGGCATTGACCAACATGGAGCTGTCACAGTGCAACAAGTAAGTTACTCAGTTGGTGGCAATCTACTGAAATTGACCATATTTTTTTAAGTACTTAGATTTACTAATAGCATTCATAATCTGTCTTCACAACCACTTCGCCGGTCACAAACATTATACTTGTCATGAACTAGTAATGTCCAGCCTGCACATGTCAGGATACTACATTCAATGTCAACATTCTTTTAGGATCTGACAACACATGCCAATGCTTTTGTGATAAATGCCAGAACCAAGCATCGTCTCTCACAGGTAAGATGCTTTTTCTGAACAGAGCACAGCATTTGGTTTGTTACATTATGCAGAGCATTTTGTAGTGGTTCAGTGATGGTTGAGTTCATTGTCAGTGCTAGGTTGTCCACCTTACTATTGGTCCCTTATGTCCTTATGTTAATGAATATGTCATAAGAAAATCTGAATATCATAGGTATACATAATGGTGTGTTCCAACCTCCATGGTTAATGACATCTCTCTCACATTTTCAGAAAGGCGTGAATGACATTGTTGCTGGGGTACAGCAATATCAATCATCACTATTGGACAACCTCAGGAAGCAGATGGAGGCAGTGCTAAAGAAGCATTCAGGAAGCACATCAGGTCAACTTGAAAAAGATGCAATGGATATATTTGACAATTTCATTGACCCTTCTGCTGGCGTTGCAACAACATTTAGACAGGACAGTGTAATTAAGAAGCAGTTTAGCTGTTTGGATGCAGAGGAAATTCACATTGATCAAACCATATGCAGGATGAAATGTGGAGGATCAAAGACATTTTCATCAATTATTTTACTATGTACCATTAGTCAAAATTCTAGAACAGTTGTTATCACACCCAATGATTTTGTCTATGGTTGAAAAGGGACCCCAGATGTGCAGGGAAAGTTTTTTTCATGACATTGTTGATGGTGCTCTTCTAAAATCACATCCCTTATTTTCAGAGAAACCAAAGGCATTACAGATTGTTCTGTACGCGGATGGAATAGAGATCTGTAATCCACTAGGATCCTTTGCATCAAAAAGCAAGTTGTTAATGGTGTACTACACCCTAGGAAATATAAATCCAAAATTCAGGTCTAAACTGGCTGCTATCAGGCTACCTGCCATGTCTAGATCAGCAGACCTCCGTCAATCTGGTGTAGATGTAATATTGAATAGAATCAAGGAAGAGATGGATGCAATGTACAGTTGAGTTAAAATGCTAACTATTAACGGAGAAAAAACGATATATGGTGCCATGGTCTCTCTCTGTGGAGACACCCTTGCACAACATGAACTAGCAGGGTTCAAAGAGGGTGTGGGCTTTGCCTACAGTAAGTGCAGACACTGTGAGGGTTCTTTTGAGGACATGCAGTCACACTTCATACTTCACACTTCATGCAGTCACATAATACATGTAATTCTGGAGGGCATACCCCCATTGGAAATCAAATGTGTTTTGAATCATCTTGTTGTGTCAGGACAGATTGATCTGGACTCAGTGAATTCTGCTATTCTTGGTTTCCCTTATTCCCCTCTAGATGTTAGAGATCAGTCATCCCATATTTCTGTTAGTACATTAAAGTGATGGTAAACTAAAAACAGTAATCTGGGCAAATGCTTGTCCTGCTACAGATATTGCCATTTGTTTTGGAGAGTTTGGATGTCAATACATACATGCAACTGATATTCTAGCTAATAGAGATTGTACAGATAGTATTTGCACCTGTTCTTTCCATTGTGACTGTGTCTAGGTTGAAGTTACTCATTGAAAATCATTTGAAGCATTGGAAGAAGCTTTTTCCAGACCGCAATGTTACACCCAAACAGCATTATATGATACATTTTGTGACGGCCCTGAATTATTCTGAACCGTCTCAGTGCTTCTCCTTCCAATAGGGTGCTTTCCCTTTAATTCTCAATTAAATAGCCAGCATCAGCTGCGCAAAAAAGGGGTTTGTGATGGAGACGTGACTGAGGATGTGTTCCCGAAGCTTCTCTATTCCGGTTGTTTTGTTGCTGTTAAACGTGTGTTTTGTAGCCTGAGAGAGTTTACCCAGGATCGGATCCACTCTTTGCGTCTGTGGACTACACCTCTCCATTCTTCGTGGCCTTTCTCCGCTGGAGATCTATTGGTGGATTGGATTGTCTGACTGACCGACTGACTACCACCTTTTTGTATACGGTATTTCATTTGTTTTGATATGATGTATACGGTGATGATTTATGTAGTTAGATGTAGTTGAGGACTTAGTAAGAGCTGATACGCTTTAAAGTTCTGTGGTAAAATTATTGTTATACTGATTGTATGATTAATACTGGGTTTACGCTACACGGAATGAACGGACAAACATTGCGTGACAAAAGTCACTTGAGTTCACTGAACTCCTTTACCGGGCTGGACTATTTTTAGGCCCGAGGTACAGGACATTTCTGGAGGAACCAGAACTCATTGTGTTATATTATGTGTGTGTAATCCATTGATGTTGCTAATACAACCCACGCAAAAGAATACAGTTGTTTTTGAAGTTCTTTTCAATGTTTTAAGGGTTTATGAAAAGTTGATTTCCCTCCTGACGTTTACATAAGTCCTTTGTATTGGTGTAGACTTGACGGACCAGATGGGACTCATTCCCTCCCAAACTAAAAGGAGAAACCAATGTTTTCTCTGGTAGGCACAACCTACCTGGCACCCCTATAAATAATAACCTCAAGTCAAAACCGTTACAATTTGCATTCACAGATAAAGTCATTGGGGCCAATGGTTAGACATATGTGTGTGCGGTTCAAGTCTAAACATTGTTTCTTTAAACAATGGGCTTCCAAGCTCAATTAAAAAAATATTTGCAAGTCTTTGATCAGTCAGAACCAAATATATGAGAAGTGCCAGAATGTTGACAGTTCAATGCACCCAATTTTTTCAAATGAAAGGGAGATGGGACCTGTATCAGAGGTTAAAGATCTACAATATTTATGTGGAAAATGTAGGGACTTCCTAGGTTTCAATGAAGTAAACCATGCTGTATCAGTCAAATGGCTAGTAATAAATTGTAATAAATACATAACTCAGAAGTCCATGATCTTTGCCAAAGTACTGAATGGTAATATGCCAGAATTTGGACTGGTCAAATACATATTTCTTGTTGATTCAATGCTTTATTGTTTGGTATATCAACCATTTCAAACTATACGCTTTGATAGAAACATCATTGCTTATCAAGTTGAAGTCCCACACCTTGCACAGGCCACTGAGTTAGTGGATGCTGAAAAGCTGGTTGATTTGACCTCTAATTACACAATTAGCAACAAGAGACAAACTTATGTACAAGTCAAATACCATCTTGGGGATGTAATAGAAATGTACAACAGTTCAAATGATTCATAGTGTGTTCCCCAGATATGAAAAGTGTACCGTCTTTGTTCTGTACTGTATTTTGTCCACATGATTTCTGTGCTGGGATTGACAATAAAACAGTGAATTCCATTTGGTCATTCATTATATGTTGTTAATATGTGAAGAGATGAAAAGGATAAGATGCTTGAAATAAGAAATTTGGACTTTGACAAAGCAGTTTCGTACTTGTCAGTGTTGATCAAACAGCTTTAGAATTCTGGTAATTCTAGTTGAGCATAAAGTTACTCAGAACCAGTAATACAATCTCAGTAACAAGTTCTATTATCTTATTAAGATCATTAAGGACAAAAAAAGCTTGAAACAAGTGAAATGCTCCAACATAAAAACTGCCTGGTAAGAAGAAATATCTTGTCAGACAAAAAACAAGCATATATTGCCTTGATTCAAGATATTTAATCTTACATTTTTGCAGTGTAGCACCTGCTAAGAGGCAAACCTGTAGTTCAACAGTCCTTTGCTGCGGCTGAAGCCGTCCCTCCCCCTCTCTGCCTCGCACAACAATGGGGGGGCACATCTGCATTGGGGGGGATAATATTTCCTGTGTAGCAGTGCTTTTTCAGGTCTTTGCTCATATGGCAAAATGGGGATGTGCACTCTTAACCCCAAGTGCTATCCCCTCTCCAGCTATCCCCTTGGCACCTCAGGTTTTGAGCCAGGACGAAACTCAACATGTCCACTCTCCCTCTGGTCTTGTGACTTATGGATCTGGATGACTGATTGCCATTTGTCATAACCATGGCTCCCACTCTAGGTGGGTAAGGCAGGGAAGAGCGCTGACAATTCCGTTTTCATATGATAAAACTGGAAAACAGGTTTCCGGGGTTCACTTTTTTGGGAAATCTTATGGCAACTTAGCTCTGTTAATTGAAAAATAGAAAACAGTCAATACAGAATTCCATGATTCATACTTTGCTGGGAAGCCACAAACAGCCATCTCAGGTCTACCACACTCTGGCATTTTTCCCTTGTCCCATTCTTACCTGCACTTGGTTCACACAGTCGGGCACTTGTAAGCTGCTGAGGACATTTTTGCTCGTCAGCCCTTTCCTCCAGGGTAGGACTAAGACAGACCAGACACATGGGATTAGGACATCTGGGTTACCAGCCTGTTTCCTTCTTCCTTTAAGCTACACCTATTGGTGCCTTGTTTAATTCCGTTGGCCACTCTCATGCAAAATGCCTGCTCAGTGACACGGTATAGCCATACCCATTGCAATATGCTAGGAACACAGTCCAAGGGGATCAGGCATGTTTTGAAATAAATATTATGCCCATATGCATTATGAGGATATCTCAGCAATGGGACACTCTGCCCTGTGCCACCCTGTGACGTTATCACGCCCTGGGGTGTGCGTGACACGCACGTACTAGCACTTCAAACCTGTTCCTGAGAGCTCGCCCTCTGCATCTATCCAAACTGACTCAAAAGACACTGTTAGAAAGCGACAACCCTGAGGGTTTTGGAGAACCCCGTCCCTATATGGTGGTTACACACCATATAGGGTGGAAGCACCGGCACACCCTCTCAAGAGTAATGCCTTAAGCTTTCCCCTCTCCTAGACCTGACACCCTCCACTCTAACTGAGCGAGGTAACAGTCTTATCCCTCATCTTCGAGCCCCTCTATGACCAAGGTCTTTACTGACTGGATGTGACTGCACCTTTTTTGGGGCATACTCCCTCACGTTCGCAACCTCAGAGGTGATGCTGTTGGAACTACACTGTCTTCAGGAGAGCATGTCCGTGTTACGGGAGCTGGCCATATCCAATATTGAGACACCAAAACCAGTATTTGAAACTCACGTAATCCTGGTTCTAAGAGTATATGAGTGAGATGTTAACCTAGAGTTACAAAATTCTGGGAACTTTCAATAAATTATTGGGTATTCCCAGGATTCCTGTAATCAGGAGGGAATAAGCAGGAAATCCAGAATCCTCCAACCAGGATTTCTGGAAAACCAGGGAATTTATTGAAAGTTCACTTAATTTTGCAATTAGTTTCACAGCTTTCCACTGCTCGCAAAAGCGCAAGGAAGAGAGGCATGCTTGAGAAATACCAGCTTGGCGGGCGAGTGTCTCCCTTTACAGAGGAGAGGGGTTCACCTCATTCACCACTTGACCGGTCTGTCAGTCTCCAACAGACGCTGTGTGATTGGATACTTCAAGCTCATGGACACGCCCAGGTATATCCTATAGTAAGACATCGCACTCATATGCTTATAGAACCCAGGTCACGTGAGAAACCTAGAGTTTTCTTCATGATTGATGATTACAATAATCTTTACATTAAACGGAAACTTCACCTCTAAACACTATATGGAGTGTTTATCCAAAATTGCTCAATAATTACAAGGGCTGCTTCTGATAGATCCTTTTTTTAAATTTGATTTTACAAAAGGAACATACATACATACATACATACATACATGAACAGGAATACACAGAAGAGGAGTTGAGACAGTGAGAAAAAGAACAATGAGACCAGCAAGCAGGGCAAATGACAAACCATTAAATTGTTTTGGTGTCGGCAGCTAGCTATCAATATAAGCTCTCTTTTTACACAATGCAGTGTTGTTTAGTACAGTACAATTCCGTGATTGATTCAGCTATAACGGGGCTTGCTAGTACGACTACAAGCCAAGCTAGCCAAGTTTAGCTAGCTAGCGTTGTTTGCTATACCTTTTAGTCTTGGAGTAACTATACCTGTGTGTTATAGCTAGCTAGCTAACATGTGTCTGTGAGATGTCTCATTTTCTACACCATGCTACTACAGTAGGAACAGACAGTACACAGCGATTGCCCATGAATGTCTTATAGCGTTTTTGTCTTTCTCTCTCAGACAATACCGCTTGAATACCAAGAAGTTAATGACTTTCAAGAGGAGATGTGAAAGGTCCCAGAAAACAATCTGCCCATGTATCAAAGTGACTCTGAGCCACCCAAAAACACCATTTGCAAGTATTCCCACTGTAGAACTATAGTATTTATTATAGGCGTTAGTAGTATATTTTTCTTCTACTGTATATACAGTATGTCATACATTGCCATAACTATTCCTGCATACTGCTGTGCTAATTCACCTCGGTCTCCAGAGAAAATAAAGTTTTTCTTAAATAGAAGCCATGTCTACTTGTTTGACTATATTGATAGACTAATCTACTGTTTTATTGAAACATGTTTACTTGCCAACAAATGAAAGTTGAAATGATACACCAACTCCCTGCATCACTTGTTTTAGAATTAAGTTTGTAGCTAGTTTATCCAAATACAGGTACATTTAATGAATATCACAATTAATAGATCCAGAAGTTGAAGACAACAATTTATTGCTTTCTGGTGCAGCTGTAATCATCTAGTCACTACACTTTAAAACTTCTTCAGGCTTGGTGGGTCCCCTGCGCGACGGTTGAGCTAACGTAGGCTTGAGGTTGTAAAGAACAAGAAAATGTCCCACTGCACTGTCCAATTAACAGTAGCTATTACAGTGAAATAATACCATGCTATTGTTTGAGGAGAGTGCACCGCTTTGAAAATGAAGTTATTAATAAACAAATTAGGCACATTTGGGCTAAATTGGCGCAAAATGTTTGACAGAAATGCAATGGTTCATTGGATCAGTCCAAAACTTTGCACATACACTGCTGCCATCTAGTGGCCAAAATCTAAATTGCAGCTGGACAGGAATAATACATTACGGCATTTCACTTGCATTTCACAGATGATGATACACACAAAGTTGTTTTTTCTTTGTAGTAATCTCTATCCAGATAAAGTGTTATATTCTCCTACATTCCTTTCAC
The DNA here is from genome assembly GCF_057628025.1 of Oncorhynchus mykiss. Lineage (NCBI taxonomy): Eukaryota > Metazoa > Chordata > Actinopteri > Salmoniformes > Salmonidae > Oncorhynchus > Oncorhynchus mykiss. The sequence continues at coordinate 26,833,097 of NC_143029.1, read as the reverse complement.
ATTTCCACAAACTTCAGTGTTTCCTTTTAAATTGTACAAAGAATATGCATATCCTTGCCTCAGGGCCTGAGCTACAGACAGTTAGATTTTTTTTTTTAAAGGGGCGGATCCTTAAGAGGTTTTAAAAAGTATTATATAAAACTTTTGATCAAACACCATTATATACATAAACTAAGCAAAAAAATAAATGTCCTCTCACTGTCAACTGCATTTATTTTCAGCAAACTTAATGTAAACAAATATATGTGTAAATATTTGTATGAACATAAGATTCAACAACTGAGACATAAACTAGTTCCACCAATATGTGACTAACAGAAACGGAATAATGTGTCCGTGAACAAAGGGGGGGTAAAAATCAAAAGTAAGTCAGTATCTGGTGTGGCCACCAGCTGCATTAAGTACTGCAGTGCATCTCCTCCTCATGGACTGCACCAGATTTTCCAGTTCTTGCTGTGAGATGTTACCCCACTCTTCCACCAAGGCACCTGCAAGTTCCCGGACATTTCTGGGGGGAATGGCCCTAGCCCTCACCCTCCGATCCAACAGGTCCCAGACGTGCTCAATGGGATTGAGATCCGGGCTCTTCTCTGGCCATGGCAGAACACTGACATTCCTGTCTTGCAGGAAATCACACACAGAACGAGCAGTATGGCTGGTGGCATTGTCATGCTGGAGGGTCATTTCAGGATGAGCCTGCAGGAAGGGTACCACATGAGGGAGGAGGATGTCTTCCCTGTAACGCACAGCGTTGCGATTACCGGCAATGACAACAAGCTCAGTCCGATGATGCTGTGACACACCGCCCCAAACCATGACGGATCCTTCAACTCGATCCCGCTCCAGACTACAGGCCTCGGTGTAACGCTCATTCCTTCGACGATAAACGGGAATCTGACCATCACCCCTGGTGAGACAAAACCGTGACTCATCAGTGAAGAGAACTTTTTGCCAGTCCTGTGTTGTCCAGCGACGGTGGGTTTGTGCCCATAGGCGACGTTGTTGCCGGTGATGTCTGGTGAGGACCTGCCTAACAACAGGCCTACAAGCACTCAGTCCAGCCTCTCTCAGCCTATTGCGGACAGTCTGAGCACTGATGGAGGGATTGTGCATTCCTGGTATAACTCTGGCAGTTGTTGTTGCCATCATGTACCTGTCCTGCAGGTGTGATGTTCGGATGTACTGATCCTGTGCAGGTGTTGTTACACGTGGTCTGCCACTGCGAGGACGATCAGCTGTCCGTCCTGTCTCCCTGTTGCGCTGTCTTAGGCGTCTCACAGTACGGACATTGCAATTTATTGCCTTGGCCACATCTGCAGTCCTCATGCCTCCTTGCAGCATGCCTAAGGCACGTTCACGCAGATGAGCAGGTACCCTGGGCATCTTTCTTTTGGTGTTTTTTTTAGAGTCTGTAGAAATGCCTCTTTAGTGTCCTACGTTTTCATAACTGTGACCTTAATTGTCTGTAAGCTGTTAGTGTCTTAACGACCATTCCACAGGTGCATGTTCATTAATTGTTTATGGTTCATTGAACAAGCATGGGAAACCCTTTACAATGAAGATTTGTGAAGTTCTTTGGATTTTTACGAATGATCTTTTAAAGACAGGGTCCTGAAAAAGGGAAGTTTCTTTTTTTTTTGTTTATGTACCAGAGCTAGCACTATCTTTACCACAATGCAGTTGTGAGCATACTAGGCATTCTATATTATACTACAACATGAGTCTAACGGAATATGGATGTTGTGTTGGCTGAATGCTCCAGGCAGGTTCCAGACTGTTCTTCAGCTGGTGAACCTCATTTTGTTGGGTAATGGAAGCTGGTGTTGCAGACTTTGACGCTGTAGCGATGTTGGCAGGGATGTTGGGTTTGGGGAGCTGTGTCTCTGGCTCCTTGTAGACAACATTCTAAGTTGTTTTGCACTCCACAGACAGGTGGACAAGCCTCTCCCTGAAGTGGTGGGTTCTGGGCTCATACACTTTCTTCACCACCCACTGCGTCGACCTCTTACAGAAGATGTGTTTGTACTGCAAGTCTCCTGGAAAGACATGAATACTGATGAGGATGTGTAAAACAAAGACTGATCATGAGGATGTGTAACCATACAAGAAACCATTTTAATCTGTAAACGGCAGAAGAAATTTGGCATGCCGCCCCGGGTCCTCTCTAAATACTACCGCTGCACCATCGAGAGCGCCGGTTACATCACGGCCTGGTACGGGAATTGCTCTGTCCACGACCACAAAACCCTCCAGCGGGTGGTGAAGACGGCCCAATACATCACTGGGACAATGCTTCCACCCATCCAGGACATCTACTCGAAACGGTGCTTGAGGAAGTCTCGCAGCATTATCAAGGACCCCACACACAAGCTGTTCTCTCCCTTACCGTCTCCAATACACATGTAAATATTGTACTATACATTGTGCCTTCCTGTATAATACTTATGGTTAAATGTTTATATTTTACTGCCATTTACTTTATGTTTGTATTCTTATCTTTTATAATTTCTCATTGTTGTTGCATTATCGTGAAGGAACCTACAAGTAAAAGTTTTTGGGGATGATGTATACCATGCATATCCCGTACATACGACCAATAACACTTGAACCAAAAAAGGATACAGTAGACTGGTACAGTATGTGTTCTGTTACACTCAGTCAATAATGGGGCATTGAGATGGACTGTTAGCATAGATGTTTGATGGGGGCTTGACTTGTAGACAGTCCAGTTGTGTATGGTTGTATATGAGTATATGAGTGCCTACAGTTGTGTTGTTGGGTAGACAAGCACTGCCAACAATACAGTAAATATGTTGGAAGAGTACACTAACAGCCTCTCTCCCCCATGCCAAAGAATATGTAGGACACACTGTATTAGTGATTAGCCAACATTTTACAAATGTGTCCCCCATCAGTACACACGAAAACAAGGTACTATATCCACCCACCCCCCTCACGTCAATAGATTAACCTACACACACACACACACACACACACACACCCCTCCTTACTAATACCTTATTTTCTCCAATGTAGACTTCAAGCCTTGTATGAACAATCAACTAAGCCTCCACTACACAGACAAAACGACAGTAGAAGTTGTAGCCTACTTGTAAACGCCAGCGATGACAACAAGACACGGGCCATGTATAAGCCTAGCTCCAGTATTTTTATTTACTCATCATGTTATCATTGAAAGGTTTAGCAAAGGTAACTTACACTAGTTCCTGGTGGTGAGCTTGATGTTGATGCCGCTGCAGATATTGATGGGATCGAACACATAGTCACGTTAGCATCTACGGTACTGTTAGTAAGTCAGTTAGTTAGTTAGCTAGCTACGATCCGGTGGGCTGTAGCTACGTAATCTAATGTAGCCAATGTTAGCTTGCAAAGTTACAAATCACTTTGCCAGATAGCTGCTAGCTAATTACATTGACTTGCTTTGGAATGTCTAGCCAGGGTATTATAAGAGCTAGCTAGTTAGATTTTGGTTTAGATAAACAAACGTTATCTCAGTTCGACTTATTTTCTGCTGTGCTGATCGGATACCTTTCCTCTTTGAGGTGAAGGGGAAATTCAATGGAATACCATCACTTTAAAACGTTCGATGCACTGGCAACCTCATCAGCTGAGACTTCAGGTCCATATCGAAATCCTCCGGCTGAAAGTGCTGGCTCCAAACACAGACATTTAGATATCCACCTCCACTGGACCCACCTCCGCTGAAATCGCTAGGAATTCTGGATATTGTGGTTTGCTTACAACCAGGAAATGTAGTTGCCCCGTTTCTACCAATGAGATGCAGAAACGCTCATATTTGCGTGTAGTGAGGAAATTCTCAATTTCTTTGACACAGAATATGTTAATAACATATTAATGGACATACACAGTGTAATAGAGCAGCGGTGACATTTCCCTTTAACGATTTCTAGCATGCATTGTTGCTGTATAGAGCGCAACATGGTAAATGTAGGAAACTTGGCTGAACAATTTACTGTTTTATTTGCCTCAAGGGAGAGTGGTGTGGTCAGCGGGATGTTCTGGACCAAACACAAATGACTAAACTCCAATTAATGACCAAACTCCAAAGGATCCACTTAAACTCCCACAAAATTAACACAGCCAGTAAGATATGCATATAGTCAGCCACAGTCCTCCATCCACAGAGAGAGAGTACCACAGTTTTTCAATTATTGAAATTATGGAGAATATGGAGACTTGACTTGAAGTGCTCTAGTATGTACAAGGTCAAGGCTGGAAATGAGTGACAGCATGGTTTCGTTTCGTTTTTTAAGATCCCCATTAACTTCTACACATGCAGCAGGGCCTGCATATCCTGTGACATTCCCTGAGTAACCATCGTACCCTATTGCCTTAGGGTGTTACTGGTTGAATATGTCGGGGGAGAGTTATGGAAGGCTTTATTTTCATACATTGATTTATAACCACAGTGATGCAAAGGTGAAAGTGTTTACTTTGAATCCAGTGCCTAAGTTTGTGTGTGACTGTGTGTGTTTGAGGTGATTGTGTGTATGTATATCTCGGATTGTGTGTGTGTGTGTGTGTGTGTGTGTGTGTGTGTGTGTGTGTGTGTGAGAGAGAGAGAGACAGAGAGAGAGAGAGAGTGTGCATGCATGCGTGTGTGCATGTGGGTTTCATGTCTGTAGGCATGTGAATGTATGTATGAATGTGATTGTCCTTGACAGAGCATGTAATATGAATAGTAGTCTATATCCCTATGTGTATACAAGTGTGTGGGTGTATCTTGACATTTCCATGTGTTCCTTAAACTGAGTGAAAGCTGATATTTTCCACAGTGCTCACTGACAGTGCTCTGTGTTGGCTGCAGTCAGACCTGCTCCAAGCAGCACACATCTGTAACCTGTTAACAGGTCTCCCATGTTCAGGAGAGTAGACTGCCAGATAGGAGGAGGAGGAATACACTCCCTCTCTGCAGGCATGTTCAGTTGACACAAAAGTACACAAACCCACACAGCTGAGTCTCAGCTATGTCTCTCTCCCCTCCCTGCTCTCCAGAGATAAGTCCACTGCCACCCCCGGTATGGATGTTCAGTCAGTGGCAGTATGGCTATTCTAATGCAGTGTTTCCCAACTCCAGGTCACAAGTACCCCCAACAGGACACATTTGTTTTGTCACCTCGAGGACTGGAGTTGGGAAACACTGTTCTAATGTATGTAAACTCCCTTATTTAAAATGTTATATTAGTGTGGAAGGTCTAGACTAGGTCCCTTTCTTCCTCTGCTTTCTGCTTGCTCGGTTTATGTGTACAGTGTGATTTAGGGAGATGCTTGTCTACTGATGAGTGTGTAGAAGACAAAGGAGAGGGGGAAAAGAGAGAGAGAGAGCGCTCTCTGGGTTGTGGTCATTTCGCCTTTCTTCGCTTGGCTAGGGTTATCCACATCTGCCTTAAGCCAGGTCTAGGCTTGTGGAGGAGGGGGAGAAGAAGAGAAGGATAGGATGGGAGAAGAAGGAGAAGGAAAAGTAACAGGATGGGGGAGTATGACGAGGTGGAGAGGAGAGCCTAAAGTAGGTGGAAGAGGAGATTCGGAGGAGAATAAGGTGAACAACTAGAGGGAAAAAGGTGCTTGGTAAAATAGAAGACAATGCAATCAAATGATCAGCGCTCTGAGTCATTATCCCATCGATCAGATCCAACAGTCCAAGATCATCCAAAACTTATATTTTTCTCTCTTCCCTGTCTCTCTCTCTCCTCTCCTCTCTCTCTCCCCTTTGCTAACTTTGCTCTTATTCTTTTACTTTGATTTCTCTATTTTATTGAAAGCTACAGTGTGAAATAACAAAATAACAAATGAAAGCAAATACACTATATATATTTTTTTTAAGTATATGGACACCCCTTCAAATGAGTGGATTTGGCTATTTCAGCCACACCCGATGCTGACAGATGTATAAAATTGAGCACACAGCCATGCAATCTACATAGACAAACATTGGCAGTAGAATGGCCTTACTGAAGAGCTCAGTGACTTTCAACGTGGCACCATCCTAAAATTCCACCTTTCCAACAAATCAGTTCGTCAAATGTCTGCCCTGCTAGAGCTGCTCTAGTCAACTGTAAGTGCTGTTAAGTGGAAACTTCTAGGAGCAACAACGGCTCAACCGCAAAGTGGTAGGCTACACTAGCTCACAGAATGGGACCGCCAAGTGCTGAAGCGCATAGCTTTTGTCCTCAGTTGCAACACTCACTACTGAGTTCCAAACTGCCTCTGAAAGCAACGTCAGCACAAGAACTGTTTGTTGGGACATTCATGAAATGGGTTTCCATGGCTGAGTACATTTATTTATATTTTTTATTTAAGCTTTATTTAACAAGGCAAGTCAGTTAAGAACACATTTTTATTTACAATGAAGGCCTACCAAAAGGCAAAAGGCCACCTGTGTGGACGGGAGCCTGGGATGAAAAAATAATAATAAAAACAATATACATTTAGGACAAAACACACATCACAACGAGAGACAACACAACACTACATAAAGAGAGACCTAAAGACAACTACATAGCAAGGCAGCAATACATGACAACACGGCATGGTAGCAACACAACATAGCATCAACATGGTAGCAACACAACATGGTAGCAGCACAAAACATGGTACAAACATTATTGGACACAGTCAACAGCACAAAGGTCAAGAAGGTAGAGACAACAATATATCACACAAAGCAGCCACAACTGTCAGTAAGAGTGTCCATGATTGAGTCTTTGAATGAAGAGATTGAGATAAAACTGTCCAGTTTGAGTGTTTGTTGCAGCTTGTTCCAGCCGCTAGCTGCAGGGAACTTAGTGGAGGAGGAATAATGGACTGGGGCTGCTTTTCATGGATCAGACTAGGCCCCTTAGTTCTAAGGAAGGGAAATCTTAAAGCTACAGCATTCAATGATATTCTAGACGATTCTGTCCTTCCAACTTTATGGCAACAGTTTAGGGAAGGCCCTTTCTTGTTTCAGCATGACAAGACCCACATGCACAAAGCGAAGTCCAAACAGAAATGGTTTATCGAGATTGGTGTGGAAGAACTTGACAGGCCTGCACAGAGCCCTGACCTCAACCCATCAAACATCTTTGGGATGAATTGGAATGCCGACCACGAGCTAGGCCTAATCGCCAAACATCAGTGCCTGACCTAATGCACTAGTGGCTGAATGGGAGCAATTCCTCGCAGCAATCTTCCAATATCTAGTGGAAAGTCTTCCCAGAAGAGTGGCGGTTGTTGTAGCAGCAAATGGAGGGACCAACTCCATATTAATGCCCAGGACTTTGGAATGAGATGTTCGACAATCAGGTCTCCACATACTTTTGATCATGTAGTGTACCTCAAATGGGTGTGGGAAGTTAAGAACCCATTCCTGACACACATGTTGTCTTAAAGCATTTCTCATGAACACCCGTACGTGTGTGTGTGAGCGATGAGACTGAGAGAAAGCGAGCGCAAGAGAGAATCTTGGAAGCTCATCTCTGAAGCCAACTCCACAGTTTGAAACAGCCAAGACGTCGTCAACAGTTTTTATTCATTATTTGGACTTTAGTTTACGAGCACAATATTAGTGTTTACGGAATTGTTTTCACTGAGGACTTCATATTCTTCTTCTCCAAGACACTAACAAATATTTAGAGATTTCATGGCCTTTGTGTTAGTTGCTGTCTTACAAATATGTTGTATGTTTATAATCATATGGTTTCCTGTTCAGAGAAGATAGGCTTGGTTCCCTCTTACCTCACAGACACAACACAAAGGATGTTAGTGGTCTAACACAAAGGATTGAATGAGAGCATTATCAACATTAAGTCAGACAGATTGACTATGTGTTTGTGGGGTGTTGAGCCATGGGTGCATGGAACCATTCAGGGTTTGGATTACTCATTGTATGTGAACTAATATGGGGTAGAACAGGGTGCCGTGGTTTTTTATGGGTGTACCCAGCACTCATGGGTACACCGGTAATTCAGAAACTGAGACCAGAGCTTAAGAAACTGTTTGCGCTCACTGCTCCAGTCCTACAGTAGAGGGGAGACTCCTTATTTCCAACCCAGCTGACATAGGCCCTAAATATCACCAAGCACCAGCCAGTAATACAAACCCTGATTCAGGTTCCCCCTTTCTCACATAACAATGCACTATGAAAAACCAATCAGTGCAATGAACAGCTGGTGAACATCAGAGAGAATATTTCAGCCCTCTGGTTCATAGAGAGAAGAGTAGTTTATTTCAATATTAATTAGATTCATACAGAGGGGAAATATGGATATAATATGTTCTATGCCAGCCCAATGATGACAGAATTGCATAATAGTCACAAAGCTGGTCCTGGTAAATGCATGTTATTTGGACTTGTAGATTGTGATCAACAGTGCGACTGGACTTCATGGATGTATTTTCTAAAGATCTTAGGCCAGTGACATGGGTTAGAGCTGGATTGGTACTGTAGTGTCACAAGAATAATCTGTTGGTCATTTGTGAATTAGCTGACCACTGTACTATGTGAGGCCACAAAGAATACTTTTCTCTCTCTCTCTCTCTGATGAATTGACATACTGTAATCTAAAAGAGTAACCATGACTTCACATCCTTAAAGACTGAATATGACAATGACGTTGGACATTTACAGTTATCCTGCATTTGATAAAAAGGGATGTAATAATGAGAACGGAAATGTAAACCGGGATTAAATGATCGATAGAGTGGAGGGGAATTTGATAACTTCATGTTAAAGGAACTCCAAGCAGATTTGGGGGATAAATTACAGGTTCCATTTTGGCATAAATGTTTTTACAGAAAGAAATGATGGATTTCCCTTCAGGTTTGGACAGAGAGAGAGAATGTAAAAGAGATCCTGCATCTCCAGTTGTTTATGTGTTTACCAAATTGGCAGAGATGCTGCAGTTTGGTGAACACATAAACAGAGAGCGAAAGGAGGAGTACGGGGAGGAGAGGCAGAAAAGGAGGAAAACAGTAGAGAGTTGAATGATTTACCCAGGTCCTGATATTTCACTATGTGGGGTCAACAGTGCCAACTCTCTCCCACTGTCTGAGATTACACTGTTTTCCACTGCACTGTTTTCCTCCCCCGTTGTCTCTCTGTGGTATACTTGATGATTGTGTTGGCCTTACAGAGAACCCCTCTTTACTACACCTTGTGCATAGGAAAGTCAGAAGAGAAAGAACTAGTAAACACTGGTAATTAAGCAGCACACACAGTCGGTATTATCTAGGAGTTTGCCTTCTTTTCTGTGATCTACCACTAATTACTTGATGTGATAACTCATCTGATTTGGATAGGTGAAATCATTATGGTAGAAAACCGGATTTAACCCATCTCTGATTCAAAAGATGCATATCTTAAAGTGATGTTCCAGAACTTTTGTATAATTTCAGACAGTAGTTTTGAAAGTGGTGCTCACAAGCTATAAATGGGTCCCAGTTTTTTTGTGTACTACATCATATATTTCGTATGTTATGTCCTGTTTGTGTGTTGCAATTCGTATGATATACTAATAATCCAATTTGTGGGGCCTCCCAAGTGGTGCAGTGGTCTAAGGCACTGCAGCACAGTGCTAAAGGCATCACTACATATTTGGGTTCGATCCCAGGCTGTATCACAAATATCCGTGATCGGGAGTCTCATAGGGCCGTGCACAATTGGCCCAGCGTTGTCTGAATTAGGGGAGGGTTTGGCTGGGGGGCGCTTAACTTGGCTTATCATGCCCTAGAGACTCCTTGTGGCGGGCCGGGCGCCTGCAGGCTCGGTCGTCAGTTGAACAGTGCTTCCGGGTTAAGCAGCGCGGGTCATGTTTCGGAGGACTCATGACTCGACCGTCGTCTCCCGAGCGTGTTGGGGAGTTACAGCGATGAGACAAGATCGAAATTGGGGAGAAAAAGGGGGTAATATAATTTGTACAGTATGTTACAAATGTGTTATCCCAGACTGCATCTTTCAGCGTGAGATCAAGATGACATGGTGGTCTGTGTGTATCTCATGTTTTACAGGCCAGAGAGATTGAGGACAGTAAATACAACAACACTCCAAACGAGTGAGCATTGTCATAATAACAAATGCGTAAACAGGCAATATGGTCCACACACACACTTACACACACACAGAATGTAGAGATGGAATCCCAAAAACATCTGGAGTTGATATAGAATAAAACTATTACGATATGTGATGACACATGACATTAACACACAAGAAGCTGTGTTTATACAAATGCTGCCAGAACTGTTGAATAGTACTATAATCTGCAGAAAACAACACAGCAGGTGTAGTTGGACACACCAAATGGGTGGTCATTATACATTTTGACTGTTCAGTGGGGTTTTGTGGCAATGCTTGAACAAGATCCGTCTCATTGGTTTTGGTAAAGGTATATGCTGTCTCCTCCCTCCCTTTCTCTCTGTGTATATCACTTATCTTTGTATATCTCCTCTGAGGGTGTTTAATTCTGAAAAAGAGGTGTGGGTTGTCAGTGTGGTTCTGATTAATTAAAAAACAACATATAATCAATGCTAACACACAGAGTATCAGCTCCTTGCAAGATGCTGCATAGTTGTTATTCCAAGTTTTAGAGGGCAGGCTCCGGTTAGGATTCCACAACTAGCTACGTTTGAGCTTTTCAACTAGACTCGAGAGCAGTAACAACTGGTTGTACATAATAATGTACGATGTTGACCTGAGATGTCTATTTAAACAGTCAGAACCACCAGACTCCTGCTTTTACTATATTAGCTTATGGAGTAACACTTCAAACAAACATTCTATTTTCTATACTCAATGTGTACACAATCAAGAAAATGGCTGTTGGATGAAGTCCAATTTCTGTCTGGCCCTTGACTCGTTTCCAATAGTTTAAGAGGTGATTATGCACAACACTTATTATTGGAAATAGGAATTCACAAGAAATTCACTGCAGCTCCAGAGTAGTATTTCAGAGGATAATGACATGTGTGTATGTACTCAACAGACCCATGCTCTGTGCTATTGTTCTCTTTCATCTCTACAACACATACACATCAAATCTAATCTACCAAAACAAAGTCTCTCTCTCTCATAACCCTGTGCTCTCTCTGTAGACACACATGCCACTATTAAGACAACTGATACAATAAGGGCCACAATGAAAAATACTGTGTGTGCATGGGAGGTTGTGCGTTTTCTCCCCAGATGTTCCTAGGCTATGCCTGTGTTTTCTATGGCTCAATCTCAGTCAATGTGTCTGGGTTTTCAATGGCTAAATCTCATTCCTACATGGATGACTTCCCCTCTATTTGCAGTCTGTAATACAGCCAATATGCTTGGAATCAATTTTATGTATTTTATTTATTTACTTTTATATTTTGTCCTTCAGCAAAGGTTAATTTGACCCAATGCTGACGGAAGTTAAGCATGTCTAAACCCATATACTTTGTCTCTCTGTGTGTGTGTGTGTGTGTGTGTGTGTGTGTGTGTGTGTGTGTGTGTGTGTGTGAGCAAGTCTGTTTCTGCTAACATTTGTTTTTGTAAGTCAGGAAGTGTAAGCCTGTGAACAAATATGGAGATTTCTCTCCCTTCTCCTTTATTCTGATAAATAAATAGATTTGAGTTTGGAGTGAGTTGTGTTTTCCCTGGACAGTAAGGGGAAAACTAGGATCCTACATAATATCAGTAAGCACTTGTCTATTGTAGCAACCACATGGATTTACTCACTGATCCGTTTAACAATTTACTAATCATTCAGTTTATTTTCCTTTCTGATCATTACTGTACCAACACAGCTGTTTCATATACTGTACCAATACACACCAACCCAGCTGTTTCATATACTGTACCAATACACACCAACCCAGCTGTTTCATATACTGTACCAATACACACCAACCCAGCTGTTTCATATACTGTACCAATACACACCAACCCAGCTGTTTCATATACTGTACCAATACACACCAACCCAGCTGTTTCATATACTGTACCAATACACACCAACCCAGCTGTTTCATATACTGTACCAATACACACTAACCCAGCTGTTTCATATACTGTACCAATGCACACTAACCCAGCTGTTTCATATACTGTACCAATACACACTAACACAGAACTTTCAAAGATATTTAACACAGAACCAACATTGGCAAGGTAGTCAGTATATTTTAAGAACAATTTCATTGTTATTTGCATACATTCTTAATAATAATAATATTTTGTTATTCTGAAATAGCACCACATGTTTTGATTCCACCACTTACTGTATGTCCAAAGTGGTCATGTTTATTGACATGAATGTTGAGTCAATCATGGTTTTAGCAATCATTATTACTTTAATGATGGAGGTAAGACCTAGTTGATTATGCAAGCACAGTGAGAAGGATGTACTACTTTGGGTTAAACATGACAAAGATGGAATTAGTATGAATGGGTTCAGACAATGAAGTAGCAAGGTTTTATGAATAAACATATACTGTAGGTTTCCCCTTAAACAAGGGTACACATGGTAGATGTCTTCTTACTTCTTACTGTAGGGTTGTACATGAAGGGTTGTATTGAACTCATCAAGACGATTTTTATGATGTTAGACCCTTGTATGGTGGGGTTAGTGGAGTTGGACAGGGTGTGTGTGGTGGGATCCAGGCTGATAATTAGATTGAATTCGTTTTTATTCATTTTGGTGGATAGGTCTGGTCCCTAGGAGGCTAGTGATAACAGCACTATATTGCCTGTGTCTATGAGATGTGTCATCAACAGGACATGTCATGCTCCTCTTCTCACTCTCTCACACTTATTTGTTGTGCTGCTGACCCTCTTCTCATCTCTCTGGTTCCTTCTTTCTCTTTTCATCTACCTCTCTCTGTTCTCACTCTACTGCTCTACTTTCCTCCCTTTCGATTGTACTATCATGGATCTACATTGGGACTTTTTCTTTTTTCATTCAATCATTCATTCATTCTTCTCTCCTCCATCTTACTCTGTCTACATCTGTCTTCATCCCTTTGTCCCTCTCATTGTTTTTCCCCCACCACTTCACCAGGTCTCTCGCAGGCCAGCTGGCAGAGGGGCAGAGGAACGTAAAGTGGAGTAGCTTTAGGAGAGAGATCTTGCCGAGGCCAAGTGCCGACGAGAGGCGGAGGAGAGGATGGGTTTGTCTTGGCTCTATACATCTCCCTGTGCCGTGTAACAGAGAGCTTTACAGTTTCCTGTCCACTTTTAATCCCCCCTTTATTGTTATGCGGAGCTAAATGGAACGTTCCCTTGGAGTGATAATCTAATCAATGTGCTCAGTGTTTAAGTAGTCCGATTTCTGATGTAGCCTTGAGCTGTTGATGACCGGCTGGCAAATGCTAACATGGACATTTTTAGATTTAATAGTCTATATCTGGTCTTGATTAACTTTCCACAGCTCAACACAAGCATACATAAACATGTTAACATCACTCACCTCTTTAAATAGGGAGTACAATTCACACTTTGAGACTATACACACATCTGGGATTAACTGACATACATTATAGAGGTGAGGTGTGTGGGGGGAGGGGGGAAGGTGTTTACTTTCCAAATGATGTTGCTCAAGTCATAGGGTGTGTAAGATACTTAACAAGACAGGTTGGAGGGTACAATTATACCATCATATTAAATGCCAACTGGAATCCTATGGGCTCTAGGCAATTGGCATGGACACATGTAAACCATGCTCACACATTCATTTTACACGTCTATTTTATTGTGTTTCTTTTATAGGAATATTTATGTTTTATGATGTGTCACGTCATTTGTAACCTCAACTCACCCCAGGGGAAATTAAAACATTATTTATTCTCAGGGTTTGAAATGATAGAGTGGTGGAAGGATATTTGGCCTGTGAAGATGTTGCCTTGGGAGAAGGTCCAGGACGGAGGGTCCTGTGAGATATTGCCTTGGGAGAAGGTCCAGGACAGAGGGTCCTGTGAGATGTGGCCTCTGGAGAGAAATACCAGGATTGAAGGTCATGTAAGATTTTGCCTTGGTAGAAGGTCCAGGATAGGAGTTCATGTGAGACCAATGAAGCATGGACACTCTGAGATAGACATAGTTCTTACCATGTGTAGTTCTTACCATGTGAGCTTACATGCAGTGCATTCGGAAAGTATTCAGACCCTTTGACTTGTTTCACATTTTGATACATTACAGCCTTATTCTAAAATTGATTAAATATATATTTTTTTAGTATATAGACCCTTTGCTACGAGACTCGAGCTGGCCGCCCGGCCAAACTGAGCAATCGGGGGAGAAGGGCCTTGATCAGGGAGGTCACCAAGAACCCAATGGTCACACAGAGCTCCAGTGTTCCTCTGTGGGGATGGGAGAACCTTGCAGAAGTACAACCATCTCTGCAGCACTCCACCAATCAGGCCTTTATGGTAGAGTGGCCAGACATAAGCCACTCCTCAGTAAAAGGCACATGACAGCCCGCTTGGAGTTTACCAGAAGGTACCTAAAGACTCTCAGACCATGAGAAACAAGATTCTCTGATTTGATGAAACCAAGATTGAACTCTTTGGCCTGAATGCCAAGCCTCACATCTGCAGGAAACCTGGCACCATCCCTATGGTGAAGCATGGTGGTGGCATCATGCTGTGGGGATGTTTTTCAGCGGCAGGGACTGGGAGACTAGTCAGGATCAAGGGAAAGAGGAATGGAGCAAAGTACAGAGAGATCCTTGATGAAAACCTGCTCCACAGTGCTCAGGACCTCAGAGTGGGACAAAGGTTCACCTTCCAACTAGACAATGACCCAAAGCACACAGCCAAGACAACACAGGAGTGGCTTCCGGACAAGTCTCTCAATGTCCTTGAGTGGCTCAGCCAGAGCCCAGACTTGAACCCCATCGAACATCTCTAGAGAGACCGTAGAATAGCTATGCAGCAACACTCCCCATCCAACCTGACAGAACTTGAGAGGATCTGCAGAGAAAAACAGGAGAAACTTCTCAAATACAGGTGTGCCAAGCTTTTAGCGTCATACCCAAGAAGACTCGAGGCTGTAATCACTGCCAAAGGTGCTTCAACAAAGTACTGAGTAAAGGGTCTGAATACTTATGTAAATGTGACATCAATTTTTATTTGTAATACATTTGTATTTGTATTACATTTGTACATTGTCATTATGGGATATTGTGTGTAGATTGATGAGGGGGAAAAAAATACTTAATGAATTTTAGAATAAGGCTGTAATGTAACAAAATGTGGAAAAAGTCAAGGGGTCTGAATACTTTCCGAATGCACTGTACATGCCTTCATAATGTATGATGAAGTACATACTAATAAAGGCATATTTGCGGGTATGCGTCTGTTGTAACATACCCGATATAGGCTTTGTAATTCCAGTAGAAAAATAGTTAATGTTGCATGTTGTACTTAAAGGTCATGAACAGTCAAGATCATGTTTTTAATTCAATTGAATTATATTTGAAGGAAACCAAGTCAAAGTATGGTGACCAAAGTATGAAAAATATCTATTGCTTCTACACTGATAAAGTTTGTTCATAAAGTTACTGGTCCCCTCCCCTATGTCAAAGACATGGATTAATTATTAAGGTGAGATCACCTTAACTCTCATTTTAATACACCAATGGTAACATGATATTCTCTTACCTAATTTAATAAGTAATGCCTTGTAACCAACATTCGAGAATGCATGTTTGTAGAGGGGTGTGGTTTATATAGATAGATAGCTAATCTACTGAAGGCACATTTTGACTGTAGGTTGTCAGCAAATACAATTAAAAGTTTACACTGATGGGTTCTGACTCTTAAACTTGAAATGAGGAGTTCCATAGCCTGGTTTCTAGACCAGAAGTTAATGGTTATCTTTCGGAGGAATGAATATGGTGGTGGCAATTAAGCTTGGAATGTACTGAGTAAAGCAAAGGCAATCACATGGTTGCAGGCACTGATAAGGGTGGAGATATGTGGTTTAGTGAGGAAGTCACATTAAAGGAGAAGGAACACTTTATTGCCCACTTCGTGCCTGACAATAAAGATGTAATGTTTAGCGGGAAGGAGGATGCGCCACTCAAATTGAGGATATATAATGTATACTACCACTGGTGGAACCATGTCTTTGTCTTACACACCTGAATGACCCAGTGGGTGAATAAACTTGGTTTGAGCTTTACTAAGCGTCCGTGAGTACAGCGCTATTCATCTATGGCAAAGACACTTACAGTGCATTCGGAAAGTATTCAGACCCCTTCCCTTTTTCCACATTTTGTTACTTTTACAGCCTTATTCTAAAATGTATTAAATTAAAAATATTCATCATCAATTTGCAAACATTTCTTTAAACCTGTTTTTACTTTGTCATTCTGGGTTATTGTGTGGAGATTGATAAGGTAAAAAACGATTTAATCCATTTTAGAATAAGGCTGTAATGTAACTAAATGGAGAAAAGGTCAAGGGGTCTGAATACTTTCCGAATGCACTGTATATGTTTCCCCTTTCATCAGTGTCTGGTGTTCGCTAGTTACTGGCTAGCTAGGTCTTCATCTGTGTCTGGTGTTAGCTAGTTAATGGCTAGCTAGGTCTTCATCTGTGTCTGGTGTTAGCTAGTTAATGGCTAGCTAGGTCTTCTTCTGTGTCTGGTGTTAGCTAGTTACTGGCTAGCTAGGTCTTCATCTGTGTCTGGTGTTAGCTAGTTACTGGCTAGCTAGGTCTTCATCAGTGTCTGGTGTTCGCTAGTTACCGGCTAGCTAGGTCTTCATCTGTGTCTGGTGTTCGCTAGTTACCGGCTAGCTAGGTCTTCATCTGTGTCTGGTGTTCGCTAGTTACTGGCTAGCTAGGTCTTCATCTGTGTCTGGTGTTAGCTAGTTACTGGCTAGCTAGGTCTTCATCGGTGTCTGGTGTTAGCTAGTTACTGGCTAGCTAGGTCTTCATCTGTGTCTGGTGTTAGCTAGTTACTGGCTAGCTAGGTCTTCATCGGTGTCTGGTGTTCGCTAGTTACTGGCTAGCTAGGTCTTCATCTGTGTCTGGTGTTAGCTAGTTACTGGCTAGCTAGGTCTTTATCTGTGTCTGGTGTTCGCTAGTTACTGGCTAGCTAGGTCTTCATCTGTGTCTGGTGTTAGCTAGTTACTGGCTAGCTAGGTCTTCATCTGTGTCTGGTGTTAGCTAGTTACTGGCTAGCTAGGTCTTCATCTGTGTCTGGTGTTAGCTAGTTACTGGCTAGCTAGGTCTTCATCTGTGTTTGGTGTTCGCTAGTTACTGGCTAGCTAGGTCTTCAGCCATTATGGAACAAAAGGGGGGGAAAGATTGTTCAAAACTCAGACGCAGTTGTCAAGTCAACACATCCATCAGTGATGCTGTGACATGCCAAATGGGAGATGCATAAAAAATATATATAACATTGATACATTTTCAATGTTGTATGAGTTGCTTTGTGTTTCACCAAATTAGCTTGAGATTATTTTACTGCAACACCGCTCACTGCATCCACGTTGCTTGACATAGGTGTTTCATAGAGCAGTCAGTCAAGGCGAGCTCATGAATATAAGAACCCCACCCACTCAGCATGTCTTTTCAAACTTCCTGGTAGTTAGCCATGAGAGAAACATTTATTTTTAATTCAAGATCCAACCATAGCCATTCTGTGACCGTCTCATGATTGATTTATTAACTTGAATCTAATGAGCACAAATGTTGTGAACACTGAACAGAAATATAAACGCAACATGTAAAGCGTGTTTCATGAGCTGAAATAAAAGATCCCAGGAATGTTCCTTCCATACGCACAAAAAGCTTATTTCTCTACATTCTTGGGCACAAATGAGTTTACATCCATGTCAGTGAGTATTTCTCCTTTGCCAATGTAATCCATGAAAGGTGTGGCATGTTAATAAACTGATTAAACAGCATGATCATTACACAGGTGCAATAAAAGACCACTCAAAAATGTGCAGTTTTGCCACATATCACAATGCAACTTACAGTACCAGTCAAAAGTTTGGGCACACCTACTCATTCCAGGGTTTTTCTTATTTTAAAAAAAAAAGTTCTACATTGTAGAATATTAGTGGAGACATCAAAACTATAAAATAACACATACTGTATGGAATCATGCAGTAACCAAAAATAAAAGTGTTAAACAAATCAAAATATATTCTTCAAAAGTAGCCACCCTTTGCCTTGATGACAGCTTTGCACACCCTTGGCATTCCCTCAACCAGCTTCATGCATTTCAATTAACAGGTGTGCCTTGTTAAAAGTTCATTTGTGGAATTTCTTTCCTTCTTAATGCATTTGAGCCAATCAGTTGTGTTGTGACAAGGTAAGGGTGGTCTACAGAATATGGCCCTATTTGGTGAAAGACCAAGTCCATATTATGGCAAGAACAGCTCAAATAAGCAAAGAGAAGTGACAGTCCATCATTACTTTAAGAACTTTGAAAGTTTCTTCAAGTGCAGTCGCATAAACCATCAAGGGCTATGATGAAACTGGCTCTCATGAGGACCAAAATAGGAATGGAAGACCCAGAGTTACCTCTGCTGCAGAGGATAAGTTCATTAGAGTTACCATCCTCAGAAATTGAAGCCCAAATAAATGCTTCACAGAGTTCAAGTAACAGACACATCTCAACATCAACCGTTCAGAGGAGACTGTGTAAATCAGGCCTTCATGGTCAAGCTGCTGCAAATAAACCACTACTAAGGGAAACCAATAAGAAGAAGAGACTTGCTTGGGCCAAGAAACATAAGCAATGGACATTAGACCGGTGGAAATCTGTCCTTTGGTCTGATTAGTCCAAATTTGAGATGTTTGGTTCTACCCACCGCGTATTTGTGAGACGCAGAGTATGTGAACGGATGATCTCCACGTGTGTGGTTCCCACCATGAAGCATGGAGGAGGTGTGATGGTGTGATGGGAGTGCTTTCCTGGTGACACTGAATTTGGAATTCAAGGAGCACTTAACCAGCATGGCTACCACAGGATCAGCAGTGATACAACATCCCATCTGGTTTGCTCTTAATGGGACTGTCATTTGTTTTTCAATAGGACAATGACCCAACACATCTCCAAGCTGTGTAAGGGCTATTTGACCAAGGAGAGTGATTGAGTGCTGCATCAGATGACTTGGCCTCCACAATCATCCGACCTCAACCCAATTGAGATGTTTCTTATTTTTATTACATTTTTAAACTTTTATTTAACTAGTCAAGTCAGTTAAGAACAAATTCTTATTTACAATGACGGTATAAGGGCACAAGGCGAGACCCAGATGCAGACACAGAAGGCAGATGGTTAGAGTCCAAGATGTTTATTAACAATCCAAAAGGGGTAGGCAAGAGAATGGTTGTGGACAGGCAAAAGGTCAAAACCAGTTCCAGAGGTACAGAATGGCAGGCAGGCTCGAGGTCAGGGCAGGCAGGTGGGAATGGAGTCCAGAAAAACAGGAAAAGGTCAAAACCAGGAGGACTAGTAAAAGAGAATAGAAAAGCAGGAACACGGGAAAAACGCTGGTTGACTTGAACATACAAGACAAACTGGCACAGAGAGACAGGAAACAGGGATAAATACACTAGTGAAAATAAGTGACACCTGGAGGGTGATCAGGGTGTGACAGACAGCCTACACTTGTCAAACCCAGATGACGCTGGGCCAATTGTGCGCCGCTCTATGGGAGTCCCAATCACGGCCGGTTGTGATACAGCCTGGAATCGGACCAGGGTGTCTGTAGTGACGCCTCAAGCACCGCTGTACGGGCAGGCATGGGCTACCGACAAGAAACACAATTCCATTTTATCGATGTCATGTTATTAAATGGCAATGCGCAGAGATACTGTGATGAGATCCTGAGGCCCATTGTCGTGCCGTTCATCCGCCACCATCACCTCATGTTTCAGCTCGATAACGCACAGGCCCATGTCGTAAGGATCTGTACACAATTCCTGGAAGCTGAAAATGTTCCAGTTCCTCCCTGGCCTTCAAACTCACCAGACATGTCACCGATTAGGCATTCTCTGGATCGATGTGTACGACAGCGTGTTCCAGTTCCCAACAATATCCAGTAACTTTGCACAGCCATTTAAGAGGAGTGGGACAACATTCCACGTGCCACAATCAACAGCCTCATCAACTCTATGAGAAGGAGATGTGAAACGCTGCATGAGCCAAATGGAGGTCAACAGATGCATATCTGTATTCCCAGTCATGAGAAATCCATAGATTAGGACCTAATGAATTCATTTCAGTTGACTGATTTCCTTATATGAACTGTAACTCAGTAAAATCTTGGAAAATGTTGCATGTTGCATTTATATTTTTGTCCAGTATATTTAGGTCAGGCAAAGCAGCACTCCCTATTTTTCTAAAAAATAGAGAGAGAGTTGTCTTTGGAGCAATATGAGAGGAGAGAGGGACTTTCCTGTGAAAATCAGGGATTCCTTAGAGGAAATATGCTGGAAAACAGCAGTAATTCTATAGAAAAGGAATAATACCCCAGAGTACAAAGAAGTAGTCCACACAGAATAATAATTTTAAAAGAGGAACATATTTTATGTTTTTAATACACAGTAAGTCACTTACTACCTCATAGCTTTAAAACAGATTGACTTGTAGGTGGCGTTGAAGAGAGTTCAAAAGAAGGCTTCAAAGACTGTGATGTATTTATGAGACAATGAATTAGTGGAACAATAATCATTTCCACTGGTTTTACTGTAGATTGTAACGAGAGCTGTAAAGGTTTGTGCTATTCATTAGTGGTACATTCAGAATGCATAATGCTCACACTAAAACTCAAGCATGCGCACATTCAACAGACGCCTTCAATCTTATCTCATAAATAGGGTCATTCCTCCCACTGGAATGACTCCAAAACAAACATTCTTAACATCGCTAACAAATTAGTTATTCGGTCTAGCTCTGTCTCCATCTCATCTCCATGTCCTCATACAGTCCCATTGACCCTTTCAACATGTTAACTTTTCTCACCTCCGGACATACAGTATGTTTACAATAAATGCAGAAACATGATTATGTAGTCAGAAGGCTTTTTAAAAATATATTTATCACACTCTATCACCAAAACACAGAAATTATAAAAGTGGAATTGTGTGATATGGGTGTGTTTTGAATTTACTGCATTTTCCCTGTTTTGCTTGAGAGGCAGAAAGCCAATCGCAATCAGAAAGATCAATTCCAAATTCCTAAACCTCCAGCATGAAGAACATTACACCACAAATCAATCAAACCCCCATTCAGAACATTCCCTCTCTCAATGTGTTAGTTATGGTCACAACCCAAATCTGACTTAAGAGTGTTGAGGCTTCATATAGAGAAGTTATCACTGGTGTGCATTACCACAGCTGCCTCACCTCAAGCCTACAACCAGCTGTTAGTAATAGCCACCCAAATAAATGATTAGTTATTGGTGTAGTGGGAGAACTAGAGTATGAAGTAGGGCTGTGAAGGTTATGGAATTTTGGGTTAAGTTATTTTGTCAGGCAAATGCCCATTTTCACCTTATAACCGATCCAATTGCAAAATTAAGGCATGCTACTTTCTCCTCATCGCTGTCTGCTGCACTACTTCCAGCAGCTGCAGTAGCACCAAATCTTCCTTTTTTTTTACAAACCCTTGCTATCTCCTTGTTCTATTTGTGGTAGCACATTGCTTTCCGGTTGCTTAGCAATCACAGTAAACAAGTCTATCAGTGGTCACGCAGTTGCACTGGGTGAAAACTGGTTGAATCAACGTTGTTTCCACATCATTTCATCCAACAAATTCAATGTAATGACATTCAATCAACGTTAAAAAAAAACTGATTGGATTGCAAAAAAAGTCATCAAAATAAGGGAATTTCATATTTTTTTCACCTAACTTTTAACCTAAATCCAATAACATGGTGAAATGTGACAGTACCCTCCCCTTGAGGCGCGGCTCCAGCAGCGCGCCGACACTGGCCTTGGGGATGACCCTGAGGGCGAGGCGCAGGGCGATCTGGATGGAGACGGTGGAACTAACACGTCCTCCACCGGCACCCAGCATCTCTCCTCCGGACCGTACCCCTCCCACACCACGAGGTACTGAAGGCCCCTCGCCCAACGCCTCAAATACAGCATGGATTGAACTGAATATGCCGGGGCCCCCTCGATGTCCAGAGGGGGCGGAGGAACCTCCAGCACCTCAGACTCCTGGAGTGGACAAACACCACCGACCTGAGGAGAGACACATGGAACGAGGGGTTAATTTGATAATCTGGGGGAAGCTGTAACTTGTAACATACCTCGTTCAGTCTCCTCAGGACTTTGAATGGTCCCACAAACCGCGGGCCCAGCTTCCTGCAGGGCAGGCGGAGGGGCAGGTTTCGGGTAGAGAGCCAGACCCGGTGCCTCACTGCGGTGGCGATCTGCGCAGGTTTTCTGGCGCCTCACGGCCTGCTGAAGGTGCACATGAGCGGCGTCTCATGTCTCCTCAGCGCGCCTAAACCAGACGTCCACCGCAGGAGCCTCGATCTGGCTCTGATGCCAAGGCGCCAGAACCGGCTGGTACCCCAGTACGCACTGGAAGGGGGAGAGGTTAGTGGAGGAGTGGCGGAGCGAGTTCTGGGCCATCTCTGCCCAGGGCACGAACGCCGACCACTCCCCTGGCCGGTCCTGGCAATACGACCGCATAAATCTACCCACATCCTGGTTTACTCTCTCCACCTTCCTGTTACTCTCGGGGTGAAAACCCGAGATAATGCTGACCGAGACCCCCAGACGTTCCATGAATGCCCTATCAGACCCTTGACGTGAACTGGGGACCTCGATCAGATACTATGTCCTCAGGCACCCCGTAGTGCTGGAAGACGTGTGTAAACAGGGCCTCTGCAGTCTGTAGGGCCGTAGGGAGACCGGGCAAAGGGAGGAGACGACAGGACTTAGAAAACCGATCCACAATGACCAGGATCGTGGTGTTACCCTGTGATGGAGGAAGATCCGTTAGGAAATCCACCGACAGGTGCGACCACGGCCGTTGTGGAAGGGGTAAGGGTTGTAACTTCTCTCTGGGCAAGTGCCTAGGGGCCTTGCACTGGGCGCACACTGGGCAGGAGGAGACATAAACCTTTACGTCCTTAGCTAAAGTGGACCAACAGTACTTCCTACTAAGACAGCGCACTGTCCGACCGATGCCCGGATGACCAGAGGAGGTTGACGTATGGGCCCAATAGATCAAACGGTCGTGGACAGCAGACGGACCGTACAGACACCCAGCTGGACATGGGAGGGGAGTGGGCTCTGTACGTAACACCTGCTCGATGTCCGTGTCCAGCTCCCACACTACCGGTGCCACCAGGCAAGAGGCCGGGAGTATGTGTCATACATCCGGGACAGTGAGTCTACCTTCGCGTTCTGGGAACCTGGTCTGTAGTATAGGGTAAAAACAAAACAGGTAAAAAACATGGCCCACCTTGCCTGGCGAGGATTCAGTCTCCTCGCCACCCGGATGTACTCCAGATTGCGGTGGTCAGTCCAGATGAGAAAAGGGTGCTTAGCCCCCTCAAGCCAATGTCCCCACGCCTTCAAAGCCTTGACGACAGCCAACAACTCCCGGTCACCCACGTCATAGTTTCACTCCGCTGGGCTGGGCTTCTTCGAAAAGAAGGCACAGGGGCGGAGCTTTGGTGGCATACCCAAGCGCTGAGAGAGCAGGCTCCTATCCCAGCCTCGGACACGTCCACCTCCACTAGCGTCCACCTCCACTATGAACGCCAAAGAGGGATCCGGGTGAGCCAGCACGAGCCCCCAGCTGACCAAAAGCCCTGTCTGCCTCAGCTGACCACTGCAAACGCACCGGTCCCCCCTTCAGCAGTGAGGTAATGGGAGTCTCTACCTGACCAAAGCCCAGGATAAACCTCCGGTAGTAGTTGGCTAACCCTAGAAACCGCTGCACAATTAGGCACTGCTGTAATGTGGGCACTCTCCATCTCCACCCCTGAAGTGGAAATGAGGTAGGAAAAACAGGCATTTCTCAGCCTTGACATACAGGACATGCTCCAACAGTCGACCAAGCGTGTAGCGGAGTATATAAGAATGTAGTCGACATACACCACTACACCCTGCCCGTGCAGGTCCCGGAAAATCTCCTCTACAAAGGCCTGGAAGACTGATGGAGCATTCATCAACCCATACGGCATGACGAGGTACTCATAGTGCCCTGAGGTGGTACTAAATGCCATCACTCGTCCCCCTCCCGGATACGCACCAGGTTGTTAGCGCTCCTGAGATCCAATTTTGTGAAGAAGCGTGCGCCGTGCATTGACTCAATCACACTGGTTATGAGAGGTAGGGGGTAACTGTACCTCACTGTGATCTGGTTGATGCCTCGATAGTCAATACACGGGCGCAGACCTCCATCCTTCTTCTTCACATAAAAGAAACTCGAGGAGGCAGGTGAAATGGAGGGCCGAATGTACCCCTGCTCCAGGGATTCTGAGACATATGTTTCCATAGCCGTCATCTCCTCTTGTGACAGGGGATACACGTGACTCCTGGGAAGTGCTGCTTCTACCAGGAGATTTATCACACAATCACCCATCGATGGGGTGGTAATTGAGTCGCCTTCTTCTTACAGAAGGCGAGAGCCAAATCGGCATATTCAGAGGGGATGCGCACGGTGGAGACCTGGTCTGGACTTTCCACCGTAGTCACACCGACGGAAACCCCTAAACAACTCCCCGAGCACTCTCTTGACCACCCCGTGAAAGCCCTCTGTTGCCTGAATTTACGAGCGCCTTATGCTGGGAATGCGGGGAAAACTCAGGAATATTAATATACACAAACATGTGTGCAACAGAGGCCTCTGGGTGAGCCTGGTGCCGACTCACCTTGGGTGACACAAGAGTGCCCTGCCTGCTGCCTCGACTCCCAGAGGAACCTCTCCAGCACGGACCGACCGGCAGTGCGCCCTCTGCGGCCACAGATGGTGCATGGACCGGCCCCTCCTCAGGTCGCCCTACGTGCAGCACCTCCCAGCTCCATGGGCGTAGGAGCTGTGGTGCTGGGGATGGACCTCGGCGGAAGTCGTGATGATAAGGCCCTATAAAATCCACATTGAGGAGAACGCAGACAGAATCACGGGAACCAGATATTAACATGTAATTCAACAATATAAAATAAATGCAATGAACTTAATAGGAAATCAACTAAATGTATTGAACTTATTAGAACATGTATTCATTTGCTCAAGTTAATCATAAGACATGAACAAAATGCATCAGTGATTCTTATTTTACTGCAACTTTCTGAAACTGCACTGGAATGCCCATGTCTGTGTGTGTGGTGCGTGTGTGTCTTCACTTTGTGTAGCCGTTAGCGATGATGCTAATCATGACCTTCTTCTGGTAGAGATCTAAAGAATTTCCCAAAAACCTTCTCAGTTAAATGTTTACTACAAAGTAGCCTCTGCCTGCCTGGGAGAACGATATCATTATTATTTGCATCATTCCAGTGGCCATTTGTTTTGCAAACTCTGCAATCACATGAGCGCTAAAAACAACGCTGCTAATCAACAGTACGTTGCTGGTGCACACTTGCATTAAAGGGTCAAAAAGAAATGGCACTGACCTACACACAATAAATACCCCATAATGTCAAAGTGGAATTATGTTTTTAGATATTTTTTACAAATTAATAAAAAAAATTAAAGCTGAAATGTCTTGATTCAATAAGTACAATTACAGGTGACCTTCCTAACTCTGTTGCCGGAGAGGAACGGAACTGCACAGGGATTTCACCACGAGGCCAATGGGGACATTAAAACAGTTACAGAGTTGGCTGTGATAGGAGAAAACTGAGGATGAATCATCAACATTGCAGTTACTCCACAATACTAATCTAATTGACAGAAGGAAAATATATTACAAAACATGGATCCTGTTTGCAACAAAGCATTAATGTTGTACTGCAAAAAATGTGGCAAAGCAATTCACTTTTTGTCCTGAATACAAACATCATACATTTACATTTTACATTACTAAGTGTTATGTTTGGGGCAAATACAATACAACACATTACTGAGTACCACTCCATATTTTCAAGCATAGTGGTTGCTGCATCATGTAATGGGTATGCTTGTAATCGTAAAGGACTGGGGAGTTTTTTCAGGACTAAAAAATAAACATAATGGAGCTTAATTAACACAGGCAAAATACTAGAGGACAACCTGGTTTAGTCTGCTTTCCACCAGACACTGGGAGATTAATTCATCTTTTAGCAGGACAATAACCTAAAACACTAGGCCAAATCTACAAAACCTACACTGGAGCTCTTACCAAGAAGATTGAGTAGCGAAGTTACAATTTGGACTTAAATCTAATTAAAAATATATGGCAAGACCTAAACATGGTTGTCTACCAATGATCAACAACCAACTTGACAGAGCTTGAAGAACTTGGAAAAGAATAATGTTGCACAATCCTGGTGTGGAATGATCTTACAGACTTACCCAGAAAGACTCAGTGCTGTAATCATTACCAAAGGTGCTTCTACAAAGTATTGACTCAGGGGTGTGAATACCCATGTAAATATTTTCACTTTGTCATTATGGGGTATTGTGTGTAAATGGGTGAACAAAATAAAATGTGGAATAAGTCAAGGGGTATGAATACTTTCTGAAGGCACTGTATCTCTCATACATCTCCCTAAACCTCCTGGGGTCCAGCAACATTAAGGTAGTTTTACATGACATTACATTTCATACTACTTTTCACAAAACATTAAGTGTGTGCCCTCAGGCCACTACTGTACTACCACAATCTAAACTCAGGACACTAAACTTAGGACACTAAAGAGGCCTTTCTACTGACTGAAAAACACCAAAGGAAAGATGCCCAAGGTCCCTCCTCATCTGTGTGAACGTGTCTTAGGCATGCTGCAAGGAGGCATGAGCACTGCAGATGTGGCCAGAGAAATAAATTGCAATGTCCGTAATGTGTGAGACGCCTAAGACAGCGCAACAGGGAGACAGGGCGGACAGCTGATCGTCCTCGCAGTGACAGACCAGGAGTTACACAAGGAACGCACAATCCCTCCATCAGTGCTCAGACTGTCCGCAATAGGCTGAGAGAGGCTGAACTGAGGGCTTGTATGCCTGTTGTAAGGCAGGTCCTCACTAGACATCACAGGCAACAACGTCTCCTATGAGCACAAACCCACTGTC
Source organism: Oncorhynchus mykiss (assembly GCF_057628025.1). Lineage (NCBI taxonomy): Eukaryota > Metazoa > Chordata > Actinopteri > Salmoniformes > Salmonidae > Oncorhynchus > Oncorhynchus mykiss. The sequence continues at coordinate 26,805,913 of NC_143029.1, read as the reverse complement.
GCTGGACCAGACAGGACTGGTAAAAAGTGCTCTTCACTGACGAGTCGCGGTTTTGTCTCACCAAGGGTGATGGTCGGATCCGCGTTTATCGTCGAAAGAATGAGCGTTACACCGAGGTCTGTAGTCTGGAGTTGGATCGATTTGGAGGTGGAGCGTCCGTCATGGTCTGGGGCGGTGTGTCACAGCATCATCGGACTGAGCTTGTTGTCATTGCAGGCAATCTCAACGCTGTGCGTTACAGGGAAGACATCCTCCTCCCTCATGTGGTACCCTTCCTGCAGGCTCATCCTGACATGATCCTCCAACATGGCAATACCAACATCCATACTGCTCGTTCTGTGTGTGATTTCCTGCAAGACAGGAATGTCAGTGTTCTGCCATGGCCAGAGAAGAGCCCGGATCTCAATCCCATTGAGCATGTCTGGGACCTGTTGGATCGGAGGGTGAGGGCTAGGGCCATTCCCCCCAGAAATGTCCGGGAACTTGCAGGTGCCTTGGTGTACGATGTTTGCATTCAGGACAGAAAGTGAATTGCTTTGCCACATTTCTCACAGCAAGAACTGGCAAATCTGGTGCAGTCCATGAGGAGGAGATGCACTGCAGAACTTAAGGCAGCTGGTGGCCACAGCAGATACTGACTAACTTTTGATTTTGATCCCCCTTTGTTCAGAGACACATTATTCAATTTCTGTTAGTCACATGTCTGTGGAACTTGTTCAGTTTCTGTCTCAGTTGTTGAATCTTGTTATGTTCATACAAATATTTACACATGTTAAGTTTGTTGAAAATAAACGCAGTTGACATTGAGAGGACATTTCCTTTTCTGCTGAGTTTTACAATGCATGTGTTTGCGGGTGTCTGTGTCTGTGTCTCTTCACAGTCCTCGCTGTTCCATAAGGTGTACTTTTATCATTTTTGTTTTTAAACAGACAGCTTGGTGCATTCAGCATGTCAATACTACTTAATAAAACAAGTAGCGATGAAGTCAATCTCCCCTCTACTTTGAGCCATGAGAGATTGACATGCTGCCCTGTTCTGAGCCAATTGTAATTTTCCTAAGTCCCTGTTTGTGGCACCTGATCACATGACTGGACAGTGCGACAAAACTAAGGCTTGTATGAGCTGCCTTGTTAACAGTGCTGTTAAAAAGGCAGAGAAGCGCTTTATTATGGACAGACTTCTCCCCATCTTAGCAACTGTTGCATCAGGTTTTGACAATGACAGTTAACAATCCAGGGTTACTCTAAGTTTAGTCATTGCAACTTGCTCAATTTACACATTATTCATTACAAGATTTAGTTGAGGTTTAGGGTTTAGTGAATGATTTGTCCCAAAGTCGATGCTTTCAGTTTTTTAAATATTAAGTACTAACTTATTTATTTCCAACCATTCTGAAACTGACTTCAGCTCATTATTAAGTGTTGCATTCATTTAATTTGCTGTAGTAGCTGACATGTATAGTGTTGAGTCATCTGCATACTGTATATCTCACTGGTCACCCCCAAAGCCAATCCAAAGATATAAAACTTTCTTTTTTTGTGAAGAATCAACAACAAGTGGGACACAATCATGAAGTGGAACGACATTTATTGGATATTTCAAACTTATTTTTTAACAAATCAAAAACTGAAAAATTGGGCGTGCAAAATTATTCAGCCCCTTTACTTTCAGTGCAGCAAACTCTCTCAAGAAGTTCAGTGAGGATCTCTGAATGATCCAATGTTGACCTAAATGACTAATGATGATAAATACAATCCACCTGTGTGTAATCAAGTCTCCGTATAAATGCACCTGCACTGTGATAGTCTCAGAGGTCCGTTAAAAGCGCAGAGAGCATCATGAAGAACAAGGAACACACCAGGCAGGTCCGAGATACTGTTGTGAAGAAGTTTAAAGCCGGATTTGGATACAAAAAGATTTCCCAAGCTTTAAACATCCCAAGGAGCACTGTGCAAGCGATAATATTGAAATGGAAGGAGTATCAGACCACTGCAAATCTACCAAGACCTGGCCGTCCCTCTAAACTTTCAGCTCATACAAGGAGAAGACTGATCAGAGATGCAGCCAAGAGGCCCATGATCACTCTGGATGAACTGCAGAGATCTACAGCTGAGGTGGGAGACTCTGTCCATAGGACAACAATCAGTCGTATATTGCACAAATCTGGCCTTTATGGAAGAGTGGCAAGAAGAAAGCCATTTCTTAAAGATATCCATAAAAAGTGTTGTTTAAAGTTTGCCACAAGCCACCTGGGAGACACACCAAACATGTGGAAGAAGGTGCTCTGGTCAGATGAAACCAAAATTGAACTTTTTGGCAACAATGCAAAACGTTATGTTTGGCGTAAAAGCAACACAGCTGAACACACCATCCCCACTGTCAAACATGGTGGTGGCAGCATCATGGTTTGGGCCTGCTTTTCTTCAGCAGGGACAGGGAAGATGGTTAAAATTGATGGGAAGATGGATGGAGCCAAATACAGGACCATTCTGGAAGAAAACCTGATGGAGTCTGCAAAAGACCTGAGACTGGGACGGAGATTTGTCTTCCAACAAGACAATGATCCAAAACATAAAGCAAAATCTACAATGGAATGGTTCAAAAATAAACATATCCAGGTGTTAGAATGGCCAAGTCAAAGTCCAGACCTGAATCCAATCGAGAATCTGTGGAAAGAACTGAAAACTGCTGTTCACAAATGCTCTCCATCCAACCTCACTGAGCTCGAGCTGTTTTGCAAGGAGGAATGGGAAAAAATGTCAGTCTCTCGATGTGCAAAACTGAGAGACATACCCCAAGCGACTTACAGCTGTAATCGCAGCAAAAGGTGGCGCTACAAAGTATTAACTTAAGGGGGCTGAATAATTTTGCACGCCCAATTTTTCAGTTTTTGATTTGTTAAAAAAGTTTGAAATATCCAATAAATGTCGTTCCACTTCATGATTGTGTCCCACTTGTTGTTGATTCTTCACAAAAAAATACAGTTTTATATCTTTATGTTTGAAGCCTGAAATGTGGCAAAAGGTCGCAAAGTTCAAGGGGGCCGAATACTTTCGCAAGGCACTGTACCTGCTGGAGTGCGTGCTACGAGTGGGTGCTGCTATGGTGACCAGTGAGCTGAGATAAGGCGGGGCTTTACCTAGCAGAGACTTGTAGATAACCTATAGCCAGTGGGTTTGGCAACGAGTATGAAGCGAGGGCCAACCAACGAGAGCGTACAGGTCGCAATGGTGGGTAGTGTATGGGGCTTTGGTGACAAAACGGATGGCACTGTGATAGACTGCATCCAGTTTGTTGAGTAGAGCGTTGGAGGCTTTTTTATAGATGACATCACCGAAGTTGAGGATCGGTAGGATGGTCAGTTTTACAAGGGTATGTTTGGCAGCATGAGTAAAGTACGCTTTGTTGCGATATAGGCTACATATGTTCACGTGGGCCATTTCTAGCACTTTTCTTGGATGATTGATTGTTTTTATTGCTTTTACTGGGAAGCATATCAGAAGTAGACATGACAATGTTATTTCTGTTTGAGCTGATAGTGCAGGGTGAACTTCTAAGGCACACCGCCTTAGTGCTAACAGTAGAACTCTGGTTCACAGGCACATGATTACTGTATAAAATAGCTGTAGGATCAAAAGAGGCTTTCAGGGGAGTTAGAGGGACATACGTTAGGTTACTTACGTTCATTCAAACCTCTACACAAAACTCTCACTAAGAAATCCCCCATTTTCTTATTCCCTGAAGAATTCTTCTGTATGTTATTCTCCTTACACCATTTGTTATCTTCACTGTCAAAGTGGAGGCACTTTGCTTAATTGCCCCAATTAGAATGTTTCATTTCCCTTAAACAAACTAACCAATAACATTTACTCACATCCATGGGCCAGGATGCAATCAACATCAACTTCTGTACAGCAGGAATGACTTACAGATGTTTGGGACCATCTCAGAGATAGGCTCAGTTACAGTTGAAGTCGGACATTTACATACACCTTAGCCAAATACATTTAAACTCAGTTTTTCACAATTCCTGACATTTAATCCAAGTTAAAATCCCCTGCCTTAGGTCAGTTAGGATCGGCACTTTATTTTAAGAATGTGACATTTCAGAATAATAGTAGAGCGAATTATTTACTTCAGCTTTTATTTCTTTCATCACATTCCCAGTGGGTCAGAAGTTTACATACACTCAATTAGTATTTGGTAGCATTGCCTTTAAACGGTTTAACTTGGGTCAAACCTTTCAGGTAGCCTTCTACAAGCTTCCCATAATAAGTTGGGTGAATTTTGGCCCATTCCTCCTGACAGAGCTGGTGTAACTCAGTCGGGTTTGTAGGCCTCCTTGCTCGCACACGCTTTTTCAGTTCTGCCCACATATTTTCTATAGGATTGAGGTCAGGGCTTTGTGATGGCCACTCCAATACCTTGAATTTGTTGTCCTTAAGCCATTTTGGCACAACTTTGGAAGTATGCTTGGTGTCATTGTCCAATTGGAAGACCCATTTGCGAACAAGCTTTAACTTCCTGACTGATGTCTTGAAATGTTGCTTCAATATATCCACATAATTTTCCTTCCTCATGACACCATCTATTTTGTAAAGTGCAGCAAAGCACCCCCACAACATGTTGCTGCCACCCCCATGCTTCACGGTTGGGATGGTGTTCTTCGGTTTGCAAGCATTCCCTTTTTCCTCCAAACATAACAATGTTCATTATGGCATTGGTTACAGCATTGGACATTTAGATTAACAGTATACAGTTCACCTCTAAAACATTTGATCGGGTCCTATGGAAATAATATGGGAGTGTGACTGTGTGTAGGTGGGCGTTCATGTGTGCGTGCTTGGTGCATGTGGAGCCCACACACTCGGTGCTCCACCTCTAGAATGGTCTACAACTGACTAGGTATCCCCTTTGTGCTTCCCTTTCCCTTCTGTGAAGTTCAGTCAAGGGAAAAGTCTTGAACATATATATTTGCACATTATTGTTTCAAACCCACACTGGAGTGATTATCATCTCTGTAATCAGAGACAATCTGGCACATCTCACTGGGGAGGGATGAAATAGAAGGGAAATGGAACGGACACGCATGTACACACAATGTGTTCTCTCTACTCTGCTGTACATCATTTTTTGCTCTCACTATCAGTATAGCATTTATCGTTAAGGAGGTATGGTCCAGTACGGCATCCCGGGAAAATAAATAGTGGGGGTGATCCGTACCGGTTAAACATCACAATAGTTCAAACAAAAGGTGAAGAAAACTGTAGGCTATTTCACCATTATATGTCATTACTGCATGTCAGAGGCATGAAACATTTGCGAAAGGACTTGATACACTGATATTTTGCCAAGGCAGAGATGCGAGGCCGTCACTGAGACTCATGCGGACAGCAGTGGACGCATAAATTCGGGCCTCACATTAGCCTTAATGTCGTGACACTTTTTGGTGTTTTGTGTAAAAGATGTCTCTTTCCATTCACCACTGTTTGAGGGCTGGAAACGCAGTAAGTTGTGAGTAGATGAACATGTGCGGGTAGCCTAGTAAAGGAGCCCTTTGAAATTATTGTTTGACATTCAGATAAAAATATGACTGGTTGTGATTACGCCACAATAAAAGATCATCCATTTTAAAAGTTAAATGACAAATCTTTACAACGAGCCCCACGGAGATCATGTGTGCAAGCGCTTGCACACATAGGAGGTCCCGTACTGGTAAAAAATTAAATCACCTTTCACCCCTGGGTAACAAACCATTTCCATCCTGTCATGATGATGAATAACAGCGATCACCTTTGGCCCTTTCATTGACCTCTGTTCTCATCAACCAATGGCAGAAATCTACCAGGCAGCCCATAGCTGAACTATAACCTCTAATAGCTCCACCCATAAAGGGGATATGTGTGTGTGTGTATGTGTGTGTGCGTGTGGAGGCCAGGGGGAGGAGTTAAAGGAGGGTGGGCTCATTTTAATGGCTGGAATGGAATTAATGGAACGGAATCAAAGATATGTTTTCCATGTCTATGATTCCGTTCCATTCATTCCGTTCCAGCCATTACAATGAGCCCACCCTCCTTTAACTCCTACAACTAGCATCCATTGTTGTCTGTGTGTTTAGGCCAAGACATGGGGTAAGTGCTACACAGAAGGGACAAGGCAAACCCTGAAAAGCCTTATAATGCCATGCTTTGTTCAGGTTTGTTGCACTGGCTCTATGGGACCCCTAGAGAAATGTCACCCTGCTCCTCTGCACACTCCACTGGCTTCCAGTCTAAGCTCGCATCCATTGCAAGACCATGTTGCTTGCCTACAGAGCAGCAAGAGAAACTGCCCCTCCCTACCCTCAGGCTATGCTCAAACCCTACACCCCAACCTGAGTACTCTGTTCTGCCACCTCTGGTCTCTTGGCCCTCCACCCTTACGGTAGGGCAGCTCCTGCTCAGCCAGGTCCAAGCTCTTCTCTGTGCTGGCACCCCAATGGTGGAATCAGCTTCCCCCTGAAGCAAGGACAGCAGAGTCCTGAAACCCTACCTCTTCAAAGAGCATCTTAAATATCCCCCCCCCCCCCACACACACACACTTTATTTAGAAAAAGTTCACTTACCATGCTTGTAATATATGGTTTTCCCACCTAGTGTTCTTAAGATGAACGCACTAACTGTAAGTCGTTCTGGATAAGAGTGTCTGCTAAATGACTAAAATGAGAAGTGGATATCGTTTCTCTCTCTCTCTCTCTCTGTGTGTGTGCGTGTGCGTGTGTGTGTGTGTGTGTGTGTGTGTGTAGTTATTTTGTCATAAAACAAATCAAAGCTGCTGGTCAGGTTGATGTCTGATATGGTTAATTATAATGTATCCTCAAAGTTATTCAGTCAGCAACAAGGCAACAAGGCAGGATATTTAGCTTAATTCAAAGCAACTCGACTAGATGTGTGAGGTGGGGAATGAAAATACGTTTATGGGAGCTGAAAACAACACGTTTTATATGATTTTCCTACTTTTGAACACAAATTCCACAGTTCACGGGCTCAATAACTGAATTAAACTTCAGTCCTCCTTCTCATCGCTTTCCTCATCACCAGGGAGTACCTCCCCCGCTCTCATCTTGTAACATGAACGAGCGGCACCTTTTTCCATCAAATGTTTTCTTCGTCATGGGCAAATCTCAGTGCAGTGAAGATCTCGCTCACGGCTTTTCATTGCGTTCCGGTTGTTTGATGCGCGGGCGATGATGGGACGCGGTCTTTCACGCACTGACTGATACCCGACTGGATAAAACACCTTTTTTTTAAAGAGGAATTTTGCTGACTTCTCCAACTTTTATTTTCTAATGCTTGCAGGTATGATTGTTTTGTTAACTCTAGAAGCAACTACCATTTCAATACATTCACGTGACAGACGGGAATGTATAGACGCATCAAGCATTACTAATCAATGATTATCAAATCCAATTTCCACTCTTACAGTTGCATCATTTACTTTGCTTTGTGTGATTAGGCTACTATGACCAATGTGAGAAAGTCTCAGGGTTTTATCACCATCACCATTACACTAATAGGCTAAGTGAGTCTGATATATCCAGTAATTCCTCTAATCATAATTCGTTGACGTATTAAACAAATCATATTCCTGGTCACTTTCATAACCCAGATGGAGATTTTTTATCAAGCATTTGAATTTGTGCTGCATTCAAACAAATTATTTATTTGAATTTAAGCTTGGTATGATCATATATTCCTTGTGTAGAGAATAGTTGTAAAACATCAGAGGAATTTAGGCTATTGTTGGAGCCAATTAAATGTAACAATTTCCCACCCTGTGCCACCAACGAAATGGACTTCACCACCAACGCTATCTGCCGGTGACAACGCTTTTGCAGAGAATACTTCGATAACACTCAAGCAGATGGTGATGACTGTAGGGGATTGAGCGCCCTCTGCTGGCCTTATTTTATACACCAGTCACCTGTTTCTTTTTGCGCAATCTTCCTTCCTCTCTCTGTCTTTTAGGCCCTGGTGGAGCAGTGCGATGACTCCCATTCCCCTGTGTCTGCTGCTGCTCTGTGCCCTGCCCCTGTGTCTTCTTGCCTGGGGGGGCCACGGTGATGGTGTTGATGAAGAGTATGGCTGGTCCATGCAGAGGGTCCCGTTAATTCTAGACAGGCACACAGTGCATCTGCGGAGCCCCACGTTTGGTGGGAAGGTTGAGGGGGCAGGTGAGGATGAGGAGGGGGGGTGTGGGATAAAGTGTCAGAGTGCCCTCCCCCCTCCCGACTGGGCCACACTGGAGAGCATGCTGGGATACGAGACGGTGTACGAGAACGGCACGCGCACACACAGCAACGTCACGCTGCAGGGCCTGAATGACACAACCTCACACACGCCCTTACACACCCCCTCACACACTCGCAGGAAACGTCAGGTGTATGGCGAGGACGGACGCTTTGTCATATCGGACAGCCACTTCACCACCAGCTACCCGTTCTCCACGGCGGTCCGCCTATCCACGGGCTGCTCCGGGGTCCAAGTGTCTGAAAAACACATACTGACGGCAGCCCACTGCGTCCACGATGGGAAGGACTACCTGCAGGGGGTCCGCAGGCTGAAAGTGGGGGTCCTACAGGTCAAATCTAAACGAGGTAGGAGGGGTGGGAGGAGGAGAGGGGGGAGGAGAGGAGGAGGAGAGGGGCAAGGAGAGGAAGTGGTAGGAGAAGAGGAGAAAGGGAATGGGATAGATGGAGAAGAACCGAGACAGGAGCAGAGACGGAGAGGAGGGAGGAGAGGAGGAGGAGAGGGGCAAGGAGAGGAAGTGGTAGGAGAAGAGGAGAAAGGGAATGTGATAGATAGAGAAGAACCGAGACAGGAGCAGAGACGGAGAGGAGGGAGAAGGAGGAAGGGAGAAAGGGAGAAACAGAACAGGGTTGATGAGACTGGAGCAGAGGGAGGTGAAGGAGGGAACATGAAGAAGGAGAGGGGACAAGGAGGGGGTAGGCAGAGAAAGAAAGGTAGCAGAAGCAGCCGTGTACAACGCAGCACCGAACCCAAAACTCAGCCCTCCTTCCACTGGACACGCGTAAAACAAACCCACATCCCCAAAGGTTGGATACACACAGGAGATAGAACCAACGCCATATCCCACAACTACGATTACGCCCTCCTGGAGCTCAAACAGGCAATTAAACAGAAGCACATGAAACTGGGTGTAGTGGCCGCTACAAAGCCCCTCCCCTTGGGTCGCATCCACTTCTCAGGGTTCGACAACGAGCCAGAGGGAGGACAAAAGGATGGAGGGGGGGAAAAGGTGGTCTATCGCTTCTGTTCAGTGACGGAGGAGTCAGACGACCTGTTGTATCAGCATTGTGATGCCCAGCAGGGGGCGTCAGGCGCTGGTGTATACATCCGCCTCAGACAGGAAGTGGTGGGGTCCAATAAGGGGAAGTGGCAGCGGAAGGTTATCGGGGTGTTCTCAGGGCACCGCCGGGTGGACGGGGACGGGGGTGAACAGAGGGACTATAATGTGGCGGTGAGGATCACTCCGCCTAAATACGCTCAGATCTGCCACTGGATCCATGGGGATCCCAGCATGTGTAGGGAGGCTTGAGACACCAGGGATATGACCGACTGATCAGAGTAAGAAAAAAAGAAGATATGCATTCATGTATCTCCTTTCACTGAGACCTCAAAGCGCTGAGGTGGTGGTGGACAAACTAACCAATGCCCAGCACAGAATGATCAGATGGAATAGAACTTTGGAATATGGGATGATTTTCTTGCTTTGGTCAATCAAACAGATCCCTATCCAGACTGAGGTCTCAAAATTCTATGGTGCGATAAAAACAGGTTTCTTTGTCACACGTGCTTTTTGTTTCCAAGATATACCCATCGTGCACATAATATGGGTGCTAAGATGAGTTCCGTTGGTGATGATTTTTCTTGGGTAAATCTTTGTTTTTAGTGTCTACATGATTCAGTTATCTAGCCAATGCTCTTTTTGTTATCGGAATAGTTTTTTTCCAGGGTCTATATTTTGAGTGTAAATGTGTATTTTGTTGAGTATTTCCAGAACATATATTTTGCTTGGAAAAAAATTGGATCAACAGTGATGTAAAAAAAAAAAGCAAAAATAAAACATCTTTATATTAAAACCTACCATTGAATACCTCAAAAACTTGTGATGGACTGAACATGTTCAAGCATGAATGACAACAGTGGAGACATAAGTGATGAGGCCTGAAGTCTTTCCACCAGTGTATTTTGTATTTTATTGCATCTCAAGGGACTCACATGCAAGTGGGGGAGAGGAGAGGAGTGATGCCATCCAAGAACCAAACACTGCCTTCAACCAAACATATAGCAAATATTGTTATCCACATTTTTTATTTTATACGTTTTATTCCTCTTTTTCTTTCTCAATACTTTTTTTCCCACAACAGATTACGATAGTCACTTTGGAAGAAAAACAACACATGGAACATCCAGTGTATATCTGAGCGGTTTACAGCTAACGAGTTCCCAACACCTCTGGAGTGTTGCTACGGGAGACAATACAACTCTACTGATCACTGCTCCACAATGACCTTAGGTCAGGGTTGTCAAAATTATTCCATGAAGTGCCTAGTGTCTGCTGTTTTTTTTGGTTTGTCCTTTCAAGTAAGCCCTAGACAACCACGTGTGGGGAGTTCCTTACTCATTAGTGACCTTAAATTCATCAATTAAGTATAAAGTAGGAGCGAAAGCCTGCAGACACTCGGTCCTCCGTGGAATGAGTTTGCCCCCTAAGCCTTAGGTTGACATGGGCTGTGTCCCAACAATATTTACAAACCTCCTTTCCTTGTCTCCTTCATTTCATGACCACTGGTTGGTTTTCACCAATTGCCTTTCACCTATCAATTCAATTCAGATAATTGGCCGTTAAGTAAAGGAGACAAGTAAATGAGGATTTTTTAAAGTATGTGGATGCAGCCTAGATCAACTTCACTTGACATGGTCAAATGCAGTAACACTCCACACCAGCAGGGAGAGCCACAGTAAACACTGGGGACTGAGTTTGCATTCAGTGCTGCCTCCAAATACAGATGAGAGATATTTTTCGAAACTGCTTGAATTTTTTAAAAACCTAGAATTCATAGACATAACTAAAATATATGATACATTTTCTCTCAAAATAAAGATTAAAGAAATATATGTATAATCTATACTTAAAAATATTCTAAAATGCATATGTCAATTTGAACATAGTCCACAAATGTTGCATGTAACACACAATCAAAAAAATAGACAAAATAAAAACAAAACATTTTGTCGTATGATTTGTCATCTCGTAAACCCAGATTTGTGGTGACAGTTGTACATATTTCAATATTACTGCATCTGTTCTCAAAGAGGCTGGGTGGCTCAATTAATGGAGAGGAGTACAACTAAGTGTTGAATGATGTTACAAAGACAGCAATATACAGAATTTGATTGGATAGCGAGGGACAGGATAGGGCAGGGATTGGCCAGTGAGGTTTACACACACCGAACACAGTCCACGGTTAACAACACAATCCTCGTCTGGGAAACGCGCAAGAAAATCAACACAGATCCACCATTCCAAGTCAGCTGACACGTGGGAGTTCCAGAACAAATCTAAATACACTATCATTTTTTATGGTACATTTTTTTCTTAGTTTAGGTAAAGGATAACATTGAAGTACACACACACTCATACACAGTTTAGTTTTCTGTGTCTATGATTCACATCCACAGCTTTTGTTACAACAGCAGACAGAGGTTACGGGGAAGTCAGAGGACAGGGGTCGTAGTGCTGATGGTTGATTGGCTGAAGGGGCTGGGGCGTGACAGGAGGGAGACGGGGGTGCACACATCCACATCCACAGCTCCAGACATAACAACAACCTCTGGAGAGAAGAGACAGAGGCAGAGGGATGGATGATTACCACAATATTATTATGTAACTGGCTCTTTTCAATGCATTGTGTGCATGTCGTTTGGTGCCACTGTGAGAGAACCCTACCTCAGAGGGATGGGTTAGAGGGGTTTACATGAAGTCCTTGATGTTGAGGTCATCCAGGGCATTCTTGGGGGGCGGAGGCCTCCTCGGGCTCCCGGCCATCCCTGGAGATCCCATCTGTCACAGGGAACAGTGTTTCATGAAATAGGTGTGTCTTTGTGTGTGTGTGTGTGTCTGTGTGTACTCTGTGTGTGTCTTACCGGTGCTCCTGGGGCTGCAGGGGCTCCAAAGCCTGGCCTAACCATGGGCATCATGGGAGCTCCAGCGCCGGCCGCCCCGCCCTGAGAGAGAGGAAACAGTCAGACACTATGGCAGAAATTTTAGTGATGCGTACATGGGCCACCTAAAGGGGTCATTGGCCATCTTAGGTGCTCCTAATGGTCCTAGGTTGAGGGTGGGGTGGTCTTACCATGCTGAATCCTTGGTAAGACCCCATAAAAGAAGGGGATCCCATTGGAACGTTCTAGGGGTGTGGAGTGGGGGAGAGGAGGTGGGAAATTACCACACTACTTACAACACAGGCACAGTAAAGACAACACTGCAACAACAAACACACAGACATATCACTGACACGCACACATAGTAAACATAGACAAAGACATAAAAAAAAAACATTTTAAGACACACGCAGAGAGAGAACAGCAAAGCACATAAAAACACTCTAACCTCTTAAATCAGGTTCAGGTGATTTGCTCAGAAGCATTTGAAGACCACAGGGTCAATCATAAGAATACATGGATCAGGCAAGCCAGTTTAATCAGCGACTGGTTATCTGATGTTCATGTCAGTGGTGAGGCTTTGGCTAAAATGAACAGCTGAAGCCATAGGTTAATACAGTAACTACAGACCCTATAGCAAAAGCTTTCTTGGCTAATGGTTAGTGCAGCAATTAAATTATGAAGATAAAGCGATCTAAATTTGTATTGTGTTTCGTTTGGACACTGGGAAGAGGAGCTGTTGCTCAAAAAATGGGGATTGAAATAAGGAAATATGCAGATGAACGGGGCATTTTGGGGTCAGGTGGCTTGTTTGAGGTCAGAACTTTAAGGGAAGAAAAGGAGGGAAGTGGTTTCACAAGCAGCTCCTTGGTTTGGGACAAACCTCAGCCCGCTCAGAGCTCTCCAGTATTCCCAGTCCAACCCCTTAGTTTTCCCACAAAATGTTCACCCCTTTAAACCAAACACCAAATTCCAAATGTCCATATTCCAAATGTGATTGGACCACCCTGGAGAGTCAGAGAGGAGAGGTGCGTGTGATTGGCTCCATGCCATGCCTGTCACTGCCATGTGGCTGCACTCCATGCTATATGACAAAGACCAGATTTACCATGGGAGCGCCCCAACTTGGAGGAGCTACCTGAGGAGTTGACCAGCCTCCACTTCCCATCGTGTTCTCCCCCCTGCGGAAGAGATGTCAATCAGTCAGTAAGCAAATAGAAAGAGAGGAAGAAAAGACAGAGGCCCCCAACCTCTTAAAATGTAAAGCTCATTGAGCGCTTGGAAAATGCTATGTGAATGTAATCCATGACATTAAGTTACATGTCGAAACACAAAGTGACACATCCTCAAAACAGGAAAAACGTACGTTTTTTGGCTCCCCATTCCCAGATCTGAAAGAGAGAAAATAAGACATTTCCCAGTCAGACAGAATAATGTACATTTAATATCTTATAACAGTTGCGAGTGCTATGTAACATTATTGTACCTCTACTGTATCTGGCTATGTAACATTATTGTACCTCTACTGTATCTGGCTATGTAACATTATTGTACCTCTACTGTATCTGGCTATGTAACATTATTGTACCTCTACTGTATCTGGCTATGTAACATTATTGTACCTCTACTGTATCTGGCTATGTAACATTATTGTACCTCTACTGTATCTGGCTATGTAACATTATTGTACCTCTACTGTATCTGGCTATGTAACATTATTGTACCTCTACTGTATCTGACTATGTAACATTATTGTACCTCTACTGTATCTGGCTATGTAACATTATTGTACCTCTACTGTATCTGGCTATGTAACATTATTGTACCTCTACTGTATCTGGCTATGTAACATTATTGTACCTCTACTGTATCTGGCTATGTAACATTATTGTACCTCTACTGTATCTGGCTATGTAACATTATTGTACCTCTACTGTATCTGGCTATGTAACATTATTGTACCTCTACTGTATCTGGCTATGTAACATTATTGTACCTCTACTGTATCTGACTATGTAACATTATTGTACCTCTACTGTATCTGGCTATGTAACATTATTGTACCTCTACTGTATCTGACTATGTAACATTATTGTACCTCTACTGTATCTGGCTATGTAACATTATTGTACCTCTACTGTATCTGGCTATGTAACATTATTGTACCTCTACTGTATCTGGCTATGTAACATTATTGTACCTCTACTGTATCTGACTATGTAACATTATTGTACCTCTACTGTATCTGGCTATGTAACATTATTGTACCTCTACTGTATCTGACTATGTAACATTATTGTACCTCTACTGTATCTGGCTATGTAACATTATTGTACCTCTACTGTATCTGGCTATGTAACATTATTGTACCTCTACTGTATCTGGCTATGTAACTACCATGTACACTCAGTAGCCGTTCATGTAAAAGGTTTGCTCCTACAGACAGTGAGTCACGTGCCCATGGCTTGCCATATAAAGTAGGCAGACAGGTATCGAAGCATTCGGTTCCTGTTCGATTGAACGTTAGATTGGGCAAAACAAGTGACCTAAGCGTCTTTGAGCTTGCTATGATTGTCGGTGCAAGCTAACAGGTGTGCCTGTTACAAACAGGCAAATAATAGTGCAGTACAACTGAGGTGTGCAGAACGGCATCTTAGAACGCACAACCCGTCGGTCCTTGTCACGGATGGACTATTGCTGTAGACGGCCACAGGGTTCCACTCCGATCAGATAAAAACAAAGCGGCTCCAGTGAGCACACGATCACCAACACTGGACAATTGAGGAGTGGACCACTGCCTGGTTCGAGGAATCCCGGTTCGTGTTGTGCCATGCTGATGGCAGAGTCAGGATTTGGCATAAGCAGCACGAGTCCATGGCCCCATCCTGCCTGGTGTCAACGGTGCCCCAAATAATTCAGGCTGTTCTAGAGGCAAGGGGGGGGGGGGGGGGGAGGGTCTGACCCAGTACTAGATGGGTGTACCTAATAAACGGTCCACTGAGTGTAAGTAATGTTACAATAAGGTGAGATTGGTTATAGGTACATGTCTATGCATAGATGGACAGCACCATGATGCTGAAATTATTCAGGCCAAATTGAGAATCCCTGTTCTGTGTCTGCTCAGAGACTTTGTTCAGAGACTTACTGCTAGCCATGTTAGCCATGGTGGCGTCTAGGTCCCCTCCCATATGTTTAACTGGAGATGAGGCGGCCCCAGTCTGGGGCGTCATGGCAGGCATCATCACATCCCCTAGACCATCAAACGCTACAGGAGACACATGGGGGGGGGGAGAGAGAGAGAGAGAGAGAGAGAGAGAGAGAGAGAGAGAGAGAGAGAGAGAGAGAGAGGTGAGAAACAGCCACAATAATCCTCTCTGATCATAACAGAGGGGTCCTCCTTACGAGTGGGATTACCATGACAACCCATCGAGATGGTCTCCATGACAACAGTGATCAGAGAGGAGCACAACATTGGAATGTTAACAAGAGGCAAGTTCTCATACTGATACTCAGTATGACTGAGGGCTTATACTGTGCCTCAACACACACACACACACACACACACACAGTTTAAGTGATACTCTCCATGTAATATAAATCAACAGCAAAAATATGCTGTCTACTCAACTCTACTAAATAGTATTACTATCCTATTAGCTAGCTTGTTTGAGATGGGGCATCATCCTTTGTATCTTGGTGACAGTAAGGATGCAGCCACCACTCTAGAGGGAGGAAACAGTGCCAAGCTAAATGGGCATTGTGATGTGAGCATCTCACACACCCTATTTATCAGGCATCTGTCAGAGCAGAGGGAAAATAACAGCAGCAGTCGCTCTCTTACTGCAATGCAGCAATGCACTGTGGGAAACAGCGCATCAATGAGCCAGAACACTCACCCAATCAGAGAGCAGGAAGCAAGCAATGAGCCAGCCCCAGAGCCAGATGGAGAGAGAGAGGAGCAATAGAGGGACGAGAGAGAAAGAGAGAAATGGAACGTGAGAGAGGACAAAGAGTGTGAGAGAGAGCGCGTAAGTGAGTGAGATAAAGTGCAGAGGGAAAGAGAGAGAACAGAGGGAGGGAGGGAAAGAGGGAGAGGATGTAAGGGTAAGAAGAAAGGGACAGAAGGACAGTAGTGGAGGGAAAAATAATGGAGTGAGTTAAGAGATGATAAATGTTGCGAGAGAAAGAGAGATGGAGGAGAGAGAGAGAGAGAGTTAAGGCTTAAGCAGTAGTACTTGCAGGTCGTCATTTACATAACATGCAGGGCAGTGACAGCCTTGATCATAAACCTGGTAAGCACAGGGAACGTTGCCACGATAAAATGTGAAAAAGTCAACCAATGCACGCATCAACAGAGACAACTATGGAAAGAATCTAGAATGAAAATGACCATACACAACTGCATGTGCATTGGCCATAAAACCAAGGTATGTTCACAAGATACATACACTCAGGATGTATTCATTCAGACAGACATGTTCATATACAGTACCAGTCAAAAGTTTGGACACACCTACTCATTCAAGAGTTTCTTTATTTTTACTATTTTATACATTGTAGAATAATAGTGAAGACATCAAAACTATGAAATAACACATGGAATCAGGTAGTAACCAAAAAAAGTGTTAAAACAAATCAAAATATATTTTATACTTGAAATTCTTCACAGTAGCCACACTTTGCCTTGATGACAGCTTTGCACACTCTTGATGACAGCTTTGCACACTCTTGATGACAGCTTTGCACACTCTTGATGGCAGCTTTGCACACTCTTGATGGCAGCTTTGCACACTCTTGATGGCAGCTTTGCACACTCTTGGAATTCTCTCAACCAGCTTCATGAGGAATATATTTTCAACGATCTTGAAGGACTTCCCACATATGCTGAGCACTTCTTGGCTGCTTTTCCTTCACTCTGTGGTCCAACTCAATTGGGTTGAGGTTAGGTGATTGTGGAGGCCAGGTCATCTGATGCAGCACTCCATCACCCTCCCATCTTGGTCAAACAGCCCTTACCTGCCCTCCAGGACACCTACAACACCCGATGTCAAAATATAATTAAGGTCATTAACCACCGAAGCCACTGCCTGTTCACCCTGCTTCCATCCAGAAGGCGAGGTCAGTACAGGTGAATCAAAGCTGGGACAGAGAGATAGAAGCTGTTTTTCAATCTCAAGGCCATCAGATTGTTTAACAGCCATCACTAGCACAGAGAGGCGGATGCTTACCTACAGACTTGATATCATTGGCCACTTTAATAAATGGAACACAAGTCACTTTAATAATGGCACTTTAAGAATGTTTACGTATCTTGCATTACTTATCTCATATGTACAGTTGAAGTCGGAAGTTTACATACACTTAGGTTGGAGTCATTAAAACTTGTTTCTTGTTTACAAACTATAGGTTTGGCAAGTCGGTTAGGACATCTACTTTGTGCATGACACAAGTAATTTTTCCAACAATTGTTTACAGACAGATTATTTCACTTATAATTCACTGTATCACAATTCCAGTGGGTGAGAAGTTTACATTCACTAAGTTGACTGTGACTTTAAACAGCTTGGAAAATTCCAGGAATGATGTCATGGCTTTAGAAGCTTCTGATAGGCTAATTGTGTAACGGTCTTCTAGGTGTGAAGGAGAGTCGGACCAAAATGCGGCGTGTAGATTGCGATCCATGTTTATTGTGACTATAACAACATGAATCCAAATACAAACAGTGCAAAATAATAAACGTAATGAAAACCGAAACAGCCTAAACTGGTGCAAACTAACACTAAGGACAATCACCCACAAACACACAGTGAAACCCAGGCTACCTAAATATGGTTCCCAATCAGAGACAATGACTAACACCTGCCTCTGATTGAGAACCATATCAGGCCGGACATAGAAATAGACAAACAAGACATCCAACATAGAATGCCCACCCAGTTCACGTCCTGACCAACACTAAAACAAGGAAAACACACACGAACGATGGTCAGAACGTGACAGTACCCCCCCTCCAAGGTGCGGACTCCGGACGCACAACTTAAACCTATGGGGGAGGGTGTGGGTGGGCATCTGTCCGCGGTGGCGGCTCTGGCGCTGGACGTGGACCCCACTCCATAACAGTTTTAGTCCACCTCCTTAGCGTCCCTAGATAGGTGACCCTTCTTAATGACAGCTCGGGACAGAGGGTCAGCTCGAGACAGAGGGGCAGCTCGGGACAGAAGTAGCTCGGGACTGATGGGTAGCACAGCACTGAGAGGAAGCTCAGGCAGGTAGTTAGATCCGGCAGATCCTGGCTGGCTGGCGGTTCTGGCAGATCCTGGCTGACTGGCAGATCTGGAAGAGTCTGGCTGACTGGCAGATCTGGAAGAGTCTGGTCGACTGGCAGATCTGGAAGAGTCTGGTCGACTGGCAGATCTGGAAGAGTCTGGTCGACTGGCAGATCTGGAAGAGTCTGGTCGACTGGCAGATCTGGAAGAGTCTGGTCGACTGGCAGATCTGGAAGAGTCTGGTCGACTGGCAGATCTGGAAGAGTCTGGTCGACTGGCAGATCTGGAAGAGTCTGGTCGACTGGCAGATCTGGCTGCTCCATGCTGACTGGCAGCACTGGCTGCTCCATGCTGACTGGCGGCCCTGGCTGCTCCATGCTGACTGGCGGCCCTGGCTGCTCCATGCTGACTGGCGGCCCTGGCTGCTCCATGCTGACTGGCGGCCCTGGCTGCTCCATGCTGACTGGCGACCCTGGCTGCTCCATGCTAACTGGCAGCTCTGGCGGCTCCTTGCAGACTGGTAGCTCCTTGCAGACTGGCAGCTCTGGCGGCCCCTGGTTGACTGGCGGCGCTGGCGCTGGGCTGACTGGCGGCACTGGCGGCCCCTGGCTGACTGGCGGCACTGGAGGCCCCTGGCTGACTGGCGGCACTGGCGGCCCCTGGCAGACGGGCGGCGCTGGCGGCTCCTGGCAGACGGGCGGCGCTGGCGGCGCTGGGCAGACGGGCGGCGCTGGGCAGACGGGCGGCGCTGGCGGCGCTGGGCAGACGGGCGGCACTGGCGGCGCTGGGCAGACGGGCGGCACTGGCGGCGCTGGGCAGACGGGCGGCACTGGCGGCGCTGGGCAGACGGGCGGCACTGTCGGCGCTGGGCAGACGGGCGGCACTGGCAGAGGCGCCGGACAGGCGGGAGGCTCCGGCAGAGGCGCCGGACAGGCGGGAGGCTCCGGCAGCGGCGCCGGACAGGCGGGAGGCTCCGGCAGAGGCGCCGGACAGGCGGGAGGCTCCGGCAGCGCTGGAGAGGAGGAAGGCTCTGGACGGATGGGCCGGAGAGACAGCCTGGTACGGGGAGCTGCCACCGGAGGGCTGGGGTGTGGAGGTGGTGACGGATAGACCGGGCCGTGCAGGCGCACTGGAGCTCTTGAGCACCGAGCCTGCCCAACCTTACCCGGTTGAATGGTCCCGGTCGCCCTGCCAGTGCGGCGAGGTGGAATAGCCCGCACTGGGCTATGCAGGCGAACCGGGGACACCGTGCGCAAGGCTGGTGCCATGTAAGCCGGCCCAAGGAGACGCACTGGAGACCAGATGCGTAGAGCCGGCTTCATGGCACTTGGCTCGATGCCCACTCTAGCCCGGCCGATACGCGGAGCTGGAATGTACCGCACCGGGCTGTGCACCCGCACTGGGGACACCGTGCGCTCCACAGCATAACACGGTGCCTGCCCGGTCTCTCTAGCCCCCCGGTAACCACAGGAAGTTGGCTCAGGTCTCCTACCTGGCGTAGCCATACTCCCTGTTAGCCCCCCCCCAAGAAATTTTTGGGGCTGACTCCCGGGCTTCCATCCACGACGCCGCGCTGCCTCCTCGTACCAGCGCCTCTCCGCTTTCGCCGCCTCCCGTTCTTCCTTGGGACGGCGATATTCTCCTGGCTGAGCCCAAGGTCCTTTACCGTCTAATTCGTCCTCCCATGACGCTCTCTCCCACTGCGGCTGCTGCTGCTCCTGCTGCCTCTGTTCCTTCTTCGGCTGCACCTTGGTGCGGCTATACTCCCCTGGTTTAGCCCAGGGTCCTCTCCCGTCGAGGATTTCCTCCCATGTCCAGAAATCCTTACAACGTAACTCCTCTTTTTGCTGCTGCTGCTGCCTGTTGACACGCCGCTTGGTCCGTTGGTGGTGGGTGATTCTGTAACGGTCTTCTAGGTGTGAAGGAGAGTCGGACCAAAATGCGGCGTGTAGATTGCGATCCATGTTTATTGTGACTATAACAACATGAATCCAAATACAAACAGTGCAAAATAATAAACGTAATGAAAACCGAAACAGCCTAAACTGGTGCAAACTAACACTAAGGACAATCACCCACAAACACACAGTGAAACCCAGGCTACCTAAATATGGTTCCCAATCAGAGACAATGACTAACACCTGCCTCTGATTGAGAACCATATCAGGCCGGACATAGAAATAGACAAACAAGACATCCAACATAGAATGCCCACCCAGTTCACGTCCTGACCAACACTAAAACAAGGAAAACACACACGAACGATGGTCAGAACGTGACAAATTGACATCCTTTAAGTCAATTGGAGGTGTACCTGTGGATGTATTTCAAGGCCTACCTTTAAACTCAGTGCTTCTTTTGCTTGACATCATGGGAAAATCAAAAGAAATCAGCCAAGACCTCAGAAAATAAATTGTAGACCTCCACAAGCCTGGTTCATCCTTGGGAGCAATTTCCAAATGCCTGAAGGTACCACGTTCATCTGTACAAACAACACAGCCTGGAGGTGTGTTTTGGGTTATTGTTCTGTTGAAAAACAAATGATAGTCCCACTATGCGCAAACCACATGGGATGGCGTATCGCTGCAGAATGCTGTGGTAGCCATCCTAGTTAAGTGTGCCTTGAATTTTAAATAAATTACTGACAGTGTCACCAGCAAAGCACCCCCACACCACCTCCTCTGTGCTTCACGGTTTTAACCACACATGAGGAGATCATCCTTTCACCTACTCTGCGCCTCACAAAGACACGGCGGTTAGAACCAAAAATCTCAAATTTGGCCTCACCAGACCAAATGACAGATTTCCACCGGTCTAATGTCTGTTGCTCGTGACCCAAGCAAGTCTTTTCTTCTCATTGGTGTCCTTTAGTAGTGGTTTCTTTGCAGCAACTCGACCGTGAAGGCCTGATTCATGCAGTCTCCTCCGAACAGTTGATGTTGATATCTGTGTTACTTGAACTCTGAAACATTTATTTGGGCTGCAATTTATGAGGCTGGTAACGCTAATGAACTTATTCTCCACAGCAGAGGTAACTCTGGGTCTTCCTTTCCTGTGGCGGTCCTCATGAGAGCCAGTTTCATCATAGCGCTTGATGGTTTTGCGGCTGCACTTGAAGAAACTTTCAAAGTTCTTGACATTTTCTGTATTGACTGACCTTCAGGTCTTAAAGTAATGAAGGACTGTCATTTCTCTTTGCTTATTTCAGCTGTTCATGCCATAATATGGACTTGGTCTTTTACCAAATAGGGCTATCTTCTGTATACCACCCCTACCTAGTTACAACATAACTGATTGGCTCAAATGCATTAAGAAAGAAAGAAATTCCACAAATTAACTTTTAACAAGGCACACCTGTCAATTGAAATGCATTCCAGGTGACTACCTTATGAAGCTGGTTGAGAGAATGCAAAGAGTGTGCAAAGCTGTCATCAAGGCAAAGGGTGGCTACTTAAAGAATCTAAAATACATTTTGTTTTGTTTTACACTATTTTTGGTTACTACACGATTCCATGTGTGTGTGTGTGTGTGTGTGTGTGTGTGTGTGTGTGTGTGTGTGTGTGTGTGTGTGTATATATATATATATATATATATATATATATATATATATATATATATATATATATATATATATATATATATAATTATATATAATTACTATATTTATTATAATTATTATTCACAATTATGAATAATCAAATAACCTAATCTACTGTAAATCTAATATACATTTAATTAAGATTATATTATATATCCAAAGTACCCAAAAAGGCCACTTGATGTCATCTGATAGAAATCCAAATAACCAAAGATCAAGTCGTTTACTGGTAAATTTAGAAAGTTTTCAGTAATACACCCTACCTTTGTAACCCTATATGTGGTGTATTTACTGTTATACTGTATGTCTTTAATACAATGGGAATGTGTCATGCCTGTTGTTTGTGTCATGCCTCGTGGGTGTGTCGTGCATCAGTAGGTACATTACCTGCCATCAGCTCAGCACCAGAGGCAGCTGCAGGTGCAGCAGGCTGGGTTTCTCCACCGGTGGAGTCTAATGGGTCAAACCAAACCATACCAGGCCAAGGTGGGCCAAGCCATTAACAGTGCAGCATGAGGACAGAGAAGAATTAAGAAGTCAGCCATCGGCTCCACACTAGGAACGCCAAACAGATAGAACAGCGTTATCATTGTCAGATAGGACAGTAGACATACACAGGTAAACACACGTACACAGCCAATAGTCTCAAACACACCAATAGAAACTCCTTTGATCCCAATATGCTGTGACAAGTCTACATCTACTAAGCAATACAATCTCAAAATTATGTAGAGGACGTTGAAAAGTCAGATCCAAAGTCCATCCTGAATACCGCAGCTAACAACTTAACTTCAGTAGCAACTTTATTGGTCACCAAAAACATACAGAGAAACGGAATGAGAAATGCTGATGAAGGTGAATGACATGATGAAAAGAATCAATCAAATAATCAGTTAAAGTTAGGGCTTTCCTGCTTCGAAACATTTTTACAAAAGGCCACTCATTTGAAGATCGTCGATCAATAGCAAGGGGGACAGTTAGAGGTGGCGGGGGGGGGGGGGGTGTACATTTACCCACCCCCAAACATGTCCATGATCGCCCCCTTGTCAGTTGGGGGGTCTGAGGAGAGGAAGGGGGCAGGGGAGGAGAATGCATCTGTTGTAAGGGGAGGGGTAGAGGAGGGTTAGAATTATGTGCAAATGTCACACTCACACAACCAAACAAACCCATACCAACTAAACAAACTCACACAAACAACAAAATACAATAAGTATCCTTGAATTACAATAATTCACAAATGTACATATAAAAAACAGCACTCCAAACACATGCTGAGAAAGAAGGCAGATGGCGTGAGTTTGGGTACCTGCTCCAAACATGTCAACACTGGGGGCAGGGTCTGCTTTGGTGAAGCTTGGATCTGGCATTGAATCAAACATAGCTACAGGACAAGTACACAACACACACACACACACAATTTAAATGAGAACAGCAGACTACAAACAATGACTCATTAGATGAACAACTGTGATTGAAAGCCAATGCAGGAGCAGAGAGGCAGCTGGGGAGAATGCATCCAAGCTGAAAGGAAGCAGAGGAAGCGTGATGTGTGCAAGTTAGCCTCACAAAGAGAAAGGGACAATGCAGTTGACGGGTAAAATGCAGGAGAGGATAGGACACAGATGCAGAGTAGAGGACAAGGACAAAAGAGAAGAAAAGGTTAAATAAAAAGTACCACACACACACGTGTAAACATTTACCACTGAAGAGGTCTATCGATGGGGTGGTGGGGGGGATGGGTGCTGCGATGGTGGATGAGGGGGCAGGAGGGGGCGCCACTGAGTTAAAGCAGTTGTTCTCCATTGGCATCATGGCAAACAGGTCCAGCCCTGGGCCTACTGCATTTGAGCTGCTACCAGTGGGGGCAAAGGGGTCTTTGGGAGGAAAGAACCAGGGAGGGGATGACAAGGGGGATGGAGATATTACACAACCACCATAACACAGTGTGAAATAAACCTAGAGGTATGGCAAGAGCTGTATTCTGTGAAATAGGGAGGAGGAATAGGTGCATTCGGCTGAAATTCTGAAGATACAGGCTTAGTTAGGGAATTCACAGCTCCATATTCTTCATAAACATACAGTACATGTAAAACACTATGAAGTACCGTATGATCAAGAGAATCTGGAAAATAAGCATGTCTGATGAAAAATGATAAGAAAAGAACACGATTTGTGAAAAGAGGGAAACATATTGGAGAAAGCAGTATTAGTAGTATTCACACTCTCTCATAATACTCTCTGAAATACCCATACTAGACCAGATTTACAGAGTGTAACCACAGAGCTTGCAGATGTATTTTGAGATTTACAGCGTGAAAGGAAACCCCAGGGGGTATCTAAGCATGGTGGTCAACCACTGTCCTAAAATCAACCTCAGCAACAATCTCCATAGTAACTGCAACAACAATGCCCAGAAACAAACAGCAGCACCACCTTTCTAGGGAAACTAGCTACACCCGCTCACAGCAATGGGATCAACTGTTGAAACACACTCTCCATACACAAAAACACATAAGCAAGGATGCACCGAGCACTCGAATACAGCCAAACACACACACAGCCACAAAACTATACACACAGCCATTTACACCGACAGAGACACACGTCCTGCAACCCACCGGCTGCAGCGTCGGCAGCTGGGGTTGGCGTGGGGGCCGGAGCCCCGCCCTCGGCAGCGGCATCAGAGGCGGGAGCAGGGGTCGAAAACGCATCTGATACCCAACACACACACACACAGACGACAGAGAGAGAGGTACAGCGAGAGGCACGGAGAGAAAAGGACGGAGAAAATAAACAAGCCAGACAATAAAGAGAGTTAGTCAGAAAAGGAAGAAGCCACCTAAAATATGGTCTGTGCCTCTAAGCAGAGTTTAGAAATACTACTTTCACTTTGTTAGGTATTTAATTGACTTAATATACTGTAACTATATTAAATACTTGTAATGTAATGTCAGGCATAAGATATGTAATATACGTATTTTATTGCAGAGAGATATATTGCAGAGAGATACTATTCAACTGAGCCATCTTTTGATTACTGTAATAAATTCAGTTTAGATTAGTTACAAAACATTTACTTTGTGGCATGAATGATTGACCGGTGAAGGACAAATGAGAATACAGACCGGAGGCACAGCAAGGCCTATGGAAGGCTATGGAAGGCTATGGAAGGCGGGCTTTAGCTACAACTAAACTAGAAAGCGGTAACTAGGTCTGTTGCACTACATAACCGGACAAGCAGGCCACAGAATGGAACCAGAAGCAAAGCAATGTGTCTTTTAGGCGGCAATAAAGAACATGACTCTGTTTGATAGTTTGGCTTTTCTCTGAAGTTAAGAAAAAGCTGTCGGACTATCAAACAAAATGAAGCATGTGAAAATGTATGGGTAGCATGTCTGAGTGGGTCTACAAGTGTGAGCATGCTTGTCTCTGTGTGTAGATCTGTGTCATATAAGTCAGTTAGAATACAGCATAAGATGTTAAAAAATAAATGCATACCAGTATGTGTGTTGCTTGACATGTTCTTCCCAAATGGATGTGTTTGTTTTGGGGTATCTGGGTCACTGTGTGTACGTACATGCAGAGACTAAACATGTGCGTTAGTGTGTGTACATGCAGGTAGAGAACACTACATCTCCTGTGTGTGCATGTGGAGGGTTGGTTGGGGTTGAGCTGTCCAGCAGAGATTCTGTGGTTGGGAATCCTCCAGAAGCCCACTGACCTCCCAGCAGATCCATATTCGTCGCACCGGGGGGGTTGGTGGCGGCCGCACTAGGGGGAGGAGCCAGAGTGACTCCTGGCTCTGCGGCTACAGGGGTGGGCGTTACCCCCGCGGGAGAGGGAGCGGTGTCTACAGCGAGGGTGGGGTCAGGAAGCATGGACTCGCCCATTTCTGCAGGTACCCACGTGGTGTACCAACCAAACCCAAAACAAGGTACCAAAACAACCCCCAGAAATCATCCCCCAAAATACCCCATAGGAACCAAAGCAACCAGAAAGGCCCCGTTAGAACCAAATCAAGGTATCAAATCAACCCAATTTCAAAGAAACAACCAAAAAACAAAATCAACCCCAGAATTAAAGCCCCGAAGGAACCAAACCAGGGGATGTGGGGGAGGGATAGAGAGCAGAGAGAAACAAAGAGAGAGAAATAGACTATTGAGACTAGAGCAACACTATGAAACACATTGGGAGATCTAGAGATGACACGCTCTGTTAATGTTAATACACTAGAGAGGTTAAAGCCAGGGGCACTGTGGGATAACACTCACCTGATCCAAGGAGGTCTGTGGCAGCATCCCCGGAACAGCATGAGAGAAGGTGATGGAGGAAAACGCAATTATATTAATGTTCATTAGATAATTCAAACTTACTGGTAGTTCCATTAAGAATGAAACGATCAAGTTTTGATGTGGGACATTACCTCCCCAGGACATAGGGGCTGCTGAGGCTCCTGCTGACGGACCAGAGGAGGACAGAGGGTCCAGATCCAACAGAGAACTAGAGCGAGATAAAGGGATAGAGAGAGAATGGAAGGGGAAGGAAGAATGGACTCTTATTCACAGTTTTACCAAATAAATTGAACACATAGAATGCTTGAATGCCAGAACTGAGGAAATCCCTGAGGTGACGAGGTAAACTGTGGTAGGCAGAGGAAGTAGTCACTCACTCAGTGGCTTCTTCGGGGGGCGGCACTAGGGTGGGCACGGCGGCTGCAGATTTGGCGGGGGTGGAGGTCGGGGACACGTTATTGGTGGGGGACCCCTGGAATAGAGAGGGAGAGCCTTTTTACTACCTATGTGTCGACATATAACCAGAAATAGAAAGGCAGGGAAAATAATTTGTAATCTTCAACTCACCTTTGTTGGAGACCTGAAAGAGAGACGGAATAGTTCATATTTAAATTTCATCGGTGCAAGATATCACCTTTCAGAGCTGAAGTCATCTACATTTAAATGACCTTTTAAACTTATTTTCATGACTTTACAATACCCTCATCTGTCAAACCCCCAAAGAATCGTTCATGCTCACCCTTCACTTTGATCCCCAATGATGAGCAGAAAGGAACAAAGAGAGAAGAAGGATTAAAGGAAAAGTTAACACAAAACTGTCTTCAGAACTGTGGTGTTGAGATAGGATTCAGCCTGGCAACAAGTGCTCATCCAATTTGTGGTGATTGTTATCCACCCATTCACAAACAAGCGAACCATCGTTAAATAGGAATTACATTTCTCAAAACACATAAATAATGTGCACATTTGAAAGATATGTTAATTCTACGTTGACTGAAATGATTGAAAAATGTAAATGTTGTTATCACGTAGACTAGTAATAGCACTCGGACGCTGAAATGACCAAATTAGTATTCTCAGATGGCAAATATCCTACTGTTATCTACATAAACATTAAGGCACAGTTTCTGTATTTTGTCATTGATATTCTGTGCCTAACACTGTCAGTTCAATTGATCTTTGATTGAAAAGGGATAGCCTGTATGGATAATGAGCATTATACACAGTCTAATATTATGAAGTGTTCTTACTACATGAAAACAAGTATAATTTTTTTCAATAATATTCCTCAGCATATAATTAACATATATTTCAAATTTTGTGCGCGTTATTTCATAATTTTAACAAATGTAATTCATATTTAACGATAGTTTTGCTTATTTATGAATGGGCTGGAAGGAGGAAAACCAGCCTGGCCTCAGAGCATTTCGTATGTTTCTGTAAGTAAATCCGAGACACTCCATTTAGTATGATAAGTTAAGTTTCATATTGTATGTATTAATTTGTGGCTGTCCATCACTAATTTCGTAAGATATGTTACCAATTACAATTAGTTTTATATATGTTCTGAATTTGCAAAATGTATGATATGTTGCGAATTCTAGCTAGGTGGCTAATGTTAGCTAGGCTAGGGGTTAAGGTTAAGTTTAGGAGTTAGGTTAAAGGGTTAAGGTTAGAGGAAGGGTTAGCTAAAAGGGTTAAGGTTAGGGTTGGGGAAGGGTTAGTTAACATGCTATGTAGTTGCAAAGCAGCTTAAAAGTTGTAAGTAGTTGAAAAGTTGCTAATTTGCTCAAATGCTAATGTTGTCCATCATGAGATTCAAACTTGTAGACTTTGGGCTGCTAAACTTGTAGACTTTGGGCTGCTGTTTGCATTATACGCCTACCCATCCACCCTACTTTCATTTTTTCCTTAAGTAACCATTTGTCTTATGTAAACATACCAAACGTAATAAATCATACTGTCCCGGATTTACATTTACTATGTTACATCTAGTCTATGAGACCAGGCTGCATTCGATCAGGAACTGGCTCAAGTGGGCAGGGCTAAGTAAGGTGAATAGAGCCCAAGTTATGAGTCTATCTAGTTTCTCACCCTCTCATTTCTCAATTCAGATTTTCTCTGTGTATAGACACCAAGAGAGCCATTTCCGCATTTTAGCTCTTTTTAAAATGGTGTGGTTAGAGAGGGTCCTCTTACCCCTTCTTCCCCTCCAAGCTGTTCATGTGTGTCTCCAGAGACTCCAGGATGCTACTGGGAGCCTGAGGGTCAGAGAAGAGAGAACCAATCAGAGACACAGAAACAACAGGTTTATGTGACTGACTTCCTTACTCATCTGCATGCCAACACTTCAAATAACACAGCACCCAATTCTATTTCTATGGCAGCACCACTCCAGACCCTTCATTTTGAATTCATCCCACTACCCCACTTTTCTATGAACTCAACGGCCTGTAGAATGAAGTGTTCAGGAATATTTTACTTAAACTCTTCAGTCGTTTGTGCACGGAAGCACACACACATGCAAATACACACACAGACATACACTGCAGTCAGAAGTGTCAGTCTGCAGAATTATCCCATGCCAAAACCCCATCCTCCCAAACAGGCACTCTGCCAAGCCACTCCATGTCTCTATGGTTACCGGGTCCTCGATAGGCTTAAAGGGACAGTCCTCATCGTCTGAGTCTATGAGGTTCGTCACCACTCGAGGGTGCAGACACTGGGATCGCAGGAGGAAGATTAGGATGGATGTGTGTGTGTGTTACAACTATGCCATCATCCTTCCAGAGAGAAAGCACAAAGACCAGTGACTTACATAGTTGATGTCTGGAATGTCATTTTTTTCGACACCGACTGTCTGTGGAACAGAACACACACAAGAGACAACTTCACAATCATATCCGTGCATCATAACCTTACGTTCCAAATAGAGACAGACACTGTGTGTGAGCAATCCCGGTGTGAGTTTCACTTGGATATAAGTTAGTTAGAATACAGTCTAATCGGTTAGGAAGTTTCCTTTACCTCAGCGAGCTTCATGAACTCTCCGATCTTGGTGACCCTGGTCAGGAACCTCTTATAGATCTCCAAGGCCTCCTTGCAGTCGCTCTTCTTCATCTTAAAGTATTTCTCTACAGACATTTAACAGTTGTTAAGAATAAGAGCATCTTCTAAATCGCCACACGGTGAAAGGAAGTAACTTATCTTTTAATTGGTCTGCTTCCCAAACGGCACCCTATTCCCTTAATAGTACATTACTTTTGACCAGGGCCCATAGGTCTCTGGTCAAAAGTGGTGCACTATAAAGGAAATACGGTGCCATTTGGGATGCACCCAATGACATGTCTAGCTCACCTAATAGATTGATGACCCCATCGTTGTAGGAGGCAAACAGCTTGACCAGATCCTTGAAGAGCAGCAGGAACGCTGCGTTGATGATAGGGTTATTCAGCTCCTTGGGGTGGACCTGGGAGAGAGAGAGACCTTTTAAAAGCGTTTTATTCATGTAGTTCAACAGAAGATTAATTAAACTCCAGCAATATTCTGCTGTCCTAAAACATTGTACACCCCCACAGAAATATCAGGGTCAATAAAACATTGTTATTGAGCGAGAGAGAGAGAAAGAGAAAATGTAACACAGGAAAATAAACAACAGGTAAACAGTATTCTTTGTGAGCTGACATAGTACAGTGGTCAGCTTATTCACAAATGACCAAAGGCCCACAGACAGACAGGCAGGCAGACAGTTGTAAACAGATCAATGATAAACAGCATGTCCAACTCACATCAAACTCCAGCAGTGTGTCGATCTGGGTCTGCAGGACGGGCATGCCTTTTAACAGCTTGTCTGGAGCCATTGTCCTCATCACCCCTTCAGCACTGTGGAGGAAACACACAGGGGAAAGCATAACGAGGGCCTCATGGATGAGGTAAATTACAAAATGTCCTCAGTGACGAGGTGAATGACAGTATGAGGTGGGCCTCAGTGACGAGGTGAACAACAGGTGGGCCTCAGTGACGAGGAGAGACAGGGAAGTGACTGACCCCTTCTTGACTTTGGTGAAGTCGAAAGCCATCTGGCGATAGGCAAAGGCCCTCTCATTGAGGTAGCGGCCGTAACGTCTGATGAACGTAGACATGTCATAGCCTAGAGAAAGGAGAGAGCACCACATTCATGTCACACCAAAGGTAAAGCTCCTGATGAAATGTAAAGGCACTTCCGTTTTGCAAGTCGTGTATCTGATTGTAGGGGAGTTTTGAAGGGGATTGAAGGGGAGGGTTGCAGTAGCTCTTTTTTTTGTTTACGTTAGGATGAGAGACAGTACGATGAGACAGGGGCTCTATAATGAGACCAGGGCAAGACACTGGTGACAAGCGCAGGAAATCGCAATCAGAGGCAGGAAGCAGTTTAGTTTGCGTGTGAATGTGCGTGCAAGAGTGCATGGATGTGTGTACAGATGTAGGAACTCAATTTGAGCCAGTTTGCTACAGCAGGAAAATAATCCTGCAGCAACAGGAAATGTGAATTATTATGTGGAATATAATTAATGGACATTTTGGTAGGGGTTGATACTTGATTTTCCCCTACGAAAATGTATGAAGTTTCAAAGTGGAAATTAAAAACTTCAGAAGCCTTTTTAAACCTCAAATACACTACAAGTTTGAAATGTCCAGCATTGCAGGAAAGTTCTCCTGCAACAGGGTGATCTTATTGTGGCTCTTAACGTTTTCCCAAATAATCATGGACTATCAGACCACCATTTTATTACGTTTGCAATCGCAACAAATAATCTGTTCAGACCCCAACCAAGGATCATCAAAAGCCATGCTATAAATTATCGGACAACCCAAAGATTCCTAGATGCCCTTCCAGACTCCCTCCACATACCCAAGAACGTCAGGGTACAAAAATCGGTTAACCACATGACCATTAACCTTGCGCAATACCCTAGATACAGTCGCACCCCTAAAAACAAAAAAACATTTGTCATAAAAAACTAGCTCCCTGGTATACAGAAAATACCCGAGCTCTGAAGCAAGCTTTCAGAAATGGAATGGAAATGGCGCTACACCAAACTGGAACTGTGTAGTATCGAAGAGCCCTCACTGCTGCTCGATCATCCTATTTTTCCAACTTAATTGAGGAAAATAATAACAATCCAAAATGTATTTTTGATACTGTCACAAAGCTAACTAACAAGCAGCATTCCCCAAGAGACAACGGCTTTCACTTCAGCAGTGATAAATTTATGAACTTCTTTGAGGAAAAGATCATGATCATTAGAAAGCAAATTACGGACTCTTTAAATCTGCGTATTCCTCCAAAGCTCAGTTGTCCTGAATCTGCACAACACTTCCTGGACCTAGGATCAAAGGAGACACTCAAGTTTTTTAATACTATATCTCTTGACACATTCATGAAAATAATCATGGCTTCTAAACCTTCAAGCTGCATACTGGACCCTATTCCAACTAAACTACTGAAAGAGCTGCTTCCTGTGCTTGGCCCTCCTATGTTGAAAATAATAAATGGCTCTTTATCCACCGGATGTGTACCAAACTCACTAAATGTGGCAGTAATAAAGCCTCTTGAAAAAGCCAAACCTTGACCCAGAATTTAAAATATATATATATATATATATATATATTTTTTAAATCGGCCTTTAACAAAACTCCCATTCCTCTCAAAAATTTTAGAAAAAGCTGTTGCACAGCAACTCACTGCCTTCCTGAAGACAAACAATGCATACAAAATGCTTCAGTCTGGTTTTAGACCCCATCATAGCACTGAAACTGCACGTGTGAAGGTGGTAAATGACCTTTTAATGGCGTCAGACTGAAGCTCTGCATCTGTCCTCGTGCTCCTAGACCTTAGTGATGCTTTTGATACCATCGACCACCACATTCATTTAGAGAGATTGGAAACCCAAATTGGTCTACACAGACAAGTTCTGGCCTGGCTTAGATCTTATCTGTCAGAAAGATATCAGTTTGTCTCTGTAGATGGTTTGTCCTCTAACAAATCAACTGTAAATTTCAGTGTTCCTCAAGGCTCTGTTTTAGGACCACTATTGTTTTCACTATATATTTTACCTCTTGGTAATGTCATTCGGAAGCGTAATGTTAACTTTCACTGCTATGTGAACGACACACAGCTGTACATTTTGATGAAACATGGTGAAGCCCCAAAATTGCACTCCCTGGAAGCCTGTGTTTCAGACATAAGGAAGTGGATGGAGGAAAATGTTCTACTTTTAAACTCGGACAAAACTGAGATGCTAGTTCTAGGTCCCAAGAAACAAAGATCTTCTGTTGAATCTGACAATTAATCTTAATGGTTGTGCAGTCGTCTCAAATAAAACTGAAGGACCTCGGCGTTACTCTGGACCCTGATCTCTCTTTTGATGAACATATCAAGACTGTTTCAAGGACAGCTTTTTTCCATCTACGTAACATTGCAAAAATCTGAAACTTTCTGTCAAAAAATTATGCAAACAAATGTATCCATGATTTTGTCACTTCTAGGTTAGACTACTGCAATGCTCTACTTTCCGGCTACCTGGATAAAACACTAAATAAACTTCAGTCAGTGCTTAACACGGCTGATAGAATCTTGACTAGAACCAAACGTTTTTATCATATTACTCCAGTGCTAGCCTCTCTACACTGACTTCCTGTTAAGGCAAGGGCTGATATCAAGGTTTTACTGCTAACCTACAAAGCATTACATGGGCTTGCTCCTACCTATCTCTCTGATTTGGTCCTGCCGTACATACCTACACGTACGCTACGGTCACAAGCCTCCTTATTGTCCTTAGAATTTCTAAGCAAACAGCTGGAGGCAGGGTTTTCTCCTATAGAGCTCAATGTTCATGGAATGGTCTGCCTACCCATGTGAGCGACGCAGACTCGGTCTCAACCTTTAAGTCTTTTTTGGAGACTCATCTCTTCAGTAGGTCCTATGCTTGAGTGTAGTCTGGCCCAGGAGTGTGAAGGTGAACGGAAAGGCACTGGAGATACGAACCGCCCTTGCTGTCTTTGCCTGGCCGGTTCCTCTCTCTCCACTGGGATTCTCTGCCTCAAACCCTATTACAGGGGCTGAGTCACTGGCTTACTGGTGCTCTTCCATGCCGTCCCTAGGAGGGGTGCATCACTTGAGTGGGTTGAGTCTGAAGTTATTTTCCTGTCCGGGTTCGTGCCGTGGGGATAGTAATTTGGTGGTTGAAGATATCCCTCTATTGGTGTGGGGGCTGTGCTTTGGCAAAGTGGGTGGGGTTATATCCTGCCTGTTTGGCCCTGTCTGGGGATATCATCGGACAGGGCCACAGTGTCTCCCGACCCCTCCTGTCTCAGCCTCCAGTATTTATGCTGCAATAGATTATGTGTCGGGGGGCTAGGGTCAGTCTGTTATATCTGAAGTATTTCTCCTGTCCCCAGTCCACCTGGTCATGCTGCTGCTCCAGTTTCAACTGTTCTGCCTGCGGCTATGGAACCCTGACCTGTTCACCGGACGTGCTACCTGTCCCAGACCTGCTGTTTTCAGCTCTCAAGAGACAGCAGGAGCGATAGAGATACTGACCTGAGCCAACTGACATTTACTCCTGAAGTGCTGACCTGTTGCACCCTCTACAACCACAGTGATTATTATTATTATTTGACCCAGCTGGTCATCTATGAACATTTGAACATCTTGGCCATGTTCTGTCTCCACCCGGCACAGCCAGAAGAGGACTGGCCACCCCTCATAGCCTGGTTCCGGTTTAACCGTCTCCGGTTTCTTCCTAGGTTCTGGCCTTTCTATTGCATTGCTTGCTGTTTGGGGTTTTAGGCTGGGTTTCTGTACAGCACTTGGTGACATCAGCTGATGTAAGAAGGGATTTATAAATACATTTGATTGATTGAATGATTGATTAAGATACCACATCTGTACACGTACAGTACTATGTTTCGCGTGTGCACATTGCATGCTTGCTACTCTTCATTATGCAATTAAAAGGCCAGCAATTTATTCTCTTTCCAGATGGCCAGTCTCCTCCGGTCTCCTCCTGTCTCCTTCAAATCCCTCCTGTCTCTGCCTCTCCTCCTGTCTCTGCCTCTCCTCCTGTTACTGCCTCTCCTCCTGTCTCTGCCTCTCCTCCTGTCTCTGCCTCTCCTCCTGTCTCTGCTTTATAAATACATGTGATTGATTGATTGATTAAGATACCAAATCTGTACACGTACAGTATTATGTGCTCCTGTTCGTTATGTAATTATAAGGCCAGTAATTTCCTCTCTTTCCAGATGGCCCGTCTCCTCCTATCCTCCTGTCTACTCCGCCTCTCCTCCTGTCTACTCCGCCTCCCTCCTGTCTCTTCTTCTCTCCGCCTCTACTCCTGTCTCTTCTTCTCTCCGCCTCTTCTCCTGTCTCTTCTTCTCTCCGCTTCTACTCCTGTCTCTTCATCTCTCCGCCTGTCTCTTCTTCTCTCTGCCTCTCCTCCCGCCTCCACCTCTCTGCCTCTCCTCCCGTCTCCACCTCTCTCTGCCTCTCCTCCTGTCTCCACCTCTCTCTGCCTCTCCTCCTGTCTCCACCTCTCTCTGCCTCTTCTCCCGTCTTCAACTCTATATGCCTCTCCTCCTGGCCCCGCCTCTCCTCCTGTCTCCGCCTCTCTATGCCTCTCCTCCTGTCCCTGCCTCTCCTCCTGTCTCTTCTTCTCTCCGCCTCTCCTCCTGTCTCTTCTTCTCTCCGCCTCTCCTCCAGTCTCTTCTTCTCTCCGCCTCTCCTCCCTCTCTTCTCCTCTCCTCCTCTCCGCCTCTCCTCCTGTCTCTTCTTCTCTCCACCTCTCCTCCCGTCTCTTCTTCTCTCCGCCTCTCCTCCCGTCTCTTCTTCTCTCCGCCTCTCCTCCCGTCTCCTCTTCTCTCCGCCTCTCCTCCCGTCTCTTCTCCTCTCCGCCTCTCCTCCCGTCTCTTCTCCTCTCCGCCTCTCCTGCCGTCTCTTCTCCTCTCCGCCTCTCCTCCTGTCTCTTCTCCTCTCCGCCTCTCCTCCTGTTTCTTCTCCTCTCCGCCTCTTCTCCTCTCCTCCTGTCTCTTCTTCTCTCTGCCGCTCCTCCTGTGTCTTCTTTTCTCCGCCTGTCTCTTCTTCGCTCCTCCTGTCTCTTCTTCTCTCCGCCTGTCTCTTCTTCTCTCCGCCTCTCCTCCTGTCTCTTCTTCTCTCCGCCTGTCTCTTCTTCTCTCCTCCCGTCTCCGCCTCTCTGTGCCTCTCTTCCCCTCTCCGCCCGTCTCCGCCTCTCTCTGCCTATAATCCCGTCTCTGCCTCTCTGCCTCTTCCCCCGTCTCCGCCTCTCCTCCCGTCTCTCTCTGCCTCTCCTCCTCTCCGCCTCTCCTCCTGTCTCTTCTCCGCCTCTCCTCCTGTCTCTTCTCCTCTCCGCCTCTTCTCCTGTCTCTTCTCCTCTCCTCCTGTCTCTTCTTCTCTCTGCCTCTCCTCCTGTGTCTTCTTTTCTCCGCCTGTCTCTTCTTCTCTCCTCCTGTCTCTTCTTCTCTCCGCCTGACTCTTCTTCTCTCCGCCTCTCCTCCTGTCTCTTCTTCTCTCCGCCTGTCTCTTCTTCTCTCCTCCCGTCTCCGCCTCTCTGTGCCTCTCCTCCCGTCTCCGCCCCTCTTCCCCTCTCCGCCTGTCTCCGCCTCTCTTACCCTCTCCACCCGTCTCCGCCTCTCTCTGCCTCTCCTCCCGTCTCCGCCTCTCTCTGCCTCTATTCTCCTCTCCTCCCATCTCCGCCTCTCTCTGCCTCTTCCCCCGTCTCCGCCTCTCCTCCCGTCTCTCTCTGCCTCTCCTCCCGTCTCCGCCTCTCTCTGCCTCTCCCCCGTCTCCGCCTCTCTCTGCCTCTCCCTGGTCTCCGCCTCTCTCTGCCTCTCCTCCCGTCTCCGCCCCCTCTGCCTCTCCTCCCAACTCCACCCCTCTCTGCCTCTCCTCCCACTCTGCCTCTCCTCCCGTCTCCGCCCCTCTCTGCCTCTCCTCCCTATCTGCCTCTCCTCCCGTCTCCGCCTCTCTCTGCCTCTCCTCCCGTCTCTGCCTCTCCTCCCAACTCCGCCCCTCTCTGCCTCTCCTCCCACTCTGCCTCTCCTCCCATCTCCGCCCCCTCTGCCTCTCCTCCCGTCTCCGCCCCTCTCTGCCTCTCCTCCCTATCTGCCTCTCCTCCCGTCTCCGCCCTCTCTGCCTCTCCTCCCGTCTCCGCCCCGCTCTGCCTCTCCTCTCTGCCCCTCTCTGCCTCTCCCCCCTCTCTGCCTCCCCTCCAATCTCCGCCCCCTCTGCCTCTCCTCCCGTCTCCGCCCCCTCTGCCTCTCCTCCCGTCTCCACCCCATCTGCCTCTCCTCCCGTCTCCGGCCCCTCTGCCTCTCCTCCCAACTCAGCCCCTCTCTGCCTCTCCTCCCTCTCTGCCTCTCCTCCCGTCTCCGCACCCTCTGCCTCTCCTCTTGTCTCCGCCCCTCTCTGCCTCTCCTCCCTCTCTGCCTCTCGTCTCCGCCCTCTCTGCCTCTCCTCCAGTCTCCGCCCCGCCTCTCCTCTCTGCCTCTCTGCCTCTCCTCCCGTCTCCGCCCCCTCTGCCTCTCCTCCCGTCTCCGCCCCCTCTGCCTCTCGTCTCCGCCCCTCTCTGCCTCTCCTCTCGTCGCAGCCCCTCTCTGCCTCTCCTCCCGTCGCAGCCTCTCTCTGCCTCTCCTCCCGTCTCCGCCCCATTCTGCCTCTCCTCTCCGCCCCTCTCTGCCTCTCCTCCCGTCTCCGCCCCCTCTGCCTCTCCTCCCGTATCCGCCCGCTCTGCCTCTCCTCTCGTCTCCGCCCCTCTCTGCCTCTCCTCCCTCTCTGCCTCTCCTCCCGTCTCCGCCCGCTCTGCCTCTCCTCCCGTCTCCGCCCCTCTCTGCCTCTTCCCCCGTCTCCGCCTCTCCTCCCGTCTCTCTCTGCCTCTCCTCCTCTCCGCCTCTCCTCC
Source organism: Oncorhynchus mykiss (assembly GCF_057628025.1). Lineage (NCBI taxonomy): Eukaryota > Metazoa > Chordata > Actinopteri > Salmoniformes > Salmonidae > Oncorhynchus > Oncorhynchus mykiss. The sequence continues at coordinate 26,768,578 of NC_143029.1, read as the reverse complement.
TGTCTCTTCTCCTCTCTGCCTCTCCTCCTGTCTCTTCTCCTCTCCGTCTCTTCTCCTGCCTCTTCTCCTCTACTCCTGTCTCTTCTTCTCTCTGCGTCTTCTTTTCTCCGCCTGTCTCTTCTTCTCTCCTCCTGTCTCTTCTTCTCTCCGCCTCTCCTCCTGTCTCTTCTTCTCTCCGCCTGTCTCTTCTTCTCTCCTCCCGTCTCCGCCTCTCTGTGCCTCTCCTCCCGTCTCCGCCCCTCTCTGCCTCTCTTCCCCTCTCCGCCCGTCTCCGCCACTCTCTGCCTCTCTTCCCCTCTCCGCCTCTCTTCCCGTCTCCGCCCCCTCTGCCTCTCCTCCCGTCTCCGCCCCTCTCTGCCTCTCCTCCCGTCTCCGCCTCTCTTCCCCTCTCTTCCCGTCTCCGCCCCTCTCTGCCTCTCCTCCCGTCTCCGCCCCTCTCTGCCTCTCCTCCCGTCTCCGCCCCGCTCTGCCTCTCGTCTCCGCCCCTCTCTGCCTCTCCTCCCTCTCTGCCTCTCCTCCCGTCTCCGCCCCCTCTGCCTCTCCTCCCGTCTCCGCCCGCTCTGCCTCTCCGCCCCTCTCTGCCTCTCCTCCCTCTCTGCCTCTCCTCCCGTCTCCGCCCCCTCTGCCTCTCCTCCCGTCTCCTCCCCCTCTGCCTCTCCCCGGTCTCCGCCTCTCTCCGCCTCTCCGTCTCTCTCCGCCTCTCCTCCTGTCTCTTCTTCTCTCCGCCTGTCTCTTCTTCGCTCCTCCCGTCTCCGCCCCTCTGTGCCTCTCCTCCCGTCTCCGCCTGTCTCTGCCTCTCCTCCCTTCTCTGCCTCTCCTCCCGTCTCCGCCCCTCTCTGCCTCTCCTCCCGTCTCCGCCCCGCTCTGCCTCTCCTATCGTCTCCGCCCCTCTCTGCCTCTCCTCCCTCTCTGCCTCTCCTCCCGTCTCCGCCCCCTCTGCCTCTCCTCCTGTCTCCGCCCCTCTATGCATCTCCTCCCTCTCTGATCCTCCTCCCGTCTACGCCCTCTCTGCCTCTCCTCCCGTCTCCGCCCCGCTCTGCCTCTCCTCTCGTCTCTGCCCCTCTCTGCCTCTCCTCCTTCTCTGCCTCTCCTCCCGTCTCTGCCCCTCTCTGCCTCTCCGCCCTCTCTGCCTCTCCTCCCGTCTCTGCCCCCTCTGCCTCTCCGCCCCCTCTACCTCTCCTCCAGTCTCCGCCCCCTCTACCTCTCCTCCCATCTCCGCCCCCTCTGCCTCTCCTCCCGTCTCCGCCCCCTCTGCCTCTCCTCCCGTCTCCTCCCCTCTCTGCCTCTCCTCCCGTCTCCTCCCCTCTCTGCCTCTCCTCCCTCTCTGCCTCTCCTCCCGTCTCCGCCCCCTCTACCTCTCCTCCCATCTCCGCCCCTCTCTGCCTCTCCTCCCGTCTCCGCCCCGCTCTGCCTCTCCTCTCCGCCCCTCTCTGCCTCTCCTCCCTCTCTGCCTCTCCTCCCGTCTCCGCCCCCTCTGCCTCTCCTCCCGCTCTGCCTCTCCTCTCGTCTCCGCCCCTCTCTGCCTTTCCTCCCTCTCTGCCTCTCCTCCCGTCTCCGCCCCCTCTGCCTCTCCTCCCGTCTCCTTCCTCTCTGCCTCTCCTCCCGTCTCCGCCCCCTCTGCCTCTCATCTTCTCTCCGCCTCTCCTCCTGTCTCTTCTCTCCGCCTCTCCTCCAGTCTCCACCTCTCCTCCTGTCTCCGCCTCTCCTCCAGTCTCCACCTCTCTCTGCCTCTCCTCCCATCTTCACCTCTCTCTGCCTCTCCTCCATTCTCCACCTCTCTCTGCCTCTCCTCCCGTCTTCACCTCTCTCTGCCTCTCCACCTCTCTCTGCCTCTCCTCCCGTCTCCCTGCCTCTCCACTTCTCTCCGCCTCTCCTCGTGTCTCTTCTTCTCTCTGCCTTTCCTCCTGTCTCTTCTTCTCCACCTCTCCTCCAGTCTCCGCCTCTCCTCCTGTCTCCTCCAGTCTCCACCTCTCTCTGCCTCACCTCCCGTCTCCAACTCTCTCTGCCTCTCTCTGCCTCTCCTCCCGTCTCCACCTCTCTCTGCCTCTCCTCCCCTCTCCCTGCCTCTCCCCCTGTCTCCGCCTCTCTCTGCCTCTCGCCCCGTCTCCGCCTCTCCCCGAGTCTCCGCCTCTCTCTGCCTCTACCCCGTCATCGCCTCTCCCCCCGTCTCCGCCTGTCTCTTCCTCTCTCCTTCTGTCTCTTCTTCTCTCCGCCTGTCTCTTCTTCTCTCCGCCTGTCTCTTCTTCTCTCCGCCTCTCCTCCTGTCTCTTCTTCTCTCCGCCTCTCCTCCTGTCTCCTCCAGTCTCCACCTCTCCTCCAGTTTTCACCTCTCTCTGCCTCTCCTCCCGTCTCAAACTCTCTCTGCCTCTCCCCCCGTCTCCGCCTCTCTCTGCCTCCCCCCGTCTCTGCCTCCCCCCCGTCTCCGCCTCTCTCTGCCTCTCCCCCCGTCTCCACCTCTCTCTGCCTCTCCCCCCGTCTCCTCCCGTCGCCGCTTCTCTCTGCCTCTCCCCCCGTCTCCACCTCTCCTCCTGTCTCTTCTCTCCGCCTGTTTCTTCTTCTCTCCTCCTGTCTCTTCTTCTCTCCGACCTCTCCTCCTGTCTCTTCTTCTCTCCGCCTCTCCTCCTGTCTCTTCTTCTCTCCGCCTCTACTCCTGTCTCCTTCAGTCTCCGCCTCTCCGCCTGTCTCCGCCTCTCCTCCAGTCTCCACCTCTCTCTGCCTCTCCACCTCTCTCTGCCTCTCCACCCGTCTCCGCCTCTCCACCCGTCTCCGCCTCGCTTCCCGCCTCTCCTCCTGTCTCCGCCTCTCGCTGCCTCTCCTCCCGTCTCTGGCTCTCCTCCCGTCTTCTCCCGTGTCTGACCTCCCCTCCCATTTCTGACCTCACCTCCCGTTTCTTTCTCTCTCTCTCCTCCTGTCACTGCCTCTCCTCCTGTCTCCGCCTCTCTCCTCTTCTCCTCCTCCTCTCTCCTCCTTGTCTCCTTCTGCACCTCCAGGTAGTCTCACATCTCATCTACTGTATCAGTTTATGGTCTCAACTGGGAGGGAATCCACCTGCATCCCTCCACAAACATACAGGAAGTGCACTTACCGTGGGAGCCTGTTTTGTCGATAAAGTTGCTGAGGTTGAACAGAGCGGTCCTGGAGGCCAGGTATTGGATGAACCTCTGAGGAAGCAGAATGACAATAAGGCACTGCCACTCTGAAACACCTTACAATGAAATAGGCTGATTAAACAAAACCAGAATCCAAGAAAAAAAAATCAAGACAAATAAGGCATATTTACTGAAATTGTCAACTACAAATTGAGTGCTAGTATGTTTGTCCAAAATTGAGACTTTATCATTTACAGTGTGTGAAAGCACGTCTTTTGCAATACAGCAACTCAATAAGTAAATATAGCTCCAGACAAACACAATGGTGATTGATGAAACATGAAACCATGTTTCAGAACGAGCTCTAGTCTGCAGCCATACTAATAGCACTGTTTCCAGCACCATGGACAGCCACACTCACAGCTCCCCTGGGATGAATCAAGACAGCCGTGTAGCTGTCCATGGTGCTCAAACAGTCCTAATTGGTTTTATTGTGGTTGTGCACTACATTGCTGCCCTCTGACCTCGTTTCCATGGACACACATGTGGTGTGTGGTGACTAGGGCCTTGAAGACGACAATCCAGCTGGCGTTGGTGGCCCTCTCAAACAGAGTGTCAGCCATCTGAGGGATGTTCACGTTGGTCGCATTGGTGGCCGATATCAGATCTGAAACACATACAGATAGGTTTGTTAGTACTGTGGGGAGAGGCTGTTCGTTCAGCTCAGTGAAACGGTTCTCTTATTGATTGTCGATCCGTGAAACGGTCAGACATTTTGAGACAGTAAAATATAGAAGGATTTGTTAGGATATCTCAAGGTATTTAAAGAGTTGTAAAATCATGATGAGTAAGTACAATTTCAAAGTGTTAAGACATGCTGACTGCCTAGAAAATATGTAATGTGCTGCCGTAGCTGATAGTGAAGCCTCACCCCAGGTCAAATGAGATTCAGTCTCCCTTGCTCCATTCATGTGCTCTGTGATTTTTGGAGTAGGAGTGCTGGGCTGTGTGTGTGTGTGTGTGTGTGTGTGTGTGTGTGTGTGTGTGTGGTGATTCTGCTACTGGAATGTGTGAAAGCCATAAAACAGCCTCTGGGGGTTGTTCACTTCACTGTGTACCTAGTGGAGCTAGGCATTGCCGAGTCAGACATCCATTTGGGAGTCAGGACACACATACCAAGCCTCAAAGAGCCACCAACACTGCTGGAAAGGATCCAACACAGAGATAGAAGTAGTGCACACACACACACACACACACACACACACACACACACACAGAGACAAACAGACTGCCATTTAGACAGACTGACCGACAGGTCTGACTCAGAGAGCAATCACCTCAACTCAGCTCTTTGGGATACAGTAGATGACAGATTAGCTGCTCGGAAGAGAGAGGGGGATATGGGATATGACATATGGGATATGAGATATGAGATATGGGATATGAGATATGGGATATGAGATCGGGAGGGTGGCTATAAATCATAGCCAAACTGTGTTTCTGTACTTCCAAAAGGCGGAAGCTTGTCCTGCCAAGGGATGGAAGGCTGCAATATTATCAAACAACACTGACCAGACTAAAAAGAGAGAGGGGATGCATGATGAAGGCTTGTTAGTCATTTCATGGTCAACGGGCAGGGGCTTTGTCCACAGATTAATATAAATCAGTAAGGAGTCTGGTGTGGTGACCCCTCTCCCAACAGCCACACACACACACACACACACGAGAACAAACACACACGTCTCCAGTTATAAGCTTTTGTGTCCAGTTTTTGGTAAATGTTGACTGAAGTACTGCCTGTACATTCTTATAAAAAACAGGTGCTATCTAGAGCCTGAAAGGGTTTTTCGGCAGTCCCCACCGGAGAAACCATTGAAGAACACTTTTTGGTTTCAGGTAGAACCCCTCTGGGTTCCATGAAGAACCCTTTCCACAGAGGGACAACCGAAGAACCCTTTTATGTTCTCTCTCTCCTAAATGTGTCTGCCTCTCTCAGTAAAACAGTTGGTGATGACAGCCATAATATTCCTGTCTGTCCCTGCTTTGCTCGGCTTCCTACACAGCTCAACCATATGTTCCATCTCAACAGGCAACCCTGTGGTGTGGATTTTATGTGTGGAATATTGGTGGCCCACTATTTTGTTTCCCACACAAACGTGTTCTCACACACACACACACACACACACACACACACACACACACACGTTTGTGTAAGTCTAATGATGATTGACTGATCTAAATAAAGACTCAGTAATCCACAGCAGACAGGAGAGCTGTAAAAATTAACTGGTAGGGGAGTCTATAACAAGGCACACAGGAGTGTGTGTGTGTGTGCGTGTGCGTGTGTGTGTGGGCGTGCATATGTTTGTGGCCTTTCTGGGTGTGTGTATTGTTGTACTCACACACCAGACTTCTCCGAGGTTAGAGTGACAGGAATAGGCCAGATTAAAATCAACTAGAAGCCAGCGTATAGACGCCAACCCATTACCCTAACAACACTCCTATGAGACCACACACACACACACACTTGTTAAGCTTGTCCAGAGGTATCAGCTCAATGATTCACTTAGCAGATGACTGAAAACGCCCACACACACACACACACACACACACAAGCTGTGCCCATGCATAAAAACATGCATGTGGGTATAGGCTGCACTGACCACTAAACCAGTGATTCCTGTCGCATCACTGATCTTCAATGTATTTTTATCATATTGCTCAGAAGGAACAGGTTTGTCAAATTTAACGAACTGTGTTTCACCACAAGAGGGAACAATAAGAGTCCTATCAAAATTAAATACATTTCAGACATCCCGCTCCTTCAGAGTAAGACCCAATAAAAAAAACACATTGAAACCCATTTCTCACTCTGAAACACCAAAACAAGACAGAAAATATCATTCTAAGGATATGCTACTGCCCAAAATGACTATCTGTTGAAGCACTCTGGAGTCGTTTGCCCGCCACTGTGCCTCTCCAGAACCCCCCTTTGTGTCAGCCCGAGTCTTTGACCCGCTCTACAATCTGTTTCCATGGCAACCGGACTGCCTCTCAAGGGTCAGCAATCATGACACAATGATGATGGACAACAACTATCTTCTCTGTTACAATGGCTTCACACAAAGACTAGAGGGGTAATGTTTGATGTATCATCATATAGCAACATCAATGTCTGTGGCAATTTGTATAAGGGTCATTGAGATGTACTATACTCTTATTCCATGTCTAGGCCTAGGGCATTATCTGTGGAATCTATGCGTTATGCCATCAAACTTAAGGCCAAGAGATATGTAATATACAGTACCAGTCAAAAGTTGACACACCTACTCATTCCAGTGTTTTTATTTATTTGTACTATTTTCTACATTGTAGAATAATAGTGAAGACATCAAAACTATGAAACGACACATATGGAATCATGTAGTAATCAAAAAAGTTAAACAAAACCAAATATATTTTAGATTCTTCAAAGTAGACATCCTTTTCCTTGATGACAGCTTTGCACACTCTTGGCATTCTCTCAACCAGGTTCATGGGGTAGTCACATGGAATGCATTTCAATTAACAGGTGTGCCTTGTTAAAAGTTCATTTGTGGAATTTCTTTCCTTCCTAATGTGTTTGAGCCAATCAGTTGTGTTGTGACAAGGTAGGGGTGGTCTACAGAATATGGCCCTATTTGGTAAAAGACATACCTTCTTTATTTGTGCTGTATGTATTGTTTTTGCTCCATTTATAAAACTATTATTATTGAATATCAGTATAAATATGGAATGATCCATTATAGAGCACGGTTGATGAACTCGTCGTTTTTGGTTTTCTATTAGAATTATCATGGGTATTTAAAAGCATTATGTGTTCCCCTTCCCTTTACCTATTTAGGTTGTTGTCAGAACGGGTCTACTAAGCCACACGTATGGCGGCACCTTACAGTTTTTTGAACGCTACGCCACTAAGCTGCTACTAGTCTATACCTCTGTTTACAGTTGAAATCTGACCGCTTTGATTATCTATGGAATATAGCTTATGAAATGACCTTTTGTTTGGAGAACTTTGAACGCTCTGTTCTGTGGTTGCTTTGGAAGCGCGTATGACTACGGCATCACATACCTGAGGCCTCAAGGCAAGTTTGGAATTGGATTATCCCTGAGGAGATGACAAATAATATGCCCTACTAGAGTTTCCAATAATATATTTAGGTTAGACAGAGCCCTTGCCTAAAAATGTTGGCCTAATTAAATGTTTTGGTGTTTGAAGCCTTGAATGTTGCCTTGAGGGCATTAACTATGTGGCAAGCAAATAAGATAAGGGAGACATTGTGCCCTATTTTTATTTAGTTTTGAAGGGCCATGAAATCGATATACATTGTACATGCACTAGGATTAACTGCAAGGCAAGAGACATCGCTACAGGTACTCAACAATCAATGTCACAACACAGACAAGACACAGACAATATCCTTCCATCTCGATAAAGACCGGATCCATTTGCATTGTGCTTTGTTTATTCACGCTTATCGTATTTGGTTAACATGTGTAAAAAATGAACTACTACAGTAAACATACACTGAGTATACCAAACATTAGGAACACCTTCCTAATATTGAGTTGAACCCCCTTCCCCATTTTGCCCTCAGAAGAGACGCAATTCGTCAGGGCATGGACTCTACAAGGTTTGAAAGCGTTCCACAGAGATGCTGGTCAATTCTGACTCCAATGCTTCCCACAGTTGTGTCAAGTTGGCTGGATGTCCTTTGGGTGGTGGACCATTCTTGATACACACTGCAAACTGTTGAGTGGGAAAAACCCAACAGCGTTGCAGTTCTTGACACAAACCAGTATGCCTGGCATCTACTACCATACCCTGTTCAAAGGCACTTAAATATGTTGTCTTGCCCATTCACCCTTTGAATGGCACACATACACCATCCGTGTCTCAATTGTCCCCAGTCTTAAAGATCCTTCTTTAACCCCTAACAAGTGGCATCAATAAGGGATCATAGCATTCACCTGGTCAGTTTGTGCAATGGAAAGAGCAGGACATATGTGTATTTTGTTGGGTAAGAATCTCCCTTCTCTGGACAGCCATACTCTGAGTTCTCTGCCTCTCTCTCTGTGCAATGCTATGCTAATCCCCAGCAGTCTCCTGCCTACTTTAGCATTAGCATGGTCACCTTTGGCTGTGTAAATAATAGAGGCCAGTCTTTGGCTGATTAATGCATTATTCAGTGGGGAGCGTATCACACAACATAAGTTCTGAGTCTTGCTAGACCTAGCCTGAGACTGGGCCGGCCACCTGACCACACACACAGGCAGGTGGAACACCATTCATCCACGACTGCTTTAGTTTGACTCGGGCTGCTAGGCCCTATGCCAGCGATTCATATTGTCTTGTCATGAGGCGGACCCTGATTCTTTATGGAAGTAGCGCTGATGCAGGGAAAATTGGATACTGGTGAATAAGCAGAATTGGACGTTAAGGTCTATCTATCTACAGTAGGCCTACATCTATATGTTATCTAGTCGTTGCCCATTTAATTCACACTTGATATAGTGTATAGTGTATAGGCTACACCTTTGAAACCAAGTGAGGAAGCTCTTTTGCTTATCAATAACAAACACAACTACAGTAGCAGACACTGCAGCCGTTGAAGACTTGAATACATGCACTCCCTCCTGCCATTAGTATCACTTAAGGGAAGCTTGGGAGGTGTAGTGTGCAAGGACAAGTGAACAAGGGAAAATGTCATGTATTGTGACTAGGCCTCTGTGTGAGTCAGTCTCTTTTGAGTCATGACCACCTTTCTCTCCAATCACTGTGAGCTACACATGTAGGATGACTAGGGGTCACCATTGGGGTCATCTCCATGGTAACATCAATACATGGTAGGCCTCTGGTCATGCAGGACAGGAGCATAGAAATGTAATGCATTGGTTGATGATTCAACAAGCTCTCAGTCTCACATCAGAATTAGACAACATTTCTAAGTGGTTCCAAACATCACATTTCTAAGGGTTTAGGGTTAAGTTTAGGCATTAACTACGAAATCTTAAGGTTATGTATTAACTCTGAATGGTTAAGGTAAGGCATGAGATTTGGGATAGTCTTAAAACATAAATCTCAAAAACAACATTCTATGGCTGGATTCGAACATGCAACGTTTGGCACCAGAGGCATATGTTTACAATGGATGTCAACCATTTTTTCCCCATAGATATCTAATCAATTCGTGATGCAGTGTTCTTCACCTGATAGTGTGTGTGTGTGTGTGAGAGAGAGAGAGAAAGGGTGGGGATGAGAATGCACTTACATTCCAGGTGCTTTTTCTTGGGCGCCATCACCTCGTGAGTGGTGGCTTTGCAGACGGCGCGAGATACCTCTGATCCCGTCAACTGGTACTGCGCAGCGGCAATACGATCCGTGAGCGTCTGCCCCGACATTTTCTCCTCGTGTAGTCGACCACCTTAAGAATTTATTTAACCAAAGAGAGAAATAAAAGCCGGTCTTGCTACAGGAATACGGGTATCAACGATGCCAGTGCTGTGCGGTCCTCTCCAAATCTCCCACGTATAGGCCTGTGACCTTCTGGATGGGCGAACAATTTGCAATATTAGCTCAAATAAATCAATCAATATTTCATTTGACATTAAATAATTGGGTCACGTTGATGTGTGCTCTGACCTGGGTAGACTGAAACAAGATTGCCTTCTTCCTTCTGTGTCCCCGCTATACCGTTCAATTCAGCACCTTGGATAAAGTCACTCTTACGTAACACTACGCTAGAAATACAATGTATTTCCTCAGCCCACAGCAATAAAGCAATAATAAAGAAGCAATCAGGAGATTGAAAACGTTGCGACCGCGCAGCGTTTCTTATCCTTACAATGAATGGGTTTGGCCAAATGTACAACCTTCGTCAAACATACATAGAATATTCCGTTATCCGTTTTGCAGGAGCATCGGATACACCGTCCGTGTTTCCTTCTCCACGACGCACGGAAAAAAGGCAAACCGAAGGAGTAAAATGCACGGGGGCGCTTTCAAAATAACGATTTTGTAGTGACGCACAGTCGGCTCGTTGATTAAAATCTTCGCTCCGGACGTTTTCTTCTGATCAAGAATGTCTGATAGAGAAGGACAACGAGCCTCTGTCGACAGCAGATGTGCCTCTAACCCCTGTGCCAAGAGCCAACACTGACCGGCGCACCAATCCAAGGAGGCTGAATAGGCTACTAGGCTATACTGTATGGAGATGTTGGAAATAATTGTGTCTTCCACTCACTCGAATGTATGTTTATTTGGACTATATATCCTCTACCCCCGTGCAATGTTAGGACAGGGTCAGGTGACACTTCATTAACAAACCGACACACGTCCATCCCACGCTCACCGTGGCGCGTTCTTAAAGGGGAATATTCCTAGGCCTACTGTATAGCCTAGCAATCATATCATTAATATGTCAAAGGGTTTACGAGTGAGCACTACTGCAATGGTGCAAAATATTAAAGAGACAGATTTGAACCCACTGCGCACAGGAAGTATATTTTCCAAATGGCCCGTGCCCTCGTGATGCTACTCTCTCTCCCATTACTACTGTTAGTATCCTTCCCTGCGGTTGTTTACCCTGGTCATTGACACGTTGCCACACACGTATAGGCTTTATTATGCCCTATAATTAGCATGTATTGCCTAGAGCAAAGTTATTATAGTTTTGTGTTTTTATATTCGTTTTTATTTCTATTCGTTTTTGTATTATTATTTGGAAGTAAGTTTATTTTCAGTTCGTTTTCAGACCTGATTTGATAGTTTTTATTTAGTTTAGTTATATACAAATATTTATATTTTCAAATCAAATCAAATTGCATTTGTCACATGCACCGAATACAACAGGTGTAGAACTTACAGTGAAATGCTTACTTACAAGGCCTGAACCAACAATGCACTAATAATAAAATACCTAAAACAAGTAGGAGATAAGAATAACAAATAATTAAAGAGCAGCAGTAAAATAACAATAGGGGTATACCAGGTACAGAGTCAATGTGTCGAGGTAATTGAGGTAATATGTACATGTAGGTAGAGTTATTAAAGTGACATAGATAATAACAGAGAGTAGAAGCAGCGTAGAAGGGGGGAGGGAGGCAATGCAAATAGTCTGGGTAGCCATTTGATTAGATGTTCAGGAGTCTTATGGCCTGGGGGTAGAAGCTGTTTAGAAGCCTCTTGGACCTAGGCTTGGCGCTCCGGTACTGCTTGCCGTGTGGTAGCAGAGAGAACAGTCTGTGACTAGGGTGGCTGGAGTCTTTGACCATTTTTAGGGCTTTCCTCTGACACCGCCTGGTATAGAGATCCTGGATGGCAGGAAGCTTGGCCCCAGTGATGTGTTGGGATGTAAGCACTACCCTCTGTAGTGCCTTGCGGTCGGAGGCTGAGCAGTTGCCATATCAGGTAGTGATGCAACCCATCAGGATGCTCTCGATGGTGCAGCTGTAAAAGTGCCTCTCCTTGTTCGGGCGACATTCGGCGGTCATCGTCACCGGCTTTCTAGCCGCCACCGATCTACGTTTCTTTTTCCATTTGTTTTGTCTTGATTTTACACACCTGGTCCCCATTACGTAATAATTATTTTCCCTATTTAACCCTCTGGTTCCCATGATGTTTTGTGCGTGATTGTTTCTTGTTTAGTGTTAGTCTTCTGTGTTATGGTGTGTTTTCCCTGCGTGGAATTTCTGGTTGTTTGTTTTTCGAGTAAAGTGCGTTATTTTACTCACTCTGTTCTACAGCTCAGCATTTAACACCATAGCACCCTCCAAACTCGTCATCAAGCTCGAGACCCTGGGTCTCGACCCCGACCTCTGCAACTGGGTCCCGGACTTCCTGACGGGCCGTCCGCAGGTGGTGAGGGTAGGAAACAAAACCCTGCTCCACCCCGCTGATCCTCAACACTGGGGCCCCACAAGGGTGCGTTCTCAGCCCTCTCCTGTACTCCCTGTTCACCCATGACTGCGTGGCCATGTATGCCTCCAACTCAATCATCAAGTTTGCAGACAATACTATAGTGGTAGGTTTGATTACCAACAACGACGAGACGGCCTACAGGGAGGAGGTGAGAGCCCTCGGAGTGTGGTGTCAGGGAAATAACCTCACACTCAATGTCAACAAAACAATGGACATGATCGTGGACTTCAGGAAACAGCAGAGGGAGCAACCCCCTATCCACATCGACGAGACAGTGGTGGAGAAGGTGGAAAGTTTTAAGTTCCTCGGCGTACACATCACGGACAAACTGAAATGGTCCACCCACACAGACAGCGTGGTGAAGAAGGCGCAGCAGCGCCTCTTCAACCTCAGGAGGCTGAAGAAATGTGGCTTGTCACCAAAAACACACAAACTTTTACAGGTTCACAATCGAGAGCATCCTGTCGGGCTGTATCACCGCCTGGTACGGCAACTGCTCCGCCTACAACCGTAAGGCGGAGGGGAGCAAACTACCTGCCCTCCAGGACACCTACACCACCCGATGTCACAGGAAGGCCAAAAAGATCATCAAGGACTACAACCACCGAGCCACTGCCTGTTCACCCCGTTATCATCCAGAAGGCGAGGTCAGTACAGGTGCATCAAAGCTGGAACCGAGAGACTGAAAAACAGCTTCTATCTCAAGGCCATCAGACTGTTAATGTAATAGATCCCGTCCTCCTCTTCTGAGGAGGAGTAGCGAGAAGGATCGGAGGACCAATGCGCAGCGTCGTAAGTGTGTGTGGGGATTTTCACAAGCCACTGTATAAGGTCCCACAGTTGACAGTGCGTGTCAGAGCAAAAACCAAGGAAGGAGGAGGAATTGTTCGTAGATCTCTGAGAAAGTATAGAGGCACAGATCTGGGGAAAGGTACCAAAAAATGACTGCAGCATTGAAGTTCCCCAAGAACACAGTGGGTTCCATCATTCTTAAAAGGAAGAAGTTTGGAAGGTGCTTCAACAAAGTCCTGAGTAAAGAGTCTGAATACTTACGTAATAGTGATTTTTCAGTTTGTTACTTTTAATACATTTGCAAAAATAAAAACGTTTTTGCTTTGTCATTATGGGGTATTGCTTGTAGATTCATGAGGGGGAAAAAAACTATTGAATCTATTTTAGAAAAAGGCTGTAACTTAACAAAATGTTGAAAAAGTCAAGGGGTCTGATACTTTCCGAATGCACAGGAAGGTCATGGGTCAGGTCATAGGTTAGGTTAGGTTTAAATGATATAGTCAATCTCAATGTGACTTGATTTGAAAGGAATAGCTCCAAGACAAAAAATATGGTGGAAGAAACTCACTCTCGCCCATGTTTACACCAATCGAAGGCGTTTCAACTTTTGTAGTACATGTAAGAAGAATAAAGTTAGCTACTTAGCCAATTTTTATTTCCCTCTTAGCCAGTGATAGCCAGGTGATAGCTAGTGATAGTGATGTGCAAGCTAGTGTCACGACTTCTTCCGAAGTCAATGCCTCTCCTTGTCTTCTAGCCATCGCTGATCCATTTTTCATTTTCCATTTGTTTTGTCTCGTTTTCCCACACACCTGGTTCTCATTTCTCTCATTATGTGTTGTGTATTTAACCCTCTGTTTCCCCCAAGTCTTTGTGTGGTATTGTTTATCTGTTTTCATGTATGTGCACGTTAGGCTGGTTGTGCTGGGTTATGTTCAACCTGTATTTGTATTTCGTGTTCGTTTGTGCTGTGTGCTTTTGGTTCGCCAAATAAAAGGCTCCGTTTTGCTACCAAATATCTGCTTTCCTGCGCCTGACTTCCTACAGCCCTTCACGCATACGTTCACAGCTAGGCGTATTTGAAACAATTCTGTCTCCTGGTTGCATTTACCCACCAGATTGAATAAACACACATTCATCCTAGTTTTGTTTTTTATTTTTGTACATTTTTGGAGTCAAAGATAACTGTTTCAGTGTAGTTTTAGTTTTTCGAATGGGTTTGTTAATTATTTTATTTCAGTTTACTATATTGTTCTTTCATGATTCATTTTAGTTTACAACACCCGTTGCTGACAGATGTATAACACTGTAAGTGCTGTTATTGTGAAGTGGAAACCTCTAGGAGCAACAATGGCTCAGCCACGAAGTGGTAGGCCACCAATAGGATGGTGTAACCTTAATTGGGGAGGACGGGTTTGTGGTAATGGTTGGAGCGGAATCATTGAATGGTATCAAAAGCATCAAACACATGGTTTCTGTGTTTGATGTCATTCAATTTACTCCGTTCCATCGAGTGCTGAAGTGCGTAGCATGTAAAAATCGTCTGTCCTCGGGTGCAACACTCACTACCAAGTTCCAAACTGCCTCTGGAAGCAAAGTCATCACAATAACTGTTCATCAGGAGCTTCATGAAATGGGTTTCCATGGCCGAGCATCTGCACACAACCTTAAGATCACCATGAACAATGCCAAGTGTTGGCTGGAGTGATGTAAAGCTCGCCACCATTGGACTCTGGAGCAGTGGAAACACAGTCTCTGGAGTGATGAATCACGTTTCAACATCTGGCAGTCCGATGGAGGAGTCTGTGTTTGGCGGATGCCAGGAGAACTCTACCTGTCCCAATGCATAGTGCCAACTGTAAAGTTTGATGGAGGAGGAATAATGGTCTGGGGCTGTTTTTCATGGCTCAGGCTCCTTACTTCCAGTGAAGGGAATATTAACTATCCAGCATACAATGACATTATAGATGATTCTGTGCTTCCAACTTTGTGGCAACAGTTGGGGCAGGACCTTTTCTGTTTCAGCGTGATAATGCCCTTGTGTACAAAGTGAGGTCCATACAGAAAGGGTTAGTCAAGATCAGTGTGGAAGAACTTGACTGGCCTGCACAGAGCCCTGCACAGAGTCTTGCACTCAACCCCATCGATCACCTTTGGGATGAATTGGAATGCCGACTGCGAGCCAGGCCTAAACGCCCAACATCAGTGCCCGATCTCACTAATGCTCTTGTGGCTGAATGGAAGCAAGTCCCCGCAGCAATGTTCCAACATCTAGTGGAAAGCCTTCCCAGAAGAGTGGAGGCTGTTATACCAGCAAAGAGTGGACCATCTCCGTATTAATGCCCATGATTTTGGAATGAGATGTTCGACGAGCAGGTGTCCACATACCTTTGGCCATGTAGTGTACAATAGGCAAGAACTGCATTTTATATAGGCGCATTTATTCTGGGCACAGTCTTATGATTAAATCGATATGTATATTGAATTGTCTTGAGTCGGTAAAAACATTGGGTAAAGCTTTTAGCCCACTAATTATCCTTGGAGAAATCGTCCTCTAAAGCTGTGCCCACTGAATAAATGCATCAAAACATGTCTAATCTGCCCAGCCTACTATGTGCTCAGATGATTGGTTTTGTGCGGTGTAGCGGAGCATGACAGTTCAAGGGCGTGGTCAAGGGACGTACAAGGAACTGCAGCCACGTCGCAAGTAGAATCGAGAGGCTTTCAATTCACTCCTTCAACAACTGCAAGTAAGTGAAACTATTTATACGTTTAGTAAACATTTCGAAATTAATAGCCGGTATTCTATTTGTATTGTAACAAGTAAATTACCTTGCACGCATGTGCTGAGAGAGGAAGAGCTGAGCTGAAGAGAGGAACCCACTTCAAATGATTGAGACATCCCCTTTGTTTTTCTGTTTTGGTGTTTCAGGAATGGCCCAGTTTGAGGAAGTATCCCAGCAGTCTGCTGTCCACCCTAAACCTGTAGGGTTGGTCCTACAGTATGGTACTGCTGGGTTCCGCACCAACTCTAAGCAGTTAGACCATGTCATGTTCCCGAATGGGTTTACTGGCCACACTCCGCTCCAAGAAGACTAAGGCCACCATTGGAGTCATGGTCACTGCGTCACACAACCCTGAGCTGAGCCAAACCTAACACTTGCTTCCTTTTAATACCCTTCGCTGTACCTATATATTTCAAGCAAACCATGACATCTCAGATTGTTATTTATATAATATTATATGAATCTTATAAATTAAGATGGCCAATTTGGGTGCTTAATTGCTCAAATCAAATTATATTTCTAACAACAGAAACCATTTCAGAACAATCTGAGATGGTGGGTGTCAATCCTCTTACTTGTGCGTTTTAAGGTGGAACGATCGGTCTTAGACCGATCGTCCCTGGTTCTATTCTGGTCTGCTCTGAGGGCCACAAATAAAGCTGCTGATATTATTAGAAAAAGGTTGTCTGGAATTGATTTGCTTTCATGGAAACTATTGCTTTTCTGACTTACACAATATCCCAATCTTTATCTCTCCCCTCCTCCTTCTCTCCATCTACCTCACCCCTAATATCCACACTATACTACAATCACCCCTTCCTGTTCCTTTCTTACCCCTTCCTTCCTTCTCTCCTCCACTCCCTTCCCATCCACTATATCCCTCCACCCTCCCTCTCCAGGAGGATAACGGGGTTAAGCTGGTGGACACCATGGGGGAGATGGTGACCCCTGCGTGGGAGGGCTATGCCACCCAGCTGGCCAACGCAGAGCAGGAGGGGCTCCTCACCGCCATGAAGGACGTAATCGAGAGAGAGGCCATCAGCATGGCCCAGGAGGCCAGCATGTTTGTGAGTAAAGACACAAGGTACTGGGGTATTAACATTAATCTAGTCTAGAAACTAAACTATAATCTTGAATGTCAAGGGTTAGCAATATAACAGGGGGCAAGTTCATTTTGCATCACCCGGTGTCCCAGGTGGGTAAAAATGTCACTTTAGGACCAATGGAATGATCTAAAATACGTAAACTCACCCCATCCGGGGCACCAGGTGATGCAATAAGAACTTAACCAAGGTTACCTCAGATATTTAATGTGATTGGTTGTGTTCCATCAGGCCCAGTAGTGAGAGCCTATCACAGGCAGTACTGGATGGAGTCCACGCCCTGGAAAGCCACAGTAAAGGTGCATTAACTCTTGGGTTTAACTACACCTTAATATTTGATTGTTGGTTTGAATGACAAAAATTGGTCAGCAGTTATAAGCAAGTTTATTCATTTGCAATAACTTATACTTGCTTGTTATAATTGCTTGCTTGTTATTATAAGGTTAAACCAAGTAGCAGTTCACTGCTAGTAGCAGTTCAGATGTCTTTGTCTTGTCGTGTCCCATGTATATATATTTTTTCCTTTGTATATATTTTTTTATATTTTTAACCTCAGTTTCAACATACTCTCCTGCAACCCGCCTCACCCAATGTGGTATGGATCTCCTATTTTCTATACTTAAGAACCGGAACCCCCAACAGAAGCTAGCCAGCTAACTAGCTAGTAGCCAGTTAGCCACTGCTAGCGGCCATTAGCTAACCTTAGCCCTCAACTCCTGTCAGTCTGCACAGCGCAATTCAACCCAGAGCATACCGGACTGCTTTTTCTCCACATCTCCGGATTCCTACCGCAAGCTCTGAACCTTTTCACCTGGATCATCGCAGCTAGCTAGCTGCTATCCGAGTGGCTACCCCCTGGCTAAAGTCTCTGTCCCGAAGCAAGCACCAGTGAGCCTGGAACTAGCCTCGTGCTAGGCCTATCTCCCAGCTAGCTGAAGAGGTCCATTAGCCACTCCTTGGGCGACAATACCTTTTTTGCCAATTGGCTTGTACCCATTTTACTGCTGACACGAGCCCCGCCGTTCCATCACGACTGGTCTAGCGACGTAATCCACCCGAGGGGTTTCAACAGGCTCGTCCATCGTGACGTCCCCTGAAGGCCCATCCGCTAGCCTGCTAGCCTCAGCCCGCTAGCTGTCTAGAGCATATCGGACTGTTAGCTGAAGAGGTTCATCAGCCAATTTCTTGAGATACAATACCTATTTTGCCAATTGGCCTGGACCCTTTTACTGCCAACACGGAGCCCTGCCGATCCAACACGACTGGACTACCAATGTAACGTCTGAGGGGGCTACAACAGACTCTTCCGTCACGACGTCCCCCTAAGGCCCTTCTGCTAGCCCTGGCCCACTAGCTGTCTGAATCCCCGTGTCTCCAGCTCGCCTAGCTACCCACTGGTCCCTATGATCACTCAGCTACGCATGCCTCTCCCTAATATCAATCTGCCTTGTCCATATTGCTGTTTTGGTTAGTGATTGTCTTATTTCACTGTAGAGCCTCCAGACCTGCTCAATATTCCTTAGCTAGCCCTTTTGTTTCACCTCCCACACATGCGGTGACCTCAACTGGTCTAAATGATGTCTCTAGAGACAAAACCTCTCTCGTCGTCACTCAATGCCTAGGTTTACCTCCACTGTATTCACATCCTACCATACCCTTGTCTGTGCATTATGCCTTGAATCTATTCTTCTGCGCCCAGAAACCTGCTCCTTTTACTCTGTTCCGAATGCACTAGACGATCAGTTCTTATAGCCTTTAGTCGTACCCTTATCCTACTCCTTTGTTCCTCTGGTGATGTAAAGGTTAATCCAGGCCCTTCAGTGCCTAGCTCCACTCCCAGTCCCCAGACGCTCTCATTTGTTGACTTCTGGTTTCATGCATGTTTGTGTTTTTAATGTACAATGTTTTTGTTGTACTCTATGCGTGTTTATAGTTTTGTTTAATGTTGTGTTAGAGTATGTAAGTTGTTTTGTCTGAAACGTTGTTCCCTCTGCTGCTACTGGACCAGGTCACTCTTGGAAAAGAGATGTTATCTCAATGAGGAAAAAACCTGTATAAATAAAGGTAACCTTTAAAAATATATATATATATATTTTAACATTAGAATCCTCCGCCCTAAGTTTGTTTTATTCACTGCTTTAGCACACTCTGCCAACCCGGATGTCCTAGCCGTGTCTGAATCCTAGTTTAGGAAGGCCACCAAAAATCCTGAAATTTCCATCCCTAACTATAACATTTTCCAACAAGATAGAACTGCCAAAGGGGGCAGAGTTAGCCTGCAGAGTTATGTCATACTATCCAGGTCTGTGCCCAAACAATTTGAGTTTCTACTTCTAAAAATCCCCCTTTCCAGAAACAAATCTCTCACCGTTGCCGCTTGTTATAGACCACCTTCTGCCCCCAGCTGTGCCCTGGACACCATATGTGAATTGATTGCCCCCCATCTATCTTCAGAGCTCGTACTGTTAGATGACCTAAACTGGGACATGCTTAACACCCCGGCCATCCTACAATCTAAGCTAGATGCCCTCAATCTCACACAAATTATCAATGAATCTACCAGGTACAACCCCAAGGATATTGACCTCATTCTGTCAGTAGAGGATGCCTGGTAGTTTTTTAAAAGCGCTTTCCTCACCATCTCAAATAAGCATGCCCCATTCAAAAAATGTAGAACCTGGAACAGATATAGCCCTTGGTACACTCCAGACCTGACTGCCCTTGACCAGCACAAAAACAACCTGTGGTGTACTGCATTAGCATCAAATAGCCCCCGCAATATGTAACTTTTCAGGGAAGTTATACACCGGCAGTTAGGATAGCAAAGGCTAGCTTTTTCCAAACAGAGATTTGCATCCTGTAGCACAAACTCCAAAATGTTCTGGGACACTGTAAAGTCCATGGAGAATAAGAGCACCTTCTCCTAGCTGCCCACTGCACTGAGGCTAGGAAACACTGTCACCACCAATAAATCCACGATAATTGAGAATTTCAATAAGCATTTTTCTACAGCTGGCCATGCTTTCCACCTGGCTACCCCTACCCCAGTCAACAGCCCTGCACCTCCCCACAGCAACTTGCCCAAGCCTCCCCCATTTCCCCTTCACCCAAATCCTGATAGCTGATGTTCTGAAAGAGTTGCAAAATCTGGACCCCTTACAAATCAGCTGGGATAGACAATCTGGACCCTCTCTTTCTAAAATTATCCACCGCAATTGTTGCAACCCATATTACTAGCTTGTTCAACCTCTCTTTTGTATCGCCTGAGATCCCCAAAGATTGGAAAGCTGCCGCGGTCATCCCCCTCTTCAAAGGGGGAGACACTCTGGACCCAAACTCTTACAGATCTATCCTAACCTGCCTTTCTAAGGTCTTCGAAAGCCAAGTTAACAAACAGATCACCGGCCATTTCGAATCCCACCCTACCTTCTCCACTATGCAATCTGGTTTCCGAGCTGGTCATGGGTGCACCTCAGCCACGCTCAAGGTCCTAAATTATATCATAACCACCATCTATAAAAGACAATACTGTGCAGCCATATTCATCGACCTGGCCAAGGCTTTCGACTCTGTCAATCACCACATTCTTATCGGCAGACTCAATGTGATTGGTTGTGTTACATCATGCCCAGTAGTGAGAGCCTATCACAGGCAGTACTTGGTTTCTCAAATGACTGCCTCGACTGGTTCACCAACTACTTCTCAGGCAGAGTTCAGAATGTCAAATCAGAAAGCTTCCATAGGTGCGAAAAGAGACGAGTTGACCTCAACTTGTCTCTTTTCTATCCATGTCTGCATCTCAATAGACCCCAAATAGCATCCTCTCCCAGTTTCCTCTTTTAAATTTTTTTAATCTGCACTACATCTGTATTGAGGTGTATATGTTATATATTACACAAGCTGTGTGTAGGGAAAGTGAAACAAACTAGGAAAGGAAGCTATTTATGATTGAGACACATCCTTGGCAGAGGCAGGTCTCAACTCTGGGTGTGTCCAAATCTATGGTGAGATCGTAACAGAACTTCGACCCATGGGTGTCTCTCTCAGGCTACAGGTGACTGAAACTTTTTTTTATCTCGTAATGAAATACAGGACACTCGGGTTTGTTATATTATTATGCTGTTCCCATGTTTGTCCACCAGAGAGGAAGACATCTCAATGAATCACATTACGTATACTGCTGGCTTCAGCCAAACTCCTTTAGAGAAGGGTCAGAGCCATCCACTCTCTGTCTGTCTGTATTGCTCTCTCCCTCGTTTTCCCATCCCAATCTTTCTCCTCTTTTGTCTCACATCTCTCTCTCTAGGTGTGGAGATGAGTGCAGGGGAGCGTTGCTGTTCGTATGATGGTGATGCTGATCGTATTGTTTATTACTACTGTGACTCAGCAGGGAGATTTCACCTGCTAGACGGGAGACAAGATTGCCACCCTCATCAGCACATACCTCAAAGAACTGCTTACACAGGTATACACCCACGCACTCGCTATACTCACCTGTGATGCTTAAACATGCCCCTACATAACACACCAACTCCTCCTCATTCAGAAGTGTGCACACACTGACATGTTCCCCTGTGTGTGTTTTGATTTGCGCAGGCTGGTCTTGACCTACAAATAGCCGTGGTACAGACGGCATACGCTAACGGCATCTCTACACGCTACCTGGAAGACACCATGAAGGTGAGGACACACAAACACGCACACACCTTAGTCGCTCCAACACACATGCGATCAGTGCTGACCTCTCCTCCCTCCAGGTGATAGTGCGGTGTACCAAGACCGGAGTGAAACACCTTCACCATGCAGCCCAGGAGTTTGACATTGGTGTTTACTTCGAGGCCAACGCCCACGGGACTGTGAGTAGGAAACCGACTTGCACATGCTTACACACTGATCTGTGATGGGTAGATTGCTTGAACGTGCCCGCTCAGTGACGGCCTGTCTGTATGATTGCGGTCCTGTCTCAGGTCTTATTCAGTAAAGAAGCAGAAGAGAATATCCAGCAGCTAGCCCGGGACTCCAACACCAACGACGAGAGGGAAAACGCTGCACTGCTACTGCAGAACACGGTCAACCTCCTCAACCAGGTATGACCACACACGGCCATGGCAACACAATCAATCGTTTTTAGCAATAGTGACTACACACGTTCGTTGCAATTTAAGGGTCCAATCCTGTATGCATAACTGAAATTTTCTCTCGCTCTCACTGTAGACCGTAGGAGATGCTATCTCTGACATGCTACTGATTGAGGCGGTGTTAACCATCAGAGGGATGACCGTACAACAATGGGACGCCATCTACACAGACCTGCCCAACAGACAGCTCAAAGTCAAGGTGTGTGTTTGTGTGGGTGGTTGCATCGTATGTTACTTTAAATGCCTGCATAATAAGGAAATCTTGTATATATGTTTTAACACTGTTTATCCCAGTGCCTCAGTTGCAGTGTTGTTGTGTGGCCTGTAGGTGGCAGACCGGCGTGTGATTGACACTACAGATGCAGAGAGGAGAACAGTGAGTCCAGCAGGTCTGCAGGAGGCCATAGACAGCCTGGTGCATAAGCACAGACAGGCACGCTCCTTTGTCCGCCCCTCAGGTACTGAGGATGTGGTCCGAGTGTACGCCGAGGCAGACACACAGGTGGGACTTAGACGCTGACACTCAAACCTACTTGAACAGAAAAAAACACTGAGCGATAGGGATTCACTCAATTCACATTTCTTTGTTCACTCACTATGCCTTTACCTTTCTTTACTCTTTATTTTTCTGTTCTCTCACTGTCTGAGGGTGATGTGTGTTTCAGGAGAGTGCTGATGCCCTGGCACATGAAGTTAGCCTGGCAGTGTACCGCATCGTAGGAGGAGTGGGAGAGGAGCCCAAACCTTTATAAACAGGCATTATGCAATGTCTGTCGAACACATTTTTTTAATCGTGCATCTAATGACAACTTCCTCAACCCATGATTCTACGTCAAATTTGTAGTCTTTATCAGGTGCCAAATCATTTTATAATGTGCACTGCATTTAATACTGTGTTATCACTTTTCTACGAGTCTGAACAATTTGATTTGTCAATGTGAATGAAAGGGAATCACTGTATTGGACAATGAAGGGAAAATATGCTAAATAAGGTTAGACTTGTAATCCTCTTCTTTTTTTTACCCAACCTTAATCCTCTGTCAATGTAGTGGTACATGTTTACATTAGCAGTTATTGTAGATCAATTTTGTATTACTGTTTTATAGTGGAGTAATTGCACTGCTTTGAACGGACCTCAACTACAAAGACTGCTGCTATGACTGTCGGCGTTACTCTGGACCCTGATCTCTCTTTTGAAGAACATATCAAGAGCTTTTTCCATCTACGTAACATTGCAAAAATCAGAAACTTTCTGTCCAAACATGATGCAGGAAAATTAATCCATGCTTTTGTCACTTCTAGGTTAGACTACTGCAATGCTCTACTTTCCGGCTACCCGGATAAAGCACTACTTCAGTTAGTGCTAAATACGGCTGCTAGAATCCTGACTAGAACCAAGAAATCTGATCATATTACTACAGTGCTAGCCTCAAGGGCTGTTTTCAAGGTTTTACTGCTAACCTACAAAGCATTACATGGGCTTTCTCCTACCTATCTCTCTGATTTGGTCCTGCCGTACATACCTACACGTACGCTACGGTCACAAGACACAGGCCTCCTAACTGTCCCTAGAATTTCTAAGCAAACAGCTGGAGACAGGGCTTTCTCCTATAGAGCTCCATTTTTATGGAATGGTCTGCCTACCCATGTGAGAGACGCAAACTCAGTCTCAACCTCAAGTCTTTACTGAAGACTCATCTCTTCAGTGGGTCATATGATTGAGTGTAGTCTGGCCCAGGAGTGTGAAGGTGAACGGAAGGGTTCTCATCTTTCCACAGGGATTCTCTGAATCGAACACTATTACAGGGGCTGAGTCACTGGCTTACTAGGGCTCTTTCATACCGTCCCTGGGAGGGGTGCGTCACTTGAGTGGGTTGAGTCACTGATGTGATTTTCCTGTCTGGGTTAAACCCCCCCCCCCCCCTTGGGTTGTGCCGTGGCAGAGATCTTTGTGGGCTATACTCGGCCTTGTCTCAGGATGGTAAGTTTGTGGTTGAAGACATCCCTCTAGTGGTGTGGAGGCTGTGCTTTGGCAAAGTGGGTGGGGTTATATCCTTCCTGTTTGGCCCTGTCCGGGGGTGTCATCGGATGGGGCCACAGTGTCTCCTGACCGCTCCTGTCTCAGCCTCTAGTATTTATGCTGCAGTAGTTTGTGTCGGGGGGCTAGGGTCAGTTTGTTATATCTGGAGTACTTCTCCTGTCCTATCCGGTGTCCTGTGCGAATTTAAGTATGCTCTCTCTAATTATTTATTTCTCTCTCTCGGAGGACCTGAGCCCTAGGACCATGTCTCAGGACTACCTGACATGATGACTCCTTGCTGTCCCCAGTCCACCTGGCCGTGCTGCTGCTCCAGTTTCAACTGTTCTGGCTGTGATTATTATAATTTGACCATGCTGGTCATTTATGAACATTTGAACATCTTGGCCATGGTTATAATCTCCACCCGGCACAGCCAGAAGAGGACTGGCCACCCCACATAGCCTGATTCCTCTCTAGGTTTCTACCTAGGTTTTGGCCTTTCTAGGGAGTTTTTCCTAGCCACCATGCTTCTACACCTGCATTGCTTGCTGTTTGGGGTTTTAGGCTGGGTTTCTGTACAGCACTTTGTACATCAGCTGATATCTCGAAGGGCTATACAAATACATTTGATTTGATGTAATTGTTGAACACCAGGAGTAAAAATAGGAAATCAAATTTGTCAAATTTTTGTATTTTTTTTTGACCTAAATATGTTTGGAAATTACCACATAGAGCGAAAAATACTATAATTGCTTTGCTGTTTTTTATTTTATTTGTTGCTTGTAGAGCGATATGGTTCTCAGACACACACACACACACAGGGAGTTAAAGGCTAACAGAAAGGCAATGTGAGGCTAAGAGGGAGTTTAGTGTAGGCAGAGACACAGAGAAGAGGACCATAGGGATTCTGAAGACCACTATCCTAGGGGGTTGGTGTGGGTTACATTTTTGGGGGCAAGGGTGGAAGGGCTGGGGCTTAGGTCTCAAGGGGTCTAACATTCATTCGGTGGTGTAGGAGTTAGGAGCATGGACTTCCATCTCTAGTCCTCGTCTGTGTCGTCAGCAGCTCCAGAGATGGTAATGGTGCATTACCATTACTGTGTGTCGCTCTCATACATGTCATCTGTCTTAACTGTTCTGAGAGAAAATGGGAAAGGGCAGGGAAAAAAGGGTTTGAAAACAACACTGGGTGACAAATATATTTTATACAAATATATAAAAATGTCCTCAATCACTTATTCAGGTGGCAAAACAGACTACCGGTATGCCATATTTTATCCACAGATTATTGGTAAGATTATCTCCCAGTACGGTTTAAATTATGACCCAGGCTTGCTTTACCTGATGAGAAGAGTCTTCCGCTCAGTCATCTCCACTGACTGTTCCTCGAAGCTCTCCGTCTGGCTCTCTGGTAATATCACCGCCCCGCCAGGGGCCTCTTTGGTGCCTTCGTATCCAATACCAGAGGCTCTGTATCCGCTGACAGAGGCGGCACTAACCGAGGCAGAGGTGGAGCTAGCGCTGATGGCCACACCTCCTCTTCCTCCACCCAGGGACATGCTCTGTACCATGGTGCTGAGACGGGTGTCCTCGCCTTCAATCAGCGCCCTGCCAAATTCACAACCACAGAGAAGACACGCAAAATCACAGATTTACACTTAGCAACCATAAAGTAGGCTGCATATCAAAAGAGTTGTGTTGCTGCATGCCTCCTCTTTTTCATCTCTACAGATTTGACAGACCCAGGATAGCTGAAAGCAATATGGAGGACACCTACTTGGTGCAATCTGCATTTACCTGTCCAGTTATTTTCTCTTCAATGGGAAATGAGGAGCAGAAAAGGCCTGTTTAGACTATAGGAGAGTTATGATTGTCACCTGTAGGTGGTGATCTCAATCTCCAGGGCCATCTTGACGTTGAGCAGCTCCTGGTACTCTCTCAGCAGCAGAGCTATCTTCTCCTTCATCACCATCAGCTCCATCTTCAGCCCCTCAATACGCTCCTGTGGGAAACACACACAAGCTTTTAGGTCATAGGGAGCCAATTGTGACCGGCTGTTAGAGTCCATTTGAAAGTACTCTCACTTATTGCCCACTTTGTAGAGCAAATATCCATTATGATCTCCCATGCTTCTTTCTACAGTAAAGGTGTGTCGTGAGAGTAGTACAACTCACACGCAGTGTCTCCTCTTCTTTCTTGTGTCTCGCCACAGCATCACGAATCTGAACCTCCAGAGACTCATTTCTCGTTTTCATAGACTCCAACTCACGCTCCAGGTTTAAGCTCTACACACAAGAGACAAACACACACACACACGTGTGTTTTCAATCTGTTGCCTACTGTTGTCAATAACAGTATTATCGATTATAAGAAAAGAGGGTCCCACTTACATCTTTCTTGTAACTTGCGATTTCCTCCCTCACACTTCGAACGCTTTGAACGTGTTTGGTTGTCACATTGTTCAGGTCCTGGAACTTTGACTTGTACCAAGCGTCCATCTCCTGAGGAAGACCAGAAACAAAATGGATTCAGTTTTCTGTGTAATTATGTAATCAAGTATGAAGTGATGTGTAATAATATCTGCAATTGGTACCTGTAGGTTTCTGGCAGCGATGCTGTCGTACTGGGACTGGATTTGTTTGAGGGCGGGGGAGAGGTCAGGAAGGGCAAAGGTCATGTCCACCTTCGCCACCGCCACATAGATCTGCTGCATCAGTTCCTCAATTTCCTGACCGGGGCAAATACAATGGAGACTACTCATTCCTTCTGTGAATTTCGCTTTCATTCTTATCTGTGGAAACCCTAACTTCCTAACTCAGCCCGCCATGCAGTTTTCACAGTTAGTCGATGACAGTTTTGTGATGCAAACTTTAATCACTAGGCCCATGATACAAACTCTCCCACTTTAACTCATATACTGTCATATGTAATGTGTGAATCCAGCTGCATGCCTGTGATGGCCACAAATCATACTAAACAGATGCTGCTACAGACACAGTATGTAAGATACAGTATGTTACACAGATAGAAAAGGACTACCTCAATCTGAAAATAGATACAAAGGTATGTTGCCCCTCTGTGAATCAAGATAGTGAAAGACACTTATACCTGTGAATACAGCTACCTTCCTCGTTGAGAAAACAGACGTAGACACAGATATAGACCCAGACGTGTTACCTCTTTGTGAACTCTGGTCAGGAAGGCCAGCTCCACCTCCAGGTTCTCCAGCTGTTTCTCCAGGCCGATACGGGCCGAGGTGGCTCTATCCACATCCTGCCAGAAAGGTTAGAGGATGAATTATTATTGAGTTTATACACAGGAATAACTGAGAAGACAGTCAATTGTTTCATGACAGCCTGGTAAATGAGGTAGGTGATTCTGTGTGTACACAATTTGAGTTCATGTTGACATTGTTTAATGGTTATGTCTGCATCTGTGTTTGACTCACGGGGCGGAAGGCTTCGATCTCCAACTCTGCATTCTTCCTGGCCTCCAGAGCCTCCTCATATTTGACCTTGAGCACCTCCACCTGTCCTGCCATGGCCCCCTTGGCCGCTACAGCCAGGTCCTTAGGGTGGAGGAAACACAGTCAAACCCAATACCTGTCTGTCTCATCCCAGTCCACCATTGTAAAAGTAAATATCATGCATAGGCTATAGGTGGGCCATATTGGTGGTCATAAAGCTCACCCTCTGTACTCTCATCTGCTCCGCGATCCGGTGGAGCTCTCTCAGCTGTCCCTCGTAGAGCTGTCTCAGCCCAGACGGCTTCATATAGCGGTTCTTCAGAGCATCAATCTCAGCCTCCAGCAGCTTGTTCTGCCCCTCCAGAGTACGCACCTGGGACAGAACATGGGTTTGTGAGTGAGAAAGAGCGCAGAAAAGATAGGTTTGCATGAAAGTGTGACTGGGTGTGGCATAGAGTTTGAGTGAGAGAGAGGAGAGTATGAGTGACAGAATGTGTGAGGTGAGGCGTGGTCTTGCCTTCTCGATGTAGATAGCCAGGCGGTCGTTGAGGGCCACCATCTCCTGCCTCTCACCGGTGCGGGTGCTCATGAATTCTTGGTTCTCCGCTGCAGCTGCATCCAGGTCCAGGCTGGGCCCCAGGCCCATGTTTATTCCGAAGCACAGGGCCCCCATACTCACACTGCTGTGGTAAGGACAGGAGTGGACAAGGCCAGTCATCAACCATCCACTATATTTGACTTGGTCTGATACTCAAAGTGAAATATATTTTATCAATAGAAATAAGTGTCCCATTAGGAATAAATTCAGTGAGTATTAGGCTAAGCCTACAATTATAAATGAGTCAGTATTGCTGTGAAAGAACAAATGGATAGTTAATGCTGGTATTGCATTAAAACCTAAACTGTAGCCTATAATGGTCCTATCCATAGAGAATACAACTTCAAGAGAGTTGTTTTACCTGGTCATATGTGATTTGCGGCTGCTGGAGGGGTTCCTCCTCCCCATGGTTCCACCGTTGTGACTGTAGCTGGCAGAACGGTGACGTACATCCTTTCGGGTCGGTGAAGGGCTCGAAACCCGCACCTGGTAGGAAGCAGAGGAGGAGGCAAGGGCGCCCTCGAAGTGACGGCGGTAAGAAGACATCCTTTCTGGGCTGCGACTCATGATGACGGCCTGTAACTTGTCTTTACCTTCACTCGATACTGGAAACTGTTCACACTTCGTTGGAATGGGACAGTGGTGATTTTATACCTGGGCTCTCTTCTTCAGCCCTTCCCAGTTTCCACCACCAGGGCAAGACGCACCAGCGGCGAGGAATTTAGAACCTCCCCATTCCGAAGGCTGACTGTCCCTGCAAAAATCTATCATGGTTCCGTGAAGAGACTACAGTGGTAAAAATAGAGGGTTGAATGAGTCTTAATGCAATGACTGTTATTACACTGGAATGTTTACACTGGAACAAATTACACTGGAATGTTTGGGAGTCCCATAGTGTCGGCGCACAATTGGCCCAGCGTCGTCCGGATTTGGCCGGTGTAGGCCGTCATTATAAGTAAGAATTTGTTCTTAACTGACTTGCCTAGTTAAATAAAGGTTAAATAAAAATGTTGTTTCTGTCTTTTTTTAGTGTGGCCTATCCACAGCTTGGTTATTTATCCATGTAAGTATCCCATCTAAAGTTCATATGGGTTAGTGAGGATGAATAACAATTATAGTCAATTATTGTATTAAAAACATAGACGTGACAAATATTTAACCTCATTTGCATTACTCATTACCAACCTATTCATGGATAAGGTCGTAAAAAGATGGGGTGTGGACGGCTTCCTGATACTGTCATCTCTCCAAGACTGGAATCATAGGATCACTGTGAGGCTGCATAGCGCCATTCTTTCGGGCTTGCATGCATGTGGCAGGTGCACAAAGTCATAGTCTATTGGAGGTGTGAACAGAAACAAAGTAATTGTGCTTGAACCCTGGGCTTCCCTGCCCATTGTCCTTGCCTTACCGTGTGTGTCTTAGGGTAGACATGGAATTATAATTCCTTAGTAATAGTTTATATACAGTGCATTTGGAAAGTATTCAGACCCCTTGACTTTTCCACATTTTGTTACGTTACAGCCTTATTCTAGAATGGATGAAAAAAAAATGTGTCCTCATCAATCTACACACAATACCCCATAATGACAAAGTGAAAACATGTTTTTAGATAAAAACATGTTTTAAACTAATTGCACCACCAACTAACCCTACACTTATTTACCACTATTTAAAAATATGAATATCTCTAAACATCTTATAACTTTACTGCAGTAAAATCTCGTACACACAGGTACTGCTCTGCAGCTGCCACCTACAATCATTAAAAACCGACTACCCCATTCCACTATTTTGACCCTATCTGTTCCTGCACCATGCCAACAGCCTGGGAGAACAGGACACCAACCCTTCAACACACCCTGTAACTCTTCTTAAGTCAAATCTTGTATACCCAAATACTTCTCTGCAGCTACCACCACATCTATTTTCTGTGATTTACATTCCGTTTCTGTGTTACAGTTGATAACCATTGCTATGAACACTAAGAAGCCAACCTTACTGAAGCGTAAATCACTCGTTGGCCTATCCCTCTGTGCTGGCACAGATCTACTACTCATTGGGATCCTCTCATGATCCCTACCCCTTGACCCATCCTCCTCTACTTTCTTCACTGCCTCAGCATATGACACCTTCTGCACTATTTTGACTCTGGCCACTTCAACCTGCCATAATGCAATAATAGTGTTTAACATTATTTTTTATGACTACCTCATCTCTGTACCCCACACATACAATTATATGTAAGGTCCCTCAGTTGAGCAGTGAATTTCAAAGACAGATTCAACCACAAAGACCAGGGAGGTTTTCCAATGCATCGCAAAGAAGGGCACCTACTGGTGGATGGGTAAAAAATAAAATAAAATACAGACATTGAATATCCCTTTGAGCATGGTGAAGTTATTAATTACATTTTGGATGATGTATCAATATACCCAGTCACTACAAAGATATAGGCGTCCTTCCTAACTCAGTTGCCGGAGAGGAAGGAAACGGCTCAGGGATTTCGCAGTGAGGCCAATGGTGACTTTAAAACAGTTACAGAGTTTAATGGTGTGATAGGAGAAAACTGAGGATGGATCAATAACATTATAGTTACTACACAGTACTAACCTAATTGACAAAGGGAAAATAAGGAAGCCTATACAATGCATACCATGCATCCTGTTTGCAACAAGGAACTAAAATGATGGTGCAAACAAATGTGGTAAAGCAATTAACTTCTTGTCCTGAATACAACGTTTTTGTTAGGGGCAAATTCAATACAAAACATTTCTGAGTACCACTCTCCATATTTTCAAACATAGTGGTGGCTGCATCATGTTATTAGGTATTCTTGTAATCGTTAAGGACTAGGGAGTTTTTCAGGATAAAATAGAAATAGAATGGAGCTAAGCACAGGCAAAATCCTAGAGGAAAAACTGGTTCAGTCTGCTTTCCACCAGACACTTGGAGCTTAATTCACCTTTCAGCAGGACAATAACCTAAAACACAAGGCCAAATCTACGCTGGAGTTGTTTACCAAGAAGACAGTGAATGTTCCTGAGTGGCCAAGTTACAGTTTGACTTAAATCTACTTGAAAATCTATGGCAAGACCTGAAAATGGTTGTCTAGCAATGATCAACAACCAATTTGACAGAACTTGAAGAATTTTGAATTGGAATAATGGGCAAATGTTGTACAATCCAGGTGTGGAATGATCTTAGAGACTCACAGCTGTAATTGTGCTTTACATGCCTTTTTTGATTACATAAATGCATCAAAATTCACAAAAAGTGATCTTACCTCATATAACAAAACGTATGAGCTCTCTTAAGTCTGTGTTTACCACAGACCTCATTTTTGGCCTTCATCCAAAAACGACTATTGCCATTACTATTGCTCTCTATAGAGACACCACCACCCGGTTAAAGCCCAGTCGAAACAGTTTGCGCATAATGAATAATTACAAAATGTTTGTTCGTTTTGGCTGTTTGTGAGCGCAACATGTTTTCTTGGGGCTGTGATTGGTCAACAGCACTACTCCTAGTAGCAGTGGGAACTATGAACCTGATTCTTCAATGAAGCGTTTGTCATTCATCGAGCGACCGCTACTTTTCAAGCACATTTTTCCACTTGAGAAATACTGCACAAAACCTCTTAATTAGATGTAAAATTGCGAGTTTAAGACCTCTTCGGTAAAAATGACAACATTTATAACATATTTCTTGATTTATCTTAGATTAATTCAGACTATTTTGAGGAAGTGTATAGACGGGTTTGCAGATAACGTCACGAAAATGATGTAGGCAAACTCATATATACACTTCCTCAAAACAGTAGAGGGTGGCCATAAGCCATGCTTTGTTAATTCTGAATGCTCAGATAGCTAGCAACAATGACAAGAATATGCCATGTGTGGAATCGTAGGTGGCTCATTTTAGTTAGTTGTATCTTCCTCTTGATACCATGTCTTGTTTTGAGGTGTTTCGACTTATTTCATGGCAATGCTAATATGGCAGAAGATTTAATAGCTAGCTAACTAAAAATTGTAATGATGTACAAAAATTGTAATATTTGCACAGTAAGCACAACAAGTGTAAACATTTGGAGACTAAATGTAGTTTACATGTTGTCAAGAATCTAAGCCAACCCGGTCTGTTTTGCCCCGTATTTGCGCACATCTCGGTTTTGTTGCTAAACTACCAACACGTCTTGTTGCTACGCTCAAGAGGGATAAACGGTAATATTGTCAAAAACGGGGAGGGGGTTGGAGAAACCTTTCAGCATGTCCGCTGCTCTTTAAATACCTGTACATTTGAGTAATTTACCAGACCCCACCAAACGGAGCAAACATATATCAAAGTTTGTTCAAGAATGTTGAAGAACATTTTCGGGAAACGTGCCATTCAGTACAAACTGTTACACAACATAGCAAATGTTGGGTGGGGTCATTTGGGAATTTAATGCTATTTAAACAATGAATCTGAATTGGTCACCCAAGAAGGCAAAGGCCCTCCCCCGCACTCCTTTCGGCTTGCTCCCCCCTTCATATAGGCCAGTGGTTCTCAAGCCTGGTCCTGGGGACCAAAGGGGTGCACATTTTTGTTTTTGCCATAGCACTACACACCTGATTCAAATAAACAACTCCCTGATGAAGGCCATGCTGCCGAAACTCATCGGTTTAGAAAATAACTTTGTTTCTATTGAACATGCCATACTAATAAAGGCATTTCAATTAATTATATGAAGAGTGCCTTGGTCCTCCTTTCTTTTTGATGACCAATTTACCCCTTTTACCAAAGAGAACCTTCTATCTACGAAAATGTACTATTGTGTACCTTAGTAGCGCTTCCCTTCCTCCTCTTTCAACTCTTCATCAGGCTTTGATGTTTTGAATTAGCAGTGTAATGCTTGGGCAAAAACAAAAATGTGCACCCCTTTGGGTCCCCAGGACCAGGATTGAGAACCACTGCTATAGTCAGAAACTCAAACAGGAAGTACCCATGCTAAGAACTATACAACGCTGGTCTGACTAATCGGAATCCAAGCTTCAGGATTGTTTTGATCACGTGGACTGGGATATGTTCCGGCTATCTTGCGAAAATAATCTAGACGCATGCACGGATACGGCGACTGAGTTTATAAGGAAGTGTATAGGAGGTGTAGTACCCACTGTGACCATTAAAATCTACTAAAATCTACCCTAACCAGGAACCGTGGATAGATGGTAGCATTCGCGCAAAACTGAAAGCACGAACCACCACATTTTCACTCCACAAGGCAATCAAACAAACTAAATGTCAGTATAGAGAGTCGCAATTCAACGGCACGAGACCTATGTGGCAGGGACTACAGACAATCACGGGAATACAAAAGGAAAACCAGTCACAACGCCGAGACTGACTTGCTTCCAGACAGGCTAAACATATTTTTCGCAACCTTTGAAGGACTGTGGGTTCTCCGTGGCCGATGAGAGTAAAACATTTAAACATTTTAACCCTCGCAAGGCTGTCGGCCCAGACATCATCCCTAGCCGCGTTCTCAGAACATGCGCAGACCAGCTGTCTGGTGTGTTTATGGGCATATTCAATCTCTCCCTATCCCAGTCTACCTTTCCCGCATGCTTCAAGATGTCCACCATTTTTCCTGTATCCAAGAAGCCAAAGGTAACTGAACTTGATGACTATTGCCGCGTAGCACTCAATTCTGTCATCATAAAGTACTTTGAGAGACTAGTCAAGGATCACATCACATTTACCTTACCTGTCACCCTAGACACACTTCAATTTGCTTACCTCACCAATAGATCCACAGATGATGCAATTGCCATCACTGCCCTTTCCCATCTGGACAAGAGGAATACCTATGTAAGAATGCTGTTTATTGACTATAGCTCAGCATTCACCACCAAAGTACCCTACAAGTTCATCATTAAGCTCGAGGCTCTGGATCTGAACACCGCCCTGTGCAACTGGGTCCTGGACTTCCTGACGGGCCACCCCCAGGTGGTGAAGGTAGGAAATATCACCTCCACTCCGCTAATCCTCAACACTGGGCCCCACAAGGGTGCATGCTCAGCCCCGTCCTGTACTCCCTGTTCATCCATGACTGCGTGGCCAATCATGCCCCCAACTCAATCATCAAGTTTGCAGACGACGCAACAGTAGTAGATTTGAATACCAATGATGACGAGACCACCTACAGGGAGGAGGTGAGGAATCTGGGAGTATGGTGCCTGGAAAACAACCTGTCACTCAACATCAACAAAACAAAGGAGATGTTCGTGGACAACCCTCTATTTACATCGACGGGACCACAGTCCCGTAGATGTAGATAGAGGGTTGTCCACGAACAAGTTCCTTGCTGTACACATCACTGACAAACTGAAATGTACCACCCACACACACAGTGTGGTGAAGAAGGCCCAACAGAGCATCCTCAACCTCAGGAGGCTAAAGAAATTTGGCAAAATTGAAAGCATCCTGTTGGTTCTGCCTGGTACGGAAACTGCAGCACCCATCACCGCAAGGCTCTCCAGAGAGTGGTGCGTCTGCTCAACGCATTACCGGGAGCAAACTACCCGCCCTCCACGACACCTACAGCACGCAATGTCACAGGAAGGCCAAAAAGATCATCAAGGACATCAACCACCTGAGCCACTGCCTGTTCACCCCGCTATCATCCAGAAGGCGAGGTCAGTACAGGTGCGTCAAAGCTGGGACCGAGAGACTGAAAAACAGCTTCTATCTCAAGGCCATCAAACTGTTAAACAGCCATCACTAGCACATTAGAGGCTGCTGCCTATAAGCACAGACTCACTGTGATTCACTGGCCACTTTAAGGAATGGAACACTAGTCACTTGTCTGGCATTACTCATCTCATATGTACAGTTGAAGTCGGAAGTTTACATACACCTTAGCCAAATACATATAAACTCAGTTTTCACAATTCCTGACATTTAACCCTAATAATAATTCCCCGTCTTAGGTCAGTTAGGATCACAACTTTATTTTAAGAATGTGAAATGTCAGAATAATAGTAGAGAGAATTATTTACTTTACAGCTTTTATTTCTTTCATCACATTCCCAGTGGGTCAGAAGTTTACATACACTCAATTAGTATTTGGTAGCATTGCCTTTAAATTGTTTATCTTGGGTCAAACGTTTCAGGTAGCTTCCCACAAGCTTCCCACAATAAGTTGGAGGAATTCTGGCCCATTCCTCCTGACAGAGCTGGTGTACCTGAGTCAGGTTTGTAGGCCTCTTCTCTCACACACGCTTTTTCAGTTCTGCCCACACATTTTCTATAGGATTGAGGTCAGGGCTTTGTGATGGCCACTCCAATACCTTGACTTTGTTGTCCTTAAGCCATTTTGCCACAACTTTGGAAGTATACTTGGGGTCATTGTCCATTTGGAAGACCCATTTGAGACCAAGCTTTGACTTCCTGACTGATGTCTTGAGATGTTGCTTCAATATATCCACATAATTGTCCTCCTCATGACGCCATCTATTTTGTGAAGTGCACCAGTCCCTCCTGCAGCAATGCACCCCCACAACATTATGCTGCCACCCCCACAACATGATGCTGCCACCCCCGTGCTTTATGGTTGGGATGGTGTTCTTCGGCTTGCAAGCATCCCCCTTTTTCCTCCAAACATAACGATGGTCATTATGGCCAAACAGTTCTACTTTTGTTTCATCAGATCAGAGGACATTTCTCCAAAAAGTATGATCTTTGTCCACATGTGCAGTTGCAAACCGTAGTCTGGCTTTTTTATGGCGGTTTTGGAGCAGTGACTTCTTCCTTGCTGAGCGGCGTTTCAGGTTATGTTGATATAGGACTTGTTTTACTGTTTTACTTTTGTACCTGTTTCCTTCAGCATCTTCACAAGGTCCTTTGCTGTTATTCTGGGATTGATTTGCACTTTTCGCACCAAATATGTTCATCTCTAGGAGACAGAACGCATCTCCTTCCTGAGCGGTATGACGGCTGCGTGATCCCATGGTGTTCATACTTGCGTACTAATGTTTGTACAGATGAACGTGGTACCTTCAGGCGTTTGGAAATTGCTCTCAAGGATGAACCAGACTTGTGGAGGTCTGCATTTTTTTTCCTGAGGTCTTAGCTGATTTCTTTTGGTTTTCCCATCATATCAAGCAAAGAGGCACAGAGTTTGAAGGTAGGCCTTGAAATACATCCACAGGTACACCTCCAATTTACTAAAATTATGTTAATTAGCGTATCAGAAGCTTCTAAAGCCATGATATTATTTTCTGGAATTTTCCAAGCTGTTAAAAGGCACATTCAACTTAGTGTATGTAAACTTCTGACCCACTGGAATTTTAATACTGTGAATTATAAGTGATATAATCTGTCTGTAAACAATTGTTGGAAAAATTACTTGTCATGCACAAAGTAGATGTCCTAACCGACTTATCTATAGTTTGTTAACAAAACATTTGTGAAGTGGTTGAAAGACGAGTTTTAATGACTCCAACCTAAGTGTATGTAAACTTCCGACTTCAGCTGTATATGTTGTGTAATTTGTTTGATGTTACTTGTTAGATATTACTGCACTGTCAGAGCTAGAAGCACCAGCATTTCCTTACACCCTCAATAACATCTGCTCATCACGTGTTTGTGACCAATAAAATTAGATTTGATTTTAATAGGATTTTTGTCATGAGATGCTGGATTGTTCCCTTCCATACTGCAGTGTTTGATCTAATTCATTCCGGAATTTTCTTTCTTCTTCTGTTATTTAAATGAAGGGGAATATGAATTATTATAGACAACCCACAACATGATCTTACATTATTTCCAGACCACTGTAATTATTTGTAATTGTTTTAGGAGAATGAGTTTTAAAATGAAATCTTTCAACCTCATGCTTCATTGTATTGGTAGCCATACATGATTTCAGATTAAACATTGCTATGGTGAAATGTACAATAAATAAGCAATTTGAATGACCTGTATATTGAATTTCATTTAATTAAATTATTTTTCCTTGAACTAAAATTCAATTAAAATTCTTATTTCTGTGGAGTGTGAATTCAAATGTAATTCAAATGTAAGAATTGAATTGGAATCAAAGAGCAATTTGCAACTCAATTCATAATCGACCCCAACCCTGATGGTTAGGCAACATCGATACTGTAACAATTGTATATTTACACGCAAAATTAGACAACAAGAGATGTGCGTTTCCCACCCATTTAGCAACCCAGACCCAGCTAAGTGGAACCCAAGCACATCACGCCCCAGTCGCCGTCAGAACAGCATTGAGTGTTACACTGCAAATTTATTAGCTGACCACTTTCTTCTCTATGTCCCGCATCATCTTTCAAAATAAAGAACATTTAAAATAACATTTTCTACCTCAACTCATAAGCCATGGCTGGGAACTTCTGGCAGAGCTCGCATTAGTAAGTATTCTGTCCGAACGTGATGTATTAGGACTATGAATGGGAAAGAAACCATTGATTTGGGGCCTAGCTAGAGTTAGCAAGCTACCTAACTTCAGCTTGTCCGCACACTCTAGTCTTATATTATGTCAGTATTAGTGTCCCGGACGAACATTTAGTGGTAATTTTTCTTAGTGTTAATTAGCTAGATATGAATGCTGAGATTTATTTGTAGAGCCAGCTAACTATTTTTTGTGCCTCTAGCGAGCTGGCTTGACAGCGTAGCCACACTGACATTAACTTTGTGCGCAGGTCATCAAGGCATTTTTGTGTTATTGTTTATTTCTGACGCACCGCTCTCAGATTTCCTATCAGCAGTTTTGTTGTTATGATACTGTGTGTATGAGAGGGCTCGTTGTGGTTGATTGTCTCTCTTTCACTAGTCTGCAGTGGGTCCTGGACAAGCAGGACCTGATGAAGGAGCGTCAGAAGGACATCAAGTTCATGTCTGAGGAAGACTACTGGAAACTGCAGATCTTCTTTGCCAATGGTATTTCATCAGACTCATATGCTATGATAAATCTGTTTTTGTGGGAGAATGGTTTTACTGTTAGGGAAATGGTACAATGTCGCAACATTAATTACCCTCAAATCTCATTTGACACT
Source organism: Oncorhynchus mykiss (assembly GCF_057628025.1). NCBI lineage: Eukaryota > Metazoa > Chordata > Actinopteri > Salmoniformes > Salmonidae > Oncorhynchus > Oncorhynchus mykiss. The sequence goes on along the minus strand of NC_143029.1, from coordinate 26,730,566 downwards.
ACTCCTAGCAATAACCGGCAACAATTGTCTATATTTACATTTGAGTCATTTAGCAGGAGCAATTAGGGTTAAGTGCCTTACTCAAGGGCACATGGACAGATTCACCTTTCGATTATGGGCCCAACGCTCTTAACCGCTAGGCTACCTCTTCATACACTACATGATCAAAAGCTTGTTGAATATCTCATTCCAAAATTATGGACATTAATATGGCATTGGTCCCCCCCTTTGCTGCTATAACAGTTTCCACTCTTCTGGGAAGGCTTTCCACTAGATGTTGGAATTAGAGGTCAACTGATTAATCGGAATGGCCGATTTAATTAGGGCCGTTTTCAAGTTTTTATAACAATTGGAAATCGGCATTTTTGGACACCGATTGAATTTTTTTAAAATTATTATTATTTTTTACACCTTTATTTAATCTTTATTTAACTAGGCAAGTCAGTTAAGAACACATTCTTATTTTCAACGACGGCCTAGGAACGGTGGGTTAACTGCCTCGTTCAGGGGCAGAACGACAGATTTTCACCTTGTCAGCTCGGGGGATTCAATCTTGCAACCTTACAGTTAACTAGTCCAATGCTCTAACCACCTGATTACATTGCACTCCACGAGGAGCCTGCCTGTTACTCGAATGCAGTAAGCCAAGGTAAGTTGCTAGCTAGCATTAAACTTATCTTATAAAAAAACAATCAATCAATCATAATCACTAGTTAACGGCACATGGTTGATGATATTACTAGTTTATCTAGTGTGTCCTGCGTTGCATATAATCGATGCGGTGCGTATCGGTGCTCCAATGTGTGCCTAACCATAAACACCAATGCCCTTCTTAAAATCAATACACAGAAGTATATATTTTTAAACCTGCATATTTAGCTAAAAGAAATCCAGGTTAGCAGGCAATATTAACCAGGTGAAATTGTGTCCCTTCTCTTGCGGTCATTGCACGCAGAGTCAGGGTATATGCAACAGTTTGGGCCGCCTAATTTGCCAGAGTTTTACATAATTATGACATAACATTGAAGGTTGTGCAATGTAACAGGAATATTTAGATTAATGGATTCCACCCCTTAGATAAAATATGGAACGGTTCCGTATTTCGCTGAAAGAATAAACGTCTTGTTTTTGAGATGATAGTTTTCGGATTCAACCATATTAATGACCTACGGCTCATATTTCTGTGTGTTATGTTATAACTCAGTCTATGATTTGATAGAGCAGTCTGACTGAGCGGTGGTAGGCAGCAGCAGGCTCGTAAGCATTCATTCAAACAGCACTTTTGTGCGTTTTGCCAGCAGGTCTTTGTTGTGCGTCAAGCATTGCTCTGTTTATGACTTCAAGCCTATCAACTCCCGAGATTAGGCTCGTGTAACCATTGTGAAATGGCTAGCTAGTTAGCGGGGTGCGCGTTAATAGCGTTTCAAACTTCACTCGCTCTGAGACTTGGAGTGGTTGTTCCCCTTGCTCTGCATGGGTACCGCTGCTTCGAGGGTGGCTGTTGTCGTTGTGTTCCTGGTTCGAGCCCAGGGAAAGAGCGAGGAGAGTGACGGAAGCTATACTGTTACACTGGCAATACTAAAGTGCCTATAAGAACATCTAATAGTCAAAGGTTAATGAAATACAAATGGTATAGAGAGAAATAGTCCTATAATTTCTATAATAACTACAACCTAAAACTTCTTACCTGGGAATATTGAAGACTCATGTTAAAAGGAACCACCAGCTTTCACATGTTCTCATGTTCTGAGCAAGGAACTTAAATGTTAGCTTTCTTACATGGAACATATTGCACTTTTACTTCTCCAACACTTGGTTTTTGCATTATTTAAACAAAATTGAACATGTTTCATTATTTATTTGAGGCTAAATTGATTTTATTGATGTATTATATTAAGTTAAAATAAGTGTTCATTCAGTATTGTTGTAAGTGTCATTATTACAAATAAATAAAAAATTTGGGCGATTAATCTGTATAGGCTTTTTTTGGTCCTCCAATAACCGGTATCGGTATAGGCGTTGAAGAATCATAATCGGTCAACCTCTAGTTGGAACATTGCTGCGGGGACTCGCTTACATGCTTCCACAACAGCATTAGTGAGGTTGGGTACTGATGTTGGGTACTGATTAGGCCTGGCTAGCAGTCGGCGTTCCTATTCATCCCAAAGGTGTTCGATGGGGTTGAGGTCAGGGCTCTGTGCAGGCCAGTCAAGTTCTTCCACACCGATCTCGACAAACCATTTATGTATGGATCTCGCTTTGTGCACGGGGGCATTGTCATGCTGAAACAAAGTTTGAAGCACAGAATCATCTAGAATGTCATTGTATGCTGTAACATTAAGATTTCCCTTCACTGGAACTAAGGTTCCTAGCCCGAACCATGAAAAACAGCCCCAGACCATTATTCCTCTTCCACCAAACTTTACAGTTTGCACTGTGCATTCGTTGGACTGCCAAATGGTGAAGTGTGATTCATCACTCCAGAGAACAAGTTTCCTCTGCTCCAGAGTGTAATGGTGGTAACCTTTGCACCACTCCAGCCAGCGCGTGGCATTGCGCATGGTGATCTTTAGGCTTGTGTGCGGCTGCTCGGCCATGGAAACTCATTTCATGAAGCTTCTGACAAACAGTACAGATGTTGCTTCCAGAGGCAGTTTGGAACTCGGTAGTTCCCACATGCTTCAAGAGGGCCACCATTGTTCCTGTTCCCAAGAAAGCTAAGGTAACTGAGCTAAACGACTACCGCCCCGTAGCACTCACTTCCGTCATCATGAAGTGCTTTGAGAGACTAGTCAAGGACCATATCACCTCCACCCTACCTGACACCCTAGACCCACTCCAATTTGCTTACCGCCCAAATAGGTCCACAGACGATGCAATCTCAACCACACTGCACACTGCCCTAACCCATCTGGACAAGAGGAATACCTATGTGAGAATGCTGTTAATCGACTACAGCTCGGCATTTAACACCATAGTGCCCTCCAAGCTCGTCATCAAGCTCGAGACCCTGGGTCTCGACCCCGCCCTGTGCAACTGGGTACTGGACTTCCTGACGGGCCGCCCCCAGGTGGTGAGGGTAGGCAACAACATCTCCACCCCGCTGATCCTCAACACTGGGGCCCCACAAGGGTGCGTTCTGAGCCCTCTCCTGTACTCCCTGTTCACCCACGACTGCGTGGCCACGCACGCCTCCAACTCAATCATCAAGTTTGCGGACGACACAACAGTGGTAGGCTTGATTACCAACAACGACGAGACGGCCTACAGGGAGGAGGTGAGGGCCCTCGGAGTGTGGTGTCAGGAAAATAACCTCACGCTCAACGTCAACAAAACTAAGGAAATTATTGTGGACTTCAGGAAACAGCAGAGGGAACACCCCCCCTATCCACATCGATGGAACAGTAGTGGAGAGGGTAGTAAGTTTTAAGTTCCTCGGCGTACACATCACAGACAAACTGAATTGGTCCACCCACACAGACAGCGTCGTGAAGAAGGCGCAGCAGCGCCTCTTCAACCTCAGGAGGCTGAAGAAATTCAGCTTGTCACCAAAAGCACTCACAAACTTCTACAGATGCACAATCGAGAGCATCCTGTCGGGCTGTATCACCGCCTGGTACGGCAACTGCTCCGCCCACAATCGTAAGGCTCTCCAGAGGGTAGTGAAGTCTGCACAACGCATCACCGGGGGCAAACTACCTGCCCTCCAGGACACCTACATCACCCGATGTCACAGGAAGGCCATAAAGATCATCAAGGACAACAACCACCCGAGCCACTGCCTGTTCACCCCGCTATCATCCAGAAGGCGAGGTCAGTACAGGTGCATCAAAGCTGGGACCGAGAGACTGAAAAACAGCTTCTATCTCAAGGCCATCAGACTGTTAAACAGCCACCACTAACATTGAGTGGCTGCTGCCAACACACTGACTCAACTCCAGCCACTTTAATAATGGGAATTGATGGAAATGATGTAAAATATATCACTAGCCACTTTAAACAATGCTACCTAATTTAATGTTTACATACCCTACATTATTCATCTCATATGCATATACTGTACTCTATATCATCTACTGCATCTTTATGTAATACATGTATCACTAGCCACTTTAACTATGCCACTTTGTTTACATACTCATCTCATATGTATATACTGCACTCAATACCATCTACTGTATCTTGCCTATGCCGCTCTGTACCATCACTCATTCATATATCTTTATGTACATATTCTTTATCCCCTTACACTTGTGTCTATAAGGTAGTAGTTTTGGAATTGTTAGCTAGATTACTTGTTGGTTATTACTGCATTGTCGGAACTAGAAGCACAAGCATTTCGCTACACTCGCATTAACATCTGCTAACCATGTGTATGTGACAAATAAAATTTGATTTGATTTAGTGAGTGTTGCAATTGAAGACAGACAATTTTTACGCGCTTCAGCACTCAGCGGTCGCGTTCTGTGAGGTTTTGTGGCCTACCACTTTGTTGCTCCTGAAGGTTTCCACTTCACAATAACAGCACTTAAAGTTGTGGGCAGCTCTAGCAGGGCAGAAATTTGACAAACTGACTTGTTGGAAAGGTGTCATCTTATGACGATGCCGCGTTGAAAGTCAATGAGCTCTTCAGTATGGCCATCCTACTGTCAATGTTTGTCTATGGAGATTGCATGGCTGTGTGCTCGATTTTATACATCTGTCAGAAATGTGTGTGGCTGAAATAGCCGAATTCACTCATTTGAAGGGATGTCCACATACTTTTGTATATACAGTGCATTCAGAAAGTATAAAGACCCCTTCACTTTTTACACATTTTGTTACGTTACAGCCTTATTCTAAAATGTATTAAATTGTTCTACATACAATACCACATAACGACTAAGCAAAAACATGTTTTCGGAAATGTTTGCAAGTTTTCATCCAAAAAAAAAAAAACTGATGTCACATTGGTAGCGATTACAGCCTCAAGTCTTCTTGGGTATGATGCTACAAGCTTGGGAGTTTTCTCCCATTCTTCTTTGCAGATCCTCTCAAGCTCTGTCCAGTTGGATGGGGAGTGTCGTTGCCCAGCTATTTTCAGGTCTCTCCAGAGATGTTTGATCAGGTTCAAGTCCGGGCTCTGGCTGGGCCACTCAAGACATTCAGTGAATTGTCCTGAGGCCAGTCCTGCATTGTCTTGACTGTGTGTTTAGGGTCATTGTCCTGTTGGAAGGTGAACCTTCACCCCAGTCTGAGGTCCTGAGCGCTCTGGAGTAGGTTTTCATCAAGGATCTTTCTGTACTTTGCTCCATTCATCTTTCCCTCGATCCTGACTAGTCTCCCAGTCCCTGCCGCTGAAAAACATCCCCACAGCATGATGCTGCCACCACCATGTTTCACCGTAGGGATGGTGCCAGTTTTCTTCCAGACGTGATGCTTTGCATTCAGGACAATTAGTTAAATCTTGGCTTCATCAGACCAGAGAATCTTGTTTCTCCTGGTCTGAGGTGTCTTTTGGCAAACTCCAAGCGGTCTGTCATGTGCCTTTTACTGAGGAGTGGCTTCAGTCTTGCGACTCTACCATAAAAGCCTGAGTGCTGCAAGATGGTTGTCCTTCTGGAAGGTTCAACCATCTCCATGGAGGAACTCTGGAGCACTGTCAGAGTGACCATCGAGATCTTGGTCACCTCCCTGACCAAGGCCCTTCTCCCCCAATTGCTCAGTTTGGCCAGCTCTAGGAAATCTTGGTGGTTCCAAACTTATTTCATTTAAGAATGATGGAGGCCACTGTGTTCTTGGGGACCTTCAGTGCAGCAGATATTTTTTGGTACCATTCACCAAATCTGTGCCTTGACACAATCCTGTCTTGGAGTTCTATGGACAAATCTTTTGACCTAATGGCTTGGTTTTTGCTCTAACATGCACTGTCAATTGTGGGAGCCTATATAGACAGGTGTGTGCCTTTCCAAATCATGTCCAAGCAATTGAATTTACCACAGATGGACTCCAATCAAGTTGTAGAAATGGCTCAAGGATTATCAATGGAAACAGGATGCACCTGAGCTCATAGCAAAGGGTCTGAATACTTATATAAATAAGGTATTTCTGTTTTTTTATTTTTAATACATTTGCTAAATAAATCTAAACCTGTTTTTGCTTCGTCATTGTGGGGTATTGTGTGTAGATTGATGAGGAAAATGTTTTATTTAATCTATTTATAATAAGGCTGTAATGTAACAATGTGGATAAAGTCGAGGGGTCTGAATACTTTCCGAGTGCACTGTACAGTGTCAATTGTCTTGTAAGGTTGCTGTTTGACGCAATTGAGGTTAGATGTGCTTTGTGTTCAATGTATTGTTCTGTTCCAGTGATCCAGGCACTGGGGGAACACCTGAAGCTCCGCCAGCAGGTCATTGCTACAGCAACCGTCTACTTCAAACGTTTCTATGCCAGGTGCTTATGCCATTTTCATAACAACAACACTGTGTTCTATTCATCAGCTAATTATAAATGGCACTAGGGGAGCATTGTATAATATCTACAGTGCCACCACATGCGCCTAAATATTTTGCTGTATGACCTGGAATTGTAATTTAGAAAAAAAATACCCAGATGATAATTGTTGGAATTATTATTTCACTGTACCGCAGCCCCTGAGTACCATGGAGAATACACTGAGCTCAGTTTTTCACCGTCATGCTTTCCCCATTACTACAAAGAAAACGACTTGTTACTTCAAATATTTTTAATTATGCTCCTACATTTTTCAACTTAGGCGCATACATTTTTTTTTTTTTTTAACGGTCTCTGGAGCCCTGAGCTTTGGGCCTCTTCCAAATCACTTTCTATCTCTCCCCCTCTTTCTCTCTCTCTTTCTTATTTCTTCCTCTGCAGGTACTCCCTGAAGAGTATAGACCCAGTGCTCATGGCTCCTACATGTGTGTTCCTTGCCTCCAAAGTGGAGGTATATATGGCCTGATATCCCACTGCCTTTCCAGTTTTCATAGTCTGTGTGGGAGTAGGGATAGGGTTAACTGGTAGGGTTAACTGCTCTGTAACATAGTCTTTGATAGTGCAATTCACCCCCATCCTACTCCATGACAGCATCCTCAAAGCCCTTCTGTTACTGTCTCTTCCAGGAATTCGGTGTTGTTTCAAACACTCGTCTGATCTCTGCAGCTACGTCTGTGTGTAAGTAAGGAGACCCGAAGCGTTTCCATTTAGATATGATCTTATATTTAAGATGACAAATACAATCTTGCTGTGGTACAAAAGCTACATTCATTCTGATGGGTTGCGTTCATTTGATGTCAAATCTAACAAGTGTTTTTGTTTTGTACAGTAAAAACAAGATTTTCCTATGCCTTCCCAAAGGAGTTCCCTTACAGAATGAACCATGTACGTCTGACCTAACCTTGCTGTTGAAATCATTTAGGGTGTGATGTATGAACAGTTCTTAGGCTAAACCATGTAGTATTTATTATGAAGTTAAATGATTGAATATAATTCATTATTGTAGCTAGATGTTATGATCATGTTGCATTGTGGTGGGACCTATCTCTGACAACACACTCACTATATTGTGAAATATTTATACTTAAGCAATAAGGTGGTGTGGTATATGGCCAAAAAGGCTGTTCTTAAGCACGACACAACGCGGAGTGCCTGGATACAGCCCTTAGCCGTGGTTTATTGGCCATATACCACAAACCCTGGAGGTGCCTTACTGCTATTATAAACTGGTTACCAATGTAATTAGAACAGTAAAAAGTAATGTTTAGTTATACCCGTGTTATACGGTCTGATATACCTCTTTCACATATGTCTTTCAGCCAAACAGCATTGAGTGCTCGAACCACACAGTTTATACACCAGTAAGAGTCCTTTACGTTGTGTGTTGTAGTTAGGTATCAGTATGTTGGCATCTACGGAGACGCCACATTCCACAACTAGTGTTCGCAAGCCTATGGCAAAACTCCCATCGCCATGGGAGGTGATTTTGACCGTGGTCGGTTGCGTCTCCTCACCGGGGCGTATCTATCGCTGTGGCGCTAAGTGGAATACGATTGCAGCGCCGGTTATTTATCTACCGATTCCACGGAGTTACCAGGACCACGTTGGGGCTGTCCTAACACCTTGTAGACAATTATTGATTCTCTGATGGTGTGGCGCAATGAAGGAGGTGATTATTCACACGGTAGGGGTTCAGTTAGCAGAATGTTGTTATTCCCAGATACTGGAAATATTCCCAGATACTTCCCAGATAATAGAGAGAAAAGGGATACAAGTTGAGACTATGACACTGATATATTTATAAACTGAGTTTGCACTTCATTTGCTTTCCTCATTACAGGTATTAGAATGTGAGTTCTACCTACTAGAGCTCATGGTAAGTATAGAAGGTTTTTGTCTCTGTCACAATACATTCAATGCTAGATGTCATCCATTTGTTGGATGGATGGATTCATTAACTGATTTCATGCGTTTTCCAGGACTGCTGTTTGATAGTATATCACCCCTACAGACCCCTGCTGCAGTATGTGCAGGACATGGGGCAGGAGGACATGCTACTGCCATTGGCCTGGTATGTTTGTTTTTTTCTTTGTTTGCGGGAGCATGTATTGATTTGATATGAGAATATTGAAACACTGTCTTATTTCTCTACAGGAGAGTAGTGAATGACACGTATAGGACAGACCTCTGTTTGCTCTACCCTCCCTTCATGATCGCACTAGGTAAGACACCCCGTCAGGCCTCTCACATTTCCTACTAGTAGATTCAGCTCAATAAAATATAGGTGAGGTGTTACACACATTCTTCCCCCTGCATCCACAGCATGTCTGCATGTTGCCTGTGTGGTGCAGCAGAAAGACGCCAGGCAGTGGTTTGCTGAGCTCTCTGTCGACATGGAGAAGGTACGGCCACACAAAACAAATGGCATATTAATACATCAATCGGAGGGGAAAGCTGATTGTCTGTGCGGTAACGTATATGCTCTGCTCAGATCCTGGAGATCATCCGAGTCATCCTGAAGCTGTACGACCAGTGGAAGAATTTTGACGACAGGAAGGAAATGGCTGCAGTGCTCAACAAGATGCCTAAACCCAAGCCGCCTCCCAACAGGTACAGAGATCTATCCTAATCTCACCTTAGTGTTCCACCTATATACTGTTAACATGACCCATTCACTTCCTGTCTCAACTAACTGTTTTCTGTTTTGTTTGTGTACCAGTGAGAATGACCAGAGCTCCAGTGGAAACCAGAATAACTCTTACATCCAGTCATAGGCAATGGGACGTCCACCTCGGCTCATGTATGATAACTCATCAGATGGCCACAGGAATGCTGGCATTAGCCAATTGGCGGCAGCAGTCCTGTGTTTCCATCCCTCAACAGTTAAAGGGCGCGTTCCTGTGCCCAGGTGTTGCTAACGCATGGCAGATCTTAAAACACCTGGATAGGTATTTTATGTATCAGCTAACCACATGTTATAGCAATATAGTGCCCAATCGGCACAGTCGATGACTGCAACCATTGGTTGATGCATTCAACGTCTGAGCAGGGGAACGCGACCAAAACCTTATGGACCCAACTGTGAGAAACAGGAGGATGTAGTGAGGGAGGGGGGGACTATGAGTTGTGATGATCCTGACTTCCTTGAAACACTCTCGGGGAACAATCATATAATATGGAGCTCCGTGGGGCCAGAGAACTTGATCATTAGTGATTGTGATGTGTGAGTTGCCCATTTGGCAGTGTCTTCATTCCTCAGGGAGAATAGTAGTCCTTTTTACTGGTATCGCTAAGATGACTGGACCCTGTACTGTTTGAGATGCGTTCTGAAAGGATGTAAGTCTGTTCGATTGTGTGACCCGATTGGATGTCCTGTTATCTAAGATCTACGTTGATTGGTTACAGAGCTTAGCAGGTGAATTCATGGGGGAGAATGGAATTTCTGGGGGTATACCCGCTAGATTCAAGTGTCTTCATTACCTGTTACATCTCCAGCCTTTGTAAATAGCTTTACTCATGTCTTTCATTTCATTGTTTGTGTTTTACTTGATTGGGCAAATTTGCTTGGGTAGAAATCATGAAATGTATTTGCTGTCTGCTTTAAGTAAAACTGCTCAAATGTGTTTACTATCATGATGTTATTAGCCTGCAACAAAAACGTTTTATTTTTTATTCTGCTTTTTTTATGTGGAGAATTGTTAGGACCACATTTTTGGTGGGGAAGGCAGGTGGATATTTAGCTGTGTGTTCTTGATTGCATATTGAATCAGTCCTACACAAGCCAGGGTCCAATGTTTTCTGTCTGCATGTACCACGTATTTAATCAAATTGAAGTGTCACAATACGTTTGTGTGCATATTTACTTGTAGATATTGATATATTTTCTGTACAGTAATACAGTGGGAGTTGTGTGTGTGAGAGGTTGTTTCTCTTGGTTTCTCTGATATGTACGTGTTCATCTGTGTCCAGAACTGGGTGCTTGAATGCCTTACAAAATAAGCTGTTTATCAAGGTAATAAGACTTACGAGCACACTGTCCTATTGCAGGGAAGTTATGTTTTTTGTTTGTTTTTGGGGGGGTGTATATATTAGTGGTCCCTTTGGGTGCATCCCAATAGTCCGAAGTGAATTCCTCTCCTTGTTATCGGTTGCTTCATATACACTGATGCGAAGTAAATCTAGATGAAATCAGGCTGTTGGTGGTTGTGCTCCATATTACTTTCACATACCGGCTGTTTGCAAGTCATGAAAGATAAAGGAGAGCGAGGATCCAGCTTTTAGACTATTGAGATACAGCCTTTTACCTCAGAGTTCCCTTCCCCTTTACAGGCTCCATCATGTATCATATGTGTTTACTTGACTGACTGGGATTAGCCTACTAAGGTTTTCCCCCTGTCTCTATAGAAACACAACATGAATGTGTGGTTTATAAAGTATTGGCTATTACTTGAACTGTATTTCTTTTTGAAAATCTATTGTGGTAATAAAATGAATATTGCAGTAACCAAATGGGTTGATGCAGCTATAGCTCCTTCTTTGCACGACTGAATGTGTTATATTATTTGTGTTTCAGGGGCATTCAGCTGTTGCCTGACGCATGACCATCCTGACCGACCCGTTCTCGTTTCGCTTCACTTCACTCAAAATATTCAAATCAATGTTTATTGGTCGGTACCCATATTTGCAAATATTATCGTGGGTGCAGCGTAATGCTTGTGTTTCTAGCTCCAAAGTGAAGTAATGCCAAACAATACAGACATAATCCAAAAATAAATACATTAATTAATCGGTAAAGCGAAACCGACTATAAACTCGCGAGACTTCAGGATGGTTTTAGGCCTACGCTACGAGGCTAACTCAGTTGTATAGGCTACCCTACATTCTAGTGTTGCCTGGATTTAATTTTGTAATGGTCTAAAAGTTTCTAGAACTACTGATCATCTTGCAACAAATAAAAGTCATAGGCTACACCACCATACAATAGTTAGGCCTATATGACTTTAGTAGAGTAGCCTATGCTATTGCCATTGAGTAGCCTATGCTATTGCCCAACTGATCGCAAAAACAGAGTTTCAAAGGTACAGCTATCGTGACGTCACTTATCCGCGGCAGAGTGAGAGAGCGGCGACGATCGGCTGCGGAGGATACCGACCCCGCAGCGGGGACGGGACAACCGCCAGGCGAGATGGCCCCTATCCCTTTCTTCCTTGCATCCCGCATCGCAACGACCCCTTTGCACGCATGAAGCCCCCGTTGATGAAGCCAAAACCGGCCAAAGCAAGGCAGAAAAAGGCCACTGAGAGAGAGAATGTACTGGCGCGTCGGGTTCGCCTGGACGCGCTCGTTTGTGGTTGATCTTGGACGGAACCAGAACTTCTCCTTCGGCTTGTGCGGCTCCAATGAGCAGCTCTCGTTGTATGGGTACATCATCGCCTACCCTCTGCAGGACTACGGCGGGATCATGCCGCTCCTTGGGTCGGACTCGTGGTGGCGGAAAACGCTCTATCTGACCGGGGGCGCTCTGCTTGCCGCCGCTGCCTATCTACTGCACGAGCTGCTCGCCATCAGGTAGGCTTCCAAAATGAATGCAGCCTAACGGAGATTCCATGTTTGTCGCGTTATGGAAAGAAAATAAATTAACCAATGAATCACGCAAATGTTATTTATGCCTCTTCGTATTCCAGTGATTGTGGCTATTAGGACTAGATGTCAAATTAAAACCATCCATTGATTTGTTCATATGTAGCGTGAAGCCTGGTATTTGAGATATGTGTGTGTAAATACAATAAGATCATTTTCATTGCTGCAAAGGTTGACTCTTTTATTTATTTACGATTTCTCAAGGGCATGGGATGACAGGGCATGTGATATTGGCTAGATGGCTGTACCCAAGCCAAACATGTCTTCTCGTTTTCTGTCGAGTCGAGTCTTGCAGTATAGAAAAACATTGCGGTTGTGATAGAATGACCTTTACTAACCTCGCACTTGAGAGAAGTATACAGCTAAAATCCAGGCCCGGATATGTATTAGCTAACAGGAATTGACCATCTGTGACCGAAAACTGCAGCTTCGCAGTAGAATCCCTAGATTTTAGCTGAAATAACGTCTCGGGGAATTGAGTTTGGTCGCTGCGGTCCTTAAAAAAACATCTCGGGTTACCTGCAACGATAACCCCAAGGCCAACTCAGCTAGATAAACACACTCTTTCATAGATGGATGCGGGATTCGAGTTGAATTGACTTCACACCACACCAATAGAAATCATTGTGGCCTAAAGCTTGTTGTTGTATACACAGAAGGGCATTTTGATTGACTGTCTTGTTTTTTATTTTTTTATTATTATTATTATTTTACATGTGGCTAGCACTGTGTGTTTTCTCATAGCTCTTCTTTTTGCTCCGCCTGTACTCTATCTTAGAGACCCATTTTAAATCGATCTCTAAGTAGTTACTGTCTCATTTACTTTCCCTATATGTCATTACACCGAAGTGCTTTACATTCTATAGATAACTGGATCAATACGTTTGTTTTTTGATGTATGTGGGCATTTCAGCACCACTGCTAAATGGACAGCTCCTCAGTATTTCAGAACATGCGGTCCTAGTGTTTCAGCGCCTTCAAAGTAGTAGGCTACCTGTAAACAACTCCCTTTCAACTTTTTTCATTTAATAAGCCCCCTATTTGTGACTATGTTGGTCAGTACGAACGTGTAATAGGATCAGCTACAGTGACCATGATAATGTATTGCAATATTTCACTTGGCTGTGTCCTACTCGTTTTGACATTGTAGTGTCCCGGTGGCAATGGCGCCCTTGCCCGAGGAAAGTTTCAGCATGGGTATTGTGCAAAGCTCTCTATGATAGATAGCTGTAAAACGGGATCTACTGTAGCACCTGAGATTGTTATGTAAGATCTAAGAACATTTCCTTGATTATCTTCAAAGTACAATTTGATCATTAGCCTATAATCAACTCCAGATGTATGTAAAAGCGTGGAAGTGTCATGTGTGCACTATAGCCTACTAGGGGATCCAGATATCCAGAGATTTTAAAATAATGTACAGTGTGTTTGAATTGGGACATCAATTGCACTTCTACTTCGGAGTTGAGGGTTTGATTCCCACACATTTATTTTTTGATTTCCAATTAGTTCAAGACTGCAACTACCATCTCCCGTATGGACTCGGGAGAGGTGAAGTTCGAGAGCCATGTGTCCTCCAAAACACGACCTGCCAAGCCGCACTGCTTGCTTAACCCGGAAGCCAGCCGCACCAATGTGTCGTAGGAAATACCATACAGCTGGCGACCAAAGTGTGTCGCCAGCAAGGAGTTGCGCGATGGGTCAAGGACATCCCAGCTGGCCAAACCCTCCCCTAACCCAGACGACGCTGGGCCAGTTGCCTCATGGGTGTCGCAGTAGCGACACATCCCGGGATCGAACCCGGGTCTGTAGTGTCGCCTCTAGCCCTGTGATGTAGTGCCTTTGACCGCTGAGCCACTCGGGAGGCCTGCACACATATTTAATGAATATATGCACTAACCGTAAGTTGCTTTCAATAAAATGTATAAGAATGAGTGATTAGAATGTGGAGCTCAAACTGCCTTGCTCTGGCTGGTTCATAGGAAAGAACAGGAGCTGAACTCTAAAGATACCATCATCCTCCACCAGTTCTCCAGGCCAAAGAGTGGTGTCCCATCTCTCTCCCCCTTCTGCCTCAAGTTAGAGACCTACCTGCGCATGGTGGACCTGCCCTACCAGGTGTGTGTGTGTGTGTGTGTGTTTGTGTGTGAGAGAGAGATGGGGAGGGGGAGAGAGACAGAGAAAGAGAGAGTGATGTTTGGGTTGGTGCTTAGTTGAATTATTTGATGTAACTAACATGGTGTCATTTTCTATTGAAGAGTAACTGACCATTGAAATTCCTTCTTCCTCTTTCCTTTCTCTCTCTCCCTCTGTCATACAGAACTACTTTGATGGGAAGCTGTCTCCCCAGGGGAAGATGCCATGGATAGAGTACAACCAGGAGCAGGTGTCTGGTACAGAGTTTATCATCGACTTCCTGGAGGAGAAGCTGGGCGTGAGCCTCAACAAGAACCTCAGTCCCCCGGAGAAGGCTGTGTCCCAGGCTGTCACCAAGATGGTGGAGGAACACTTCTACTGGTGAGACACTTCCTGACACTACAGCAAGACATCCACTAGATGCTGCTCTGTTGGGAGACCTAATTTATTTGATACTGAGGGATAGGATGATAAACTAGTGAATGTGATTGGGTCGCAAACCATTACATCTGTCCCTTGAAACTCACAACCCTGGTGTTGCAAACTCCATGCTCCAACCAACTGTGCCATCGGGACCACACTTTATCAGCGTATGGATTTGAGATACTGTTGACCTAACGAACATCACGTCTGTGTGTGATGACAGGACCATAGCGTACTGTCAGTGGGTGGACAACCTGGAGGAGACCCAGAAGATGCTGGCAGTGAGTGGGCCACTGAGTGACCTACTCAAGTGGATCCTGAGTCGCCTGACTGGCAGCATCGTGAAGAGGGAGATGTACGGCCACGGGATTGGACGATTCACCAGGGAGGAGGTCTACGCTCTAATGGAGAAGGACATGCGGACGCTGGCCACCCTACTCGGTAGGGTGAGGGTATACTGTAGATAATCATTAAAATCACAATCCTACAGATCATCATCCCCATCTCATTTCACAAGGTACAGTCTGCAGCCTTACAAGCCTTGTAAATCTCATAACTAGGGCTAAGGCCAGCTGTAGGTTCCATTGTGATTTAATTAACTTACTTGGGTTTACAGTACTATGGCCAGTTTCAAGTGCTTAAAGGAGCATCCTTTTTATAACAAGATACATTGTCCAATTCTGTCCTCTTCTGGAGAAAGTAGGATACTACACCATGAGGACTAATTTCCAGTCAAAATTTTACCCCCATGTCCCTTGTTTCCATACAACATTCTTCTCGCCCCCTGATTCTTGGTGTTTTTCTGGGTAGGTGATAAGAAGTACCTGATGGGTCCTAAGCTGTCTATGGTGGATGCCACTGTGTTCAGCCATCTAGCCCCTGCCATGTGGACCCTGCCGGGCACAAGGCCAGAGCAACTCATCAAAGGTGAGTTTCACCAACAAGCCACATTGCGTGTCATGGTTAACATTACTCCCCAGAAAGGTCCTACATGGGTTCCAAAAAATAAGTTAGGGCAAGTTAGGGCAACAGTGAGGGAAATCACCCTACTTAAAAAGAAAGATAAGGAACCATTGTCATATGCAGATCTTACCGCCCAATATTCCTTTTGAATGTGGATTACAAAATCATTGCTAAAGTATTGGCTTTTGGCATACAAACAGTAATACAAAAGTTTATTCACTCAGATCAAACAATCTCTGCCATTTTTTTCAATATAATAAGTCAAACTAAAAACTTGAATGCTCCAAAAGTGTCAGTATCATTAGATGCTGAAAAAGCATTAGATAGGGTGGGATGGGCATATTTGGTGGCTGTCTTTAAAGTGTTTTGTTTTGGTCCGGCATTTATCTCCTGGATTGAGCTATTGTACAAATCCTCCAAAGCAGCGTGAAAGGGATGACCTTTGTCTAGTTATTTATTTTCTTTAGCCACAGAACCCCTAGCATGAATTTGAACTCATGGCTCAATCCGGGGAATAGAGATTGGTGGAGATCAACAGGTGATATCATTGTATGCAGATTACATTTGACTTTATTTATCTAAACCACAACATTCTCTGTCATTTATTTGACTTCTGTTAGACACATGTGTTGCTGTATCAGGATTCAAAGCGAATTTGGGAGAAAATTGAAATAATGCCCATTTCAAATTATGATTTCTCAAGCTTAGAAAGTACATTATTAAAATGAACAAAGATGCATATGACATACCTAGGTGTACTGATACCATGCAATCAGGAGGAGGCATGTCAAATCTAATATTTTATTTTACTAGATAAGATTGAGTCCAATGTTCAGAGACTGAGATCTCTCTCCACTTCTATGTTAGGTAGGGTCAACATAATCCAAAATGAATATATTACCAAGGTTGATGTATTTCAGGTCCTGCCATTTTCAATTCCATCCAACTTTTTAAATGAAATACATGGCCTGCTCTCCAACTTTATTTAAAATGGAAAGACCTCAAGAGTCAAATTGACTGTTTTACACTTACCCTATGCAGCTGGAGGTCTTGGACTACCTCATATGAAAATGCATTACTGGGCTGCACACCTGCCGTTCACTTAACAATGGACAGCAGACTATCCTGTGCATGGAGGAGTATCAAAGCCATAAATGTAATACCTTAGGATCTAAAATATATTCACTATTTCGGGTCCAAGAAAAAAACGGACAATCCAATGATTCTCCATTCAAAGACCCAATATTGCCAGGCGCCTTTATTTGGAACAACGTGTTTAATGACAACACCTTTAAGTCCTGGTTCCAAAGTGGCATCATGCATTTTGAACCTGTGTACTATGATGGATCTCTACTGTCTTTCAATCAACTGCAAGACAGATTTGGATTATCCAAGGCCGATTTCTTTAACTTCTTACAGAATAAATCGTATTCTGAAATCGTATTCAATTGCGTCAACAGAATCTGGATGTACCTAAGGCATCTAGCATAGAAGAAATATGCCAAAGAAGTTGATTTGCCAAGTTATGTGAAGGGTTGATTTGAAACTCTATATCTAAAGGATGAAATTGAGGAGAACCCTTGGTCACAGATATGTGCACATGCTAAAACCTGCTCCTACAACCTAAGACATAAACTACTGCAATTTAAGATAATTCATAGGACTTACTACACTCCTGCCGTAATGAATATAATGCACCCAGAAATGTCACATCTCTGTTGGATATGGAAAAAGCACAAAGGAACCCTATTGCCTATGCTGTGGTCTTCTGATAAAGTAATACCATTTTGGGATAATGCATGTTCTATCATTTCATTGTGTCTATGAATGTATATCCATCTATCTCTACGATTATGTCTGTTAGGAAATGTAAATATTGATGATCAATATCAGAGAAAGTTTTGTGATCTGTCCAATTGCTGCAAAAAAAAGTGGAACCCTCAATTGGAAGGCCTCATATTTACCTTCAATAACAAAGTGGAGGACTGAACAATCTAGCTACATAACGTTGGATTTTGTATATTATAACATTTAAAAAAAAAAACAGAAGTGTTTAAGGAAATTTGGAAATCATATGTTGATCACCTTGGGGAATGTGTTGTATAGTGGATGTTTTGTTTTTGTGTTGTTTGTGTGGTGATGTGGAAACACAAAATAACATTGTCAAATGTAAAAAAAAAAAACGGGAACAAACTGTGATGAGGAAGAAACCTTGACAGCAATCAGACTGGAATAGACTCCATCTTTATTGAATATAACACACCACATTTTGACCCATTCTCAGCTGAGCTTGTTGACCTTTGCCTTTGTGTTGACCTTTGACCCACCCTATCCGCTCCAGGCGAGCTGATTAACCTGGCCATTTACTGTGAGAGGATCCGCCGGCGCTTCTGGCCCGAGTGGTTCGTTGATCTGGAGGATTTCTGTTACGATGACACCACAGAGGACGACGACTCCCCGTCCAAACTCCAGGACCTGGGGCTCTACTCCCGTACAGACACCTTCCAGGACGAGGCCAGCCCTCCTCACACACACACAATCTCACCAGACAGTGACCTCACGGGCCACTCGCTCTGCGACTCGGACATGGACACAGAGTGCTCTGAGATGGAGCAGCTCAAGTGTTGACTGCCCTATGACACACACAAGACACACACACACCGCCTGGATGGGTCTCGTGCCCCCTCCCCCCCCCCCCTCCCCCTCCCCCCAAACACAATGCCCTGTACCTGTTGAGCAGGGAATAACTACTGGGGTGCATTTCTGTTGCCAGAGGCTGTTGTTTGTGTTAATGAGTGATGGATTCAGAGATTCTACACACACAATGGACTGCAGGAATTGAAAGACTGAATAGAGATAGAGAAGTAGAGAAAAAAAACAGAGTAAAATAGGAATAGAGAGAAAAACAGCCAAAGAGTGATAGAAAGAGGTAAAGATAACCCGATGGAGAAAAGAGTTGAGAAAAAGAAAGATCAGGAGTTAATGACGGCTTCGCTGAGAAACTCCTCTACCTGGGTGACATCAACGCCTGTTGCCCAGTTTTGCATTGTCGAGTTGTTGTTACCACGGCAACAACGTGGTGTGTGTTACCTGTGTCCCCCAATTTGAGATGCATTGTGTGTTTGACGTACTGACCCCTGTGACTTGCGTCCTTGCAAAATATGAATCATTCTATTGATATTATATTGATATGTCAGACACTGTTCAGACAAGATGCAGATGAGTGCAGTTCCATATAAATATGTAATCAGATCCCAAATCTGATTTAATATGAGTATATATAGTATAGATAGCCTGCTAATTACATATATGATCCCAATGTCATATAATGCAAATATGTGGTTCTCCCATACAACATCTCAGTGCTTGTTAAATATGACCAAACTACCTGGTGACCCCCAACTGACACTTTTCATCTGCAGTCAGGCCATTGAATATTTCCTCAATCCTTTTTAGAATAGTCTGATGTTATGGAGGAGTTGCAGATACTGTAGATTGGGGACATCTCAAAAGTCTAAAGTGGCTTCCTTTCCTCATCTCCTCTCTATAATCTGCACAGATCTGAAAACATTGGATAGGTGAAAGCAATATGGTGGATGCCTACTTGTCCAATTCTTCTTCCACTTGTCCAATTATTTCATAGTAGATGAAGAAAAGAAGAGGAGGAGAGGAAACTACTGGAGATCCTTAGTTGTGTGTACTTTTAGCCATTGAGGGCGGATGAAACAATCATGTAGAAATAGACTAGATAGACATGGAGTTGCATGGCTGATAGGTGCCAATGAAAATCACACTTTACCCTGCTGGTTATCTGTTATCTACGTTTCTACGCTGGCCTGTCTTAATGTTTACTGTGATGCAGTGTGTCTGTGCATATGTATGTACCTCAGGCCTGAGAAAGAGCACGAAGATGCAATAGATGAAAAGAACACTTAGGCTTTTGCTCAGCATCTCAGTTTTCATCACATATAGCTGGTCTGTCCACCCCCCTTTAAGAATGAATCTTATCTAGAAATAGAAGGAAGAGAATGGTCATTGTTGCTTTAAGCATCAATTCACTCTGTGCTAAGTATGAACCCACTACTATAATCCGCAGTTTTGGTTGCTAGTCTTACTTAATAGTAGGCTGTGTGGAACAGTGAAACAGTCTATTCTAATTAGCCTATTTCTGGTGTGTGTGTGGGGTGTAGAGTCATCGTACGTCATGTGTTGATTTCGAGGCGTACAACTTACAGGCATTCAGGCTGGGTGTTCACAGCTGAGCGTGCACAGAAGTGTACATATATAGATACAGATACATATATAGATACAGATAAAGATACACATAGTTACAGATACATATATAGACAAAGACACAGATACAGATATAGACACAGTTACAGATACGGACACAGATACAGATATAGACACAGTTACAGATACGGACACAGATACAGATATAGACACAGTTACAGATATAGACACAGTTACAGATATAGACACAGTTACAGATAAAGATACAGATAGTTACGGACACAGATACATATATAGACAAAGACACAGACACAGATAAGGACACATATACAGATAGATACAAATATAGGCACAGATACTGATAGACACAGATACATATATAGACAAAAAGCCACAGATTAAAAATATAGACACAGATACAGATACTGATAGACACAGATACATATATAGACAAAGACACAGATACAGATACGGACACAGATTAAAGATATAGACACAGATACAGATACTGATAGATACAGATACAGCCACAAACATAGAGACAGACACAGATACTGATACAAATACAAATATAGACACAGATACATATACAGATACTGATATATACATATACAGACACAGTTACAGATAGATACAGATACAGTAACAAACACAGATACATGTACATATACAGATACATACAGTAACAAACACAGATAAATGTACATATACAGATACTGATAGATACATATACAGCCACAGTTACAGATAGATACAGTAACAAACACAGATAAATGTACATATACAGATACTGATAGATACATATACAGCCACAGTTACAGATAGATACAGTAACAAACACAGATACATGTACATAAACAAATACTGATAGATACACATGGCCACATTAGACGTTACAGGGATCTCAACTTGGCAGGGCTCTCAACTTGTCTAATGGCAGCAGAGAATAGTTGTGAAGTAGTGTGGCTAGATTGGGTTCTCTAAGGAGGGAGGAGTGGTTAGTAATGCAAAGATGATAATACTGATTGTAATGGTAACGATGGTGATGCTGATGATGATTAAGATCCTCTACAAACCTTATTGCAACGTTAATTCTCCTGCACAATGAAAGTGCTCAAACCACATGTCGCCACGTCTGAGTACAAAACAGAGTCCGCCTCCATATGGGGGTACCATGGTGTGAATTTACACAGTGATACATAAGCCTTTGTGTATAGATGATGTATACCAGTCTGTCACTGTCTGTGTCACTCCCTATACCCTGTCTGCATGTTTCTTGCCTTCACTTATAAGAGCCAGGGGAGAGACACAGCCTTGGTGTTGGCCGCTTAAGCCAGTGCCAGCATATTATTTATGTATTTATATGTAGTCTACATGATTTATTTTCTATTTATTTGTTTTCTATTTGTTTTGTGTATTTATGGAGGGGATGTTATGAGGCATTATTTTTGCACTAATGTAATGTAGCTATTTATTTTCTTATATATTTTTGTACGTTTGTTCTAATACTGCCAATTCGGTTTTTAGTTTTTTGTTCAGATTCTCTCCTATTTGAACACGGTAACGAGTTGTGTTTTCGTTGTACGTCTATGTTGTGTGCAGTTGTCTTATTCTACTGGAACTGGGTTGCCATTGGTTTGTCAAAACTATGACGTAATCTCAATTTCAACCGTGGAATCGTGACATGTTAAAATAATGTTTGATGATTATGATTTGTTCCAGTAGACGTGTCAAACCCCTACTACCAATGGGCATGCTTAATGATGTCCCTTATCTAGTACACATCTATTCTCAGAACAAACCAAAAAACGATTGTGTCATCCTCATCCTACCATACCTCATCGCTTAGCTTTGTGCCAAGTGGAACGTTACCATTGACATAGGCTTTCCAGGGTCCTCTTTAGGATACTAGATAGAAGTTGCCCATGGTCACATATCTTGGATCAGCTGTCCCTCCTCTAA
The DNA here is from genome assembly GCF_057628025.1 of Oncorhynchus mykiss. Taxonomy (NCBI): domain Eukaryota; kingdom Metazoa; phylum Chordata; class Actinopteri; order Salmoniformes; family Salmonidae; genus Oncorhynchus; species Oncorhynchus mykiss. The sequence goes on along the minus strand of NC_143029.1, from coordinate 26,708,714 downwards.
TCTATACCTTAACCATGAGGGCCATGCAAAACTAACCTTAGATCAGTGTCTATGGCCAACTTTGTTCCACTCCGTTACAGATAGCAAAGGTCAGGGGTCAGAGTTCAGTCCTATTGTTTCACTTCCTTGTTGAGATCTGTGCTATTAGACTACTAGAGCCATATTACATAGTCAGTCTGTGTTGTGTGTGCTGAAACATGTGTGGACTCTCATAGTGTATACTGGATATAGGTGAGCAGAAAAAGAAAATGTGTATATGAGCTAAAAGAAAAACTCTGTAACATAATAGATAAGAACTTCCTATGAATGTATCACCACTAGAGATGAGTGGCTGTATGAAAAATAATTACTCCTAATATTTCATTAAATATAGCTGTGTTCATTTTACCATGCGTGATTTTGAAAAGAAAATGGCATTGGATTTGACCTGTTTTTAGTTTGTTATTATTGTTTTTTGGGGGGGTAACCTGTGTTTTGTTTTCTATTGTGTTCTACCTGTGTTTTTTTTTTTACTGTGGTTACCTGTGTTTTAGTTTGTATTGTGTTTTTGTTTCTATTGTGTTTTACCTTTGCATGATAGCAGATCTAGGATTGCTAACTCTGTCTATCAGTACTATACTGTCTGACTTTCTTTCTCTCTGTTGGTATCTCTCCCTCTCTCTCTTTCTCTCTCTCTCTGTCCCTCCCTCTCTGTTGGTCTCTCTCTATCTCTCTTTGCCCCCCTCTCTCTCTTTCCTTTTCTCTCTCTCTCTCTCTCTCTCTCTCTCTCCCTCTCTCTCTCTCTCTTAGTTCAGCATCTAGGGCTCAACGTCATACAACTCCATAGGTCCCCTAGACATATCTTATCATCACTTACTGTGATATACTGTGAGTATATCAATTTGTGTTATCACCCGCACATCTGTCTCAGTGTCCCTCTTAGTGTGCTAAGACAATACTAAGCCAAGCCAACAATATGAGAGGATTAGCCTGGTTGCCCATTTCTTTGTGTATGTATGTGTGAGGAGAGGGGGGTGCATGAGAGAAGGGTCTAAAACGGAGTGGGGAAAGACTGGGGGATGATGGGAAAGACCGAGATAGACAGGGAGAAAGGTAAAGACAGAGAGACAGACATACAGAAAGTTAAAGACAGAGAATAAGAGCTAAAGAATACAATTTGGAGGACTTTGGCTCATTTTCAGTCTGTGGCTGTATTGTGATTGAAATCCGTTAAGGGTCTCTCCACACAGACAGTGGGTAGCTCTCCTCTCTCATGTCTTGCCTCACTCTGTTTTGAAATGGGAAATCCAGTTCAGACAATGGCACTGGAGCAGCATCCTATTATTATAAAGCTCTGGTGAGTCAGAGATGGCAGACTACAGTGCTGGAGCCGGCGGCAGAGGACTCAGAGTGTGTGTGTGTGTGTGTGTGTGTGTGTGTGTGTGTGTGTGTGTGTGTGTGTGTGTGTGTGTGTGTGTGTGTAATGACATGAATAATGCAGAGAGTGCCTGTAGGAGCTTGAGGGCCGGGAGCAGGGCAGATGGTCGCCTGCTGATAGGACAGAATCGAGGCAGCAGGGTCCTCCAGAGAGCTGGGTTTACACACACACTCTCGCTCTCTCATTCCCCCTCTCTCTCCCACACACATAAATGGTGTTTTCTCTCTTTTTTAAAATGTTTTTTCCCTTTCTGTCTATTTCCTTTAAACACACACGCACACTTCTCTTTTCACTCTCTTTCTTGTGAACGCATGCATACAAACAGTATGGCCATATTCTGCACAACTGAAATACTGTATATTTCTTACATTTCATAATGAACTATGCTGTGTGTGAAGACATGAGGCTGCATTTCCCTTACTGTAACTTTAGTGTAGAGATCCCTGCAAACTGACATATATGTCCTATTGCCAATATCAAGGATCTGTTTATCCTCGCTGAGGGCAGTCTCTCTTTCTCTCTCTCTCTCTCTCTCTGTTCGACACAGGGTTTCTTCGACTGCAGATGACTTTGTATTAGATTATTACAAGGATATAAAAAGGAGAGTGAGCCAGAAGATGAGATCATCTCTTACAGAGATGTAAGTGCTCAGTGATAAAAACAGCACCAATAGGCTGTTTGAATCACAAGCCAAACCTGAAGCGATACACAGTACAGTCCACTAGATGGCACTCTGAGGCTGTTACAGAGGTTGACGGAGCAGCACCCCACCGTGTTTTCCTCCGAGGCAGCAGGACCACATAGACTGCAAAAGGACAGGACACCCTGAAGCAGAAATGGTAAGCTATTATACAGAAATCAGGAATGTTTTCGACGATAAACACTCCTATACAACCAACAACTATCCTACATCACAACATAATAATTTGCTGTTCATACATTCTCAAAATGTGGAATTAGCTTTAATTTATAGGCCCAAATAATACAATCCCACCGATGTTCCCGGTAAGCCTGTCTATAGCCACTTATGTCTTTCTCCTTTTCCAAAAAAGATGTCATTGGCATTTTGAAAGTGAAAGTTACCAAAAATGATAATTTACCAGTTTAAATATTTATTCAATAGCGCATTCATGTATTGGTAGTCGAGAATGTAGATTTTTTGTTTTATTGACTGAATTTGAGAAATTATTAGTACTGGGCCTATATGTTCAAACATGACTGCTAGTTTAGAGTACGCTATCTGACCGTGTGTTGAGTCCTGGGCCCAAAGTTTGGTGCGTTTGTCTACACATAATAACCTGTAATAGCATATCGTTTTTCTGCGATTTTATTGCATTTCAGGTAAGAAATGTGGGTCTTTTTAGAAACACTGTAATCGTATATTCTCCATAAAGACGTCTAAAAGCAAATTGTTTTTATAACTGTCGCAATTGTTTTATTTTGTAGGCCTACACCTTTGCAACATGTAGAAAACGGTGACTCCAATAGTGGAAACAGAAATAACGTCGAAGTAAGAACAATATAATTTTTTGTATAAATGTTATTAACAGGCTACTTCTGTAACGACACGATTTCTTTTCCCAAGACAATATCTGTGCAAATCAGCGGTAATATACAGTTATCGGAAACCGCTGAAGGACATTTTGTGCAAGCAACCAAGACAGATTGATAAAATCCATAATTATAACGCAGGTTCGTGCGCTCAAGCCTGTTGCGACAGCGTTGTGCGTGACAGCCGTGATCCATTCGTCAGGCTCAAATAATATGAACAGAATACAAAAGGATTATAAAAAACAAATACATTTTAATGACAAAAAGCATAATATAGAAATTGTGCAATTTTTATTTTATTTTCCCCTTCTTTTGATCAGTCACAGGATCGGAGTCAATTCAGAATACGTATGAACTCACATCCAATCCAACCTTTTGAGTTGAATTTGAATTGTCAAGAAAATATATTTACATTTGAATGTGAATGACAGGAAATACAATTTAATTAAATTGAATTCCACCAATTCTTTGTATTGAATGTGTGGGCCTACTCAATTTGTATTTTCCTAGGGAGCCTTTTCACTAATTCAAGGCCTACTTGTGTCATAAAATAAGCCTATGTTACATTTTATTATGTAATTATCAGTGAAATATTAGACTAGTTTGACTGGTGTGGGGGGGGGGGGGGGGGGGGGGGGTATAGATTTGCTATACCAATGTAAATCATTTTTTGTCAGTAGCCTATGTGGAGAATTTCCCATGAATTTAATTCCATTTTCTGTCTTTCAATTTCAAATCCCGAGTCAGCCTCCTCCTGACACCATTCAAATTCAAATCCAAGTTCTAGAAATAGCTTACACGTTTGGACTATTGTCATTGGTTTTTGAATTTAGTCCAGGAATTGCCAAAGTTGACCCCGACCCTGCATGCTGTCAGATAGCCTACATATCACAAGTTGAGTGGCACAAGAGCAAGTGCACGTGTTTGTGCTTTGGCACTGGTCTACAAGAGGAAATTCAACAAACAAACAAACATACAAAGCCATACAAAAACAAATAAAGTTACATCCCACGAATAATTCTTCTTAGTGAATTAATCATTGTATAGATTAATTAGAGCCACTGAAGACAGAGCTGGTACATATATATTCCGTTATTTTCTTCTTACGAAACGAAGGCAAATGGCAGGCTTCAGTGATATGGTATGGGTCTTTACAGTCTCGGTCTTTCTGGTCACAGCATTTTGGAAACACATAAATAAATGTACTAATACAACACATAGCCTACTGTAAAAAGTCGCGCAGAACGGTCAAATGTACACGATGATGGACACGTCACGAAGTGTCAAGGGAAAATACAATGAATTCATTTTCATGGTTATTTTGACCCCGTGGTGTGTGCCTTGCCAAGGCATACACAAGCCACAATTATTATTACTGTATTATTATTGTTATTGTTATTATGATTATTATTTAGGCCTATTATATGACAGTTGAATTTTTATGAAGAAAATAGGTTTAGATTATTTGGATACAATCTGACCACATATATAACTGAGATATTGTCCCTTGGTAAATATGTTGTTGACAGTGTATTATCTACTGTGTTTACTATTTTGATGGTCATTAACCAACTGCAATTCAAATATAGGCTAGTTAGTCAAACTGAAACTAATTATGACAAATGTTTGATTAAAATTAACTTGATTAAATATTGATCATATTGATTTATTGATTAAATACATCTCAAAATACATCTCAATATATCCCATGTCCCTTCTCCCATGTATGCATGCCTTATGACTCTGGAAATACACCGTATAACCATGGTATATGCTTTGCCTTTGTGGTAGAAACATAATAATAATAATAATACATTGATAATAACAATACAAATAGGTTAAATAATATTACGCTGGTGATGACACTGGCTAGTATTAAATGGTTCAGCAGGTGTATTGAGCTTCGACCGTGTTAAACCCCTGTTGCTTTTGTTATGACTGAAAGATGGCGTTTATTTACCGGCTGTCGGTTGCAACTTGTATGCCTGTTTCCCGCGGGTAGGCTCGTGCACACAGCCTATACTGTCTTTCTTTTTTACACGTCTTGGCCATAACATCGATTTGATGTCAATGATATTGAACCTTTTTTTTGGTTAGCACACACACCAAACACGGTCCATGTAGCCGTTATTGCGCGTAGCATCTCCACTGCATGAAAACTCCACATAGCTCTCGCTGTGTCTGGGGTGTAGTGCTTTAGTTCCAACACTCGGTATTCCCACTGTGTTCCATAGGTCCAAAATTAGCACTGGCGACAGTCCAATGCTAACTGGCCCGGCAGAGAAACATAAAGGTCATTCATATCCTTTAGGGATCCGTGTGTTTACTATAACGGGTTTCAGATCATTGTACAGGGGTTTGAGCGCCGTGGTGAGGTGGTGTGTCCCCATACATGTCCTCAGTTCCAGGTAACTGTCCTCCAATGGGCGTCATCCTCTTCTCTTTCTGCCGTCTGTTACAAAACCAAACCCTCACAACTTCTTTCTCCAGCTGCAGGCTGTCCGCTATGGAGGTGATCTCTGCGCCGCCGGGTTTGGGACTTTTGAGAAAATGGCTCTCCAAAGCCCCCTTGACGCCCACCTCGATGGAGGTTCTCTTTTTCCTCTTCCTCCCCTGCGCCGCGATTTTATCTAGGCTGGTGGGGCTCCCGGAGGTGGAATCCGCCTCCTCCAGCCACTTGTTAAGCAGTGGTTTGAGTTTACACATGTTTTTGAAGCTTAGTTGAAGCGCCTCGAACCTGCAGATAGTGGTCTGGGAAAATACATTTCCATACAGGGTCCCGAGCGCTAGCCCCACGTCAGCTTGGGTAAAGCCCAGTTTGATGCGCCGCTGCTTGAACTGCTTGGCAAACTGCTCCAGGTCGTCTGAAGTTGGCGTGTCCTCGTCCGAGTGGTCGGGGTGTCCCCCGTGCTGGTGGTGCGAGAGAGACGACTGGCCCCCACCTCCATGCTCGCTCAGGTGCGGGCTGTGGCTGTGGTGGTCTTCGTCCCGCAAGGAGTGGTGGTGCATCTGCTCTGCTCCCCCCAGGCCGAACCCAGACTGGGAATACACCAGGCTCTGGCCGTCAGACGTCGCCATACCGGGGATGTGCGTGGTGGCCGTGCTCGTTCGCCATGCCCTGGCGTCGTGATGCGCCTGGTGCGCTAGGTGAGGATGTCGCTGCTGCTGCTGTTGCTGTAGACTAGCGGAATTCTGCTGCTCCTCCCGGTCGCTCTGTAGAATTGGCTTCACGTCCTGCTCTCCGAGGGGACTCGACGGCCACGGAGCCCCGTCCCCGTGCGACAGAGCCGTTATCCACTGGTGCGCGTGGCTGAGGGGATGACCGCTGCCGGGTAGCGTGTAGTCGTTCTGGAGCAGGGTGTGCGCGTCCCTGTACGCCGCTGCCTGCTGCATGCTCCCGGACTCCGAGTGCGGCGGCGGCGCGCTGCTGGGGGTAGTCAGGACGCTGTAGTGGTTGGACGCTGCGGTCGCCATAACTCTCGGAGCCGAAGTGATAGCTCTCTTGTTAAAGAAGCTGCCTTTGACAGTTACTCTTTTCCGCCACGGGGCAGCTAGGATTCTCTCTCGTTCTCCCTGGCGCCGTGCCAAGGGGACGCAGAGGCGCGCACCTGAGGTCCGCCTCGCTCCGCTCTTTATTGGCCAAGAACGGTTGACAGATGTGGTTACCCCTGACAGCACCACGCTCATTGGTCACGGGAGGTTCTATAGAAGCCCCTATCACTCGCCCCAACAATACTGGCAGTCCTGCTGCAAACTACAAGGCAGAGTGAAAAGCTGGGGTTGACTGAGAAACACTGGATATACTCTTATCTCAGTGGAAAAAACGAGTCATTAAACTTTACCTTCGGATAAACTTTTATTAGTATGTTCGATTAATGTAATGTATCCTGAATAAGTAGGCTATTAATATTTTTTTGTGAGAAACATCCACAAACTGAATGCGTAAAAATCCATAAGAACCATGGGCTATATCATTTGTGCAAATGTTTATAATTTTTTGCTCAAATATTTTTATTTTATTTCACCTTTATTTAACTAGGTAGGCTAGCTGAGAACAAGTTCTCATTTACAACTGCGACCTGGCATAAATATAGCCTAGACCTATTCACCAAACAGTATAATATTTTTACATTTTCATTTTTTATGGAGTTGCATTTTGAGAAAATCCTTGTTTTGTGTAGACCTGTATTTATGGAGGCTTGCGCTCAGAGCAGTGGGATATTAACTGTCACGGAGCCTCCAGCTGCCTCTCGCGATGGTGTCCAAAGAGAAGAAGCGCATTTTTCCCGGCCCTCTGCCCCGTTGCCATAGCGAGCGCATTGAATGGAACAACAACGCCCACGTCACAGCTGCATTTGCCTCTTCTTTTCGTTCCATTCCAAAGGGCCCATTCGAGCAGCTTGCTCGGCCGACACAGCAAATAAAAGGAGGCAAGCGAAGAGGGCACCTCGGGGCCAAGGAGAGAGTGGTGAATAAATATCCTCTCTAACCCACTGGCGCCCACAGTGCCCCTATATTCTGTGCCTGTTTGGTAAACTTCGCAATTCATGCACCCACACTGGATCCCGGTACCAATACACGCCCCATGCACAGTAGCCTACTAGGTAGTTCAATAGCTAGTTTGTATTATTTTAGCTAGTTTGTTTGTATACTTTTTGTTGTTGTATTGTTTCTATATGATTGTTTTTGACATTTGTGTGACTGTCGTTGTCTATCAGTGTTTTGTTGTTGTCTGTCAATGTTTAATTACTTGTCAGGTCGTTTGTTTTTTTGTGGACCCCAGAAAGAGTAGCTGCTGCTTCTGCAAAAGCTAATGTGGATCCAAATAGGTGGTGGGCCATATCAAGCTAGCTACCTGCTTTAGTTTTTGAGATGATCATCTCTGTCTAGGGAGGAGCTGGTTTTGACATATTGTGTACATGCATTTATTCTGAACACATTTCTGCTTGTTGGCAATGTCAATTCTTGCAATTTTCTAATTACTTATTTTTATGTTCTCTAGCTGGACAGGCAAATGCTGCCTAGTACTAAACTGTAAAACAATCACAACTTGTGTACTATCTGTGGTACTTTCTCTGCTCAACACCTCTGCTAATCAATTTATCAGTACCTAAGGCAGTAGACAGCTGGTGACAGCTCAAGAGAGATCTCCCTGACACACTATTATCGGGTAAAGTATTTATTTATTTGTAATCTAACTATTTAGCAAGCTGTAAAATTTCTCCCAATTTACAACCCAGCAACCATAGTAATGTAGCAGCTTTCTAGTTAGCGAGCGAGTTACAACAAGTAGATCTGTTGCTAGCTAGCAGGATTAGATAGCTTTATCACTAGCTAGCATGTCATTCCTGGACACGGATTGTTTTAGTTTTTAGTCTATTCCAAGTAATAATTTAAGAAAACAAAAATCTATTGGACAAGTTGTGTAAATATAACAGAGTCATAAAGGCAGGATCCACTAATTTCATTCATACTCACAAATAAGAAATGCCACATTATCCCTGTCTATAGTTGGAGTAGGATGATTGCAGAGAACCCCGCCTCAGACTGTCAGGATGTTCATTTTCAAGCTCACAAACTACATTCCTTTTACTGTGATGATTTATTGTATTCATTCTTGTCTCTCACTTTTTTTTTTTTGTCTCAGATGATCTATTCAGCTCTCTTGTGTCCCTCTCCCAGAGATCAACCAAGTGCTATTCACCAAGCATGGGCCGATTCACTCACCTGTGAGGAAAACCATTCTACTGCAGTTTGAACTAGCCCTGCCGTCACTATTTAGACATTGGGACCACATATGCATTTGAATGTTGTCTTTTTTGAGGGGATTTTGTCTGCATAGTCTTGTGCATTTTAGAGTAGAAGAACACCCACTACAGATACACATGCTTGTTTGAGCATTTCAAAGACTAAATTCAATGTAGAATCAGTTTAACAGGTTACAGACAGATTATTTTACTATTGTAAAATGCAGTGGGGAGAATTCTATTGTCCCAATCAGGAGCTCAGACTTTTGCCATAGATGGTCGAGTTCTCGTCTCTGGACCACACACATTATGCTAAAGCACTTGTCTCTCTCAACATCGGTCAGCTACATTGGTGACCAGGGTGGGCTTATTTTGATATGCCTAACGGGTCTGGGCACTCAAATGCTCCTAGAGAGAAGGGAGGGGTACTGAAGCATGTGTTGTTGACAGTTCTACAGTCTACATCAGAAACCCAGACGTTTTGGCAGATGGTAAAGCTCTCATTTCTGGACTGCAACATTGTAAGATTGTGCCTTCCATGGCACCTGATATACATTGATTGGTTACACTATATTTAGATACTTCAAATACTGCCTGAGACTCCTTTACTATTTGTCTCCGTACTCAATAAATGGTGAAACACTATTTGGGATGGTGTTCTTTGTTCCAATGTATATGCATGAAACTAGGGCCGGCTCTAGCCATTTGGGGGCCCTAAGGAAGATTTGGTTGAGGGGCCCCCCACCTTGCAGCAAAACATTTTAGTGGCCCCGGGAGAGAACATTTTAATTTTTTTAAGTTAATTTCCTGCAATTCTATACATTTTTCCATGGTGTGGAGAGAAAATGTTGCAATTTTATAACAAATTGAATGCATTTCTAAAAAAATTGCCATGGGGGAGATACATTTTTGTTGTTGTTCCGTTTTACAGCTAATTTCCTGCAATTCTACACATTTTCCATGGGGTGGAAATACATCTTTGTAGTTTTAAACACCCACAGGAGTGGAATATTTTTTTTCCCAGCTGAAAGGTAATGCCCATATCATACCCATAACGTTGCACAATGATTTAAGTCAATAAGTAATTGTTTTAGTCAAAGTATGATATATTTGGGGTTGAAGTGGGAAATCCAGTGGTAACTTTGGATATTTTCTGTGTCAATGCCATATGTTTCACCTATGATATTACGTGCTAATACTTTTCACTCTACGTTTCTTTTCAGGGCTATTTAAAAAAAAATGTTACCACCCACCATCATGGCATTGTTTATTAATCAGAAACACCTGCAATGTTCTTCCTCTTTACAAGTCGTGACTGAGCTGGGCAATATAATAGATCATCTTTGGCTGATCCAAACAGCTTTTTGCCGTAGCCTACACTTGGCCATTTGAGCCATGCAGAAAATGAAAATAGGGTTTGCAAACTTGCATTTTTGCACCTCCACTTTTTACCAGCAAAGTATTATATTCTATTGGATAATTTGTGAATTTTCACTTATTTTTCAGCTAGTCTGTATTAAAAAAAAATATATTTTATAAATGGTAAAATTGTGTGTGATATGATATCATTTTGAAACCTCGCTCCCCCCATCGCCATAAGATGAATGGTTTTGATTGGTGCAGCAAGAAATAACAAGTGTCTACTTGTTGTTAATTCTTGAATCCACGTGGAAATCACCACAACGTTCCCCACCCTAATTTGTGAATATGCATTAGCAGCTTGCGTCATTCTTTGGAGGTGGATCCTAAATAATTTATTTCCGCTATCGGACAGGAATTACGTAGAAATAGTGGCGGCATTGCCCTCTGGTGGGAGCCTTTAATGCTAAATTCCTGCAATTTTACACATTTTGCCATGATTTATGCCATGTTAATATGATATCTGAATGAGAATGACCAACAAAATCAATGGGAGCCTCCTGGAGGTCAGGGCTCCTGGGCATGTGCCCTGTGTGCCCAGTCAGTATTCAGCCATGATTACAACAAGTTTAGATAGTTAATCTAGCTATCAGTCAAACAATTGACATGGCTAATTGTCAGCTAATTGAGTGACTGACATAACAAGAGAAAAACTGCTGATGCATAGCCAAATATATAAATTGCACTTGGTGTATTTTACTAGTCTTATTCTCAATAATACATTTGTGTGTGTGTGTGTGTGTGTGTGTGTGTGTGTGTGTGTGTGTGTGGGGGGGGGGGGGGTGGGGGGTGGGGGGTGGGGGGTGGGGGGGTGTATATATTTTGATTCAGAGAGTTTGTTAGTCACATGCACAGGGGTGCAGATGTAAATGCAGGGTACAGTGGAAATCTTAAGTGCTGAGCTTCAACAGTGTAGGTGAAAGGGAATGAAACACTTCTCCTTTGTGGACGGTTGGAGACTCATAAGAGAAATCCATAGCTCGTAGTTAGTAAAATGATGGATGGATTAGCCAGATTTTGGCATCATCAACTTTTAGAAAGTTAGTAGGAAAGTTAATCATTTGAACCACCTAAATATACTCACATTCACTGAACTCAAACATTCATTTCCCTACTGCTTTTTCTATAATCCTACAGGCTTTATCATTCTCCATACCTTATATTCCAATGCATTCAACTTTATGCAGGCCCACCATGGTATTGGGCAGCAGCTATTTGAGAACTCATCTGGTTTAGAAATCAAACTCTGGTTATCTTATGGCAGAGTACATTGTACAACTGTTTTTAGAGAAGATTGTATTACAATTGGCAAAGTACGCTATATGTGTAGGCTATGCCGTATGTATTGGCTAATATGCATATGCAGCTGTCTAGCGTTCATGACACCTCTGCATGCTTTTATTCGGGTTTCTATGCAAAGTATATGATTGAATGATTCTTTAAGCCTGCAGCTAGTTACTTGAAATGAGACATAATCATGCCAAAACATGATAAAACATTTTTAATTCACAGACATATAGCTAATGAAACACAAACGGACATTTACAATAGCTGGCTAGGCTTCTCAAAACTGTAACATTGGCTAACTTTCAATAAATTGGCTAAATGGTAATTGGAGATACCTCTTCATACGATCAAGACCATTCGTATTGGATTCTGCATCAAGTGCACTCGAAAACAGATATTTCTCTTATTTCATTTTAGGAGCTAGCTAGCTATATCTGGTCCACTTCATCAGACAGCAGCTGGCATTTTTACATAGCTGTGTTTACAAGGTAAATAGAAACAGGCCATTGGCTGCCTTCATCATGAGGGATATGTACGGGAGTTCTGATTGGTACCAAGTTTAGCAGTTCTGCATATTTGAAGGTGCCAACAAATGTTATAGTCATCATATGAATGTTTTATTGTAATTTACAAAAAAAATAATCTCTTCCCTCGTCAGGGATTGATCAACTTCACGTTTTTTGGCTTTGGCCCACCACCTAAAATAAATAAATAAAGATGAACATGAATAATTACAAATAATCAAAGGCAAATACACCTGTGCTCCATAGTTTTCATGAACACAGCAGGGGATAATGTAGTCTAGAACACAGGATGAAGGGCATTTGTTTTGTGATAATAATTAGGACTGATAATAAATATAGTTGCTATGCATAACATGAGAGAGAAGGCAAAACAGTGTTGGATATTATGTGACACTTATTATAAACTGTATAGGTGCCAACTATATAAATCATTTCAAATATTGAAATAAAGCCTACACTGTTGTTTTGGGGAGATTTGTGAAATAATTTTGTAGTTACTTTCCACCAAAACTGAATTATTTGCAGGGATGTTAAATTTAATTTGTTCTATTTTGTTCAATGTTTGTTCTACCTCCAAGAACCAGAACTAGCAGGGAATCAGGAAGATGGTGCTGTTTGTAAACTGAAAATGCTGTCTGTCCTACCTACCACTCTGTGGCAATAGATTAAACAAGAAACTTGATAGGCATAACATTAAAAAAATGATCAAGGAATTGTATTCCGTCATTTCTTTGCCTATTACAGACTCATCATTGACAGGGCTATTTGATTGTGGAAAGTTTACGGAATGCAACTTTAAGATAATTTTGAGATCAAGTTACTTCAATGCAAGTTGCATACCATAGCTTAAAGAATTGGTTAAAAAGTCATGCACTTTTCCATATATAACATATAAATCAATGAATTGAAGAATCAAATAAAGTAGCCGATCTGGGCATCAATCAAGCCTATAATGAATCACCCAGATCGAAAGAACATTTGTGATGATTAGGTCATAATTCCGAGAATTACCGAACTTGTCACCGGGGGCCTCCAACGGTCATGGGCAGAGAGAAGCAAAACATATTACCCTAATGGTGTAATATGCAAACTACTGACCGCCCAATTACAATACTTAATAACGCATAAACGATGTGTGTCCTGTTTTTAAGACGGACAGGCTACAATATGTGTTAATTCAGTCAAAGGACTGGCGCGGCTGTCAACACAGGCCAGTTAGATAGGCTTTGTCTCTCTGTTTCAGGAGCCTCAGCTGACTATATATTCAAAAGACTGAGAGTTAATGACAGAGAATCTGAGTGTTAAATTAACAGTAATTATATGGCCTTCATGCTGTAAAGATTCAATTTCTCCAACTCTAATGGGGTAAGTGTCCCCACGCGCAGTGAGTTTCCGCTTTATGATATTTATAATACAGATAGTACACACTCTTGGCAAGGAGCAGGCTAATTGTGTGTATGTGTGTACAACGGGGTGACCACAGCATGGCCCTCCCCCTGTGGGAACCCTAAAGCAGGGGTGAGTGAGGCTGGGGGGTTTCCTTTATGCTGCTGGATACAGGGAGATAATGGCCATTCCTCCACAGCTGGCCCACATAATCAAAGGGAGAGGGGCTCGGAGGATTCCAGCTTTAACCAGGCCTTTGTGTCGACTAATTACATCTGAATGCAAGACCCCAAGAACCCACCTCCCCCATCTCGACCTGTGCAGAACACACCAAACAGCCCTTTAGACAGAGCGAGACACACACACACACACACACACACACACACACACACACACACACACACACGCACACGCACGCACGCACGCACGCACCCACCCACCCCCAGTGAGTTTCTCTTCAAAGTTCCCCGTCTCCAACACATGTGGCACTCGGCATTAGATCAGGTCTCAGTGGGCTGGCTGCACTCAGGAGAGAAGAGGTTTGGAGGACTGCAGGAGAATGGAAAAGACTGAAGAGCCTTGGCCCTATTCCCCAACCTCAACCTCAATCTCTATACCTCAAACTCAATCTCTATACCCCAACCCCCACTCCTATCACCATAGCTCTCCTCTGAAGACTTGTATGCTCCAGTTTACACTTACACAAGCTTACGCGTCGTATTCGTATTTCCATGGTGAAAACAAATGTGTAATAGCATAATGTTTGAGATTGTAAAATTGTTTTGGGTGGGCTATTTAATAATGTATACTCTGTTTTATGTACAGGATATGATGTGTGTGCATGCGTGTTTGAGTCTTCCTTTTCCCAGTGCAAATACACCCAGTCCTGGTCGTATTGTTCTCCCTATAGTGCAGTGTGTTTGAGTCAGGGTTATGAGGTCTCTCTCTCTCTCTCCCTCTTCGTCCCTCCTTTTCTCTCTTCCTTCCTTCCTCCCTCCCTCCCTTCCTCTCTCTGGATATAATGTGCCTGTGTGTGTGTGTGCGCCTGTGTGTGAGTCAGGGTTAGGAGGTCTCGCTGGCGCTCAGTTTAGCATTGATTTATTCTCTTTCTCCAATTTATTTCCCCTCCGCCTGATCTGCCTCTGGGAGGACGAATGGAGGAGAAACGCCAAGCACACTCTCCGTCTCCCACACTACGTTCAGCACCCCACACACACATGCACCACACACACACACACACACACACACACACACACACACACACACACACACACACACACACACACACACACACACACACACACACACACACACACAGTATAATAAACTCATATTCTGCCAATCACACACACAGAGACAGCACGAATATCAGGATGAGTGCAAATTCACACACAACCGCATGCACACACACACACGGATGGAACCACAGAATGTAGCATATGACCATCTAAAATGGACCCATAAAGAAACAAGGGAACATCTCCCACCACTCGGTGAGTGGTCATATTTCACTGGGGAGCATTCTAACAGTGACATATATTAATGAATCTTGTGTTACGCTGTATAATGTCCTGAACAAACCCAGGATAGAGGAGCTGTACATATGGTCATATTTAACAGTTTTACTGGAGGAGCATTGTAACGGTGTGTAATGTCCTGGAGAGAGGTATGTCTGTCACATCTGCTTCTGTACATGATAGTGAATCCCTTTTAGCCCCTCTCCTCCACTCCTCTTCTCCCCCACTTCTCCACTCGGATGAGTAACGGAAGAAGAGCAAGAAAGAAAGAGCGTAGAAACAGAGGAGAGGGGAAGGGGGTGTTAAACCCACTTGAAAGCTCCCCCCGATCGATAGTGACGGGCCAAGCACGGATTAAACCCAGGCTAAGTCCACTCTAATCAATACTGATGGCCAACTCAGGGGTTAAAACACAAGTCAATCTCGATAGATCTATACAGACAATATAGCGCTGTGGCCCATAGCAGGATGCATCTACAGCCATCCGTACAAATGGACGCACCACGGGGTAACATTTACACATATTCAGTATGGATGACTCCCACTACCACTAACAGTGGTAAATCTAGATGTATGGATGGGTCCGTTGTGGACTGTCAATCTTCACTTGTTATTGGAGATGGGCAGGTAAATCTATCCTAAATGCATTCGATGGAAGTGCTTGAGATATGATGCATTTGTGTGTGAGCATGTGTGTGTGTATGTGTGGTTTTGTCTGTTTCTGATATTGTAAGACAGAAAGGGAGAGAAAGAGAGAGAAGGGAAAAGGAGAGAAAGCAATTGGGTTCTCACTCATGATTGACTTTGTCAGACCACGCACAAGAGAGGTACGCTGGACTGCAGGACTGACCAAATTGATCCAGCAATCACACGCCAAAGTATCAATGACCAATAATGATCAATAAAGCCATTGATGGGTGACGATCCAAACTTCAAATCAAGGAAGCTTATGTGACAGTCTATAGTGGTCATCCTGGAGAACTATGACAGGTGCAGGTTTGAGTTCCAGCCCAGCAGTAACACACCTGATTTCACTAACCAATTATCAAGCTTGCTGGGTTGGAACAAAAGCCTGCACGCCCTGTAGCTCTCCGGGACTAGGCTTGGTGATCACTAAAACTTCACCATGTTGATCCTACACAAAATACTTTCTCCCTCTTTTCTCTACAATTATTCAATGTATGGGCTCCAGCTGTCTCTTCACTGTTCCCTCTTTCCCCATTTCTTGATTTCTCTTTCTGTGGCTTTAAAGATGGGAACGTGTATGGAGGACGACCATTCAGGGACCCTCTTATTTTTGTCCCCCCTTAAGGTAAATCTACACACTATGGAGACGGAAGGTACGGAGCGTAACGCTGTGTTGCAATGTCGTTTTTCCGTCACAAAATGGGCGGCCCCTTGTATTCAACGTACTGTATATTATAAAGATCAGTCCTTTCGGTGGCCCAGATCATTTATTTATGAATCCCATCATTGGATGGTTTGGTGGTTGGGTTTCCCAAGGGACTCCATATGCCATCATAGCTGACCTAAGTTGTACATTTTGAAAAAAATAGTTGCCTGGTAATGTGGATGTCTTTCAAATCTTGGAATGTTCTCAAACCATTATCGTCCATGATATCGGCAAGGGTACGTATTTCACATTTTGGACAATTGAGGGGATACAAAAGTCCGCTCTTCAGATCGCAAGGCATTATTGTGAAATATTGGAGTATGTGAATGCCATTTTGATTCCCAGTAACATTGTTTTTCAATTTTGAGACAAATAGAGATTTTTTAGCAATAATAGGACCGAAGTTTAGTTTACATTGTCTAAGGGATATATCAGTGAAAACCACCTCTTCCAGGGCAATAGGATACCATATTTCTCAATGCTCAGCCAGGGTGTGAAAGAATCATGTCTAAACCAAAATACAAGTGACAAAATACAAGTGTCTGTAAATACAATTTAAAGTTTGGTACGGATAGTCCTCCTACATATTTCCCTCTTTGTAAGTATGTTCATTTTATCCGGGATCGCTTACCTTGCCATGTGGAAACCACACTATGGACTTTATCACAATAGTCAGAAGGGGGAGACAAGGGAAGAATTGACCTACAGAAATTCAGTCTTGGCGATATATTCATTTTGACAATAGACATTCTGCTGGTTCCTGGTCACAATTTTTTTTATAGAATTCGCTTAATTTCTGTTTATGTGACAAAATAAGCAAGTATAGTGTAGAGAATCATTGCACCATCTAAACGGCTGTGAAATGTATTTTCCATAACCAAAAATATAGTATTTTATACTTTTTGAAGCTGGTGTACAAAACCAAAAGTAAAAGAATGGGAAGCATAGAAAAATACACATAGAACAGATCTACTGCTTCTTAGAATTGCTTTCAATAAGAATGACATCCATAATTCACAAATGTGAAAAAAAGTTACATATTGAAGCTTTAAGATTTAAAGCAGCTGGGATGTTAGTCCATCTAGTTGAGGTCGGATTAACTTAATTTGAGTGTTCTATTAAAGTTTCTGGCAATCGTTTTATCTAAGGAAGGAAATAATATGTATTCCCAAATATGAATGGGAAATTATTGTGATTCCATAAGTAAAGATGGAGTCCTCCATCGGGGTCTTGAGAGGCAGTAGGGAAGATTTGGGGTGATTTATTTTATAACTTGAGATGGAGCTGAATTTGTCTATGATCTTCAAAGCGTTTGGGAGGGATATACATACATTGCCTAGATAAAGTAAGATATCATCAGCATATAATGAGATGATCTGTAGAATTGAGAGATACAGTGCCTTGCGAAAGTATTCGGCCCCCTTGAACTTTGCGACCTTTTGCCACATTTCAGGCTTCAAACATAAAGATATAAAACTGTATTTTTTTGTGAAGAATCAACAACAAGTGGGACACAATCATGAAGTGGAACGACATTTATTGGATATTTCAAACTTTTTTAACAAATCAAAAACTGAAAAATTGGGCGTGCAAAATTATTCAGCCCCCTTAAGTTAACACTTTGTAGCGCCACCTTTTGCTGCGATTACAGCTGTAAGTCGCTTGGGGTATGTCTCTATCAGTTTTGCACATCGAGAGACTGACATTTTTTCCCATTCCTCCTTGCAAAACAGCTCGAGCTCAGTGAGGTTGGATGGAGAGCATTTGTGAACAGCAGTTTTCAGTTCTTTCCACAGATTCTCAATTGGATTCAGGTCTGGACTTTGACTTGGCCATTCTAACACCTGGATATGTTTATTTTTGCAACCATTCCATTGTAGATTTTGCTTTATGTTTTGGATCATTGTCTTGTTGGAAGACAAATTTCCGTCCCAGTCTCAGGTCTTTTGCAGACTGCATCAGGTTTTCTTCCAGAATGGTCCTGTATTTGGCTCCATCCATCTTCCCATCAATTTTAACCATCTTCCCTGTCCCTGCTGAAGAAAAGCAGGCCCAAACCATGATGCTGCCACCACCATGTTTGACAGTGGGGATGGTGTGTTCAGCTGTGTTGCTTTTACGCCAAACATAACGTTTTGCATTGTTGCCAAAAAGTT
The DNA here is from genome assembly GCF_057628025.1 of Oncorhynchus mykiss. Taxonomy (NCBI): domain Eukaryota; kingdom Metazoa; phylum Chordata; class Actinopteri; order Salmoniformes; family Salmonidae; genus Oncorhynchus; species Oncorhynchus mykiss. The sequence goes on along the minus strand of NC_143029.1, from coordinate 26,690,317 downwards.
AAATTTTGGTTTCATCTGACCAGAGCACCTTCTTCCACATGTTTGGTGTGTCTCCCAGGTGTTTTGTGGCAAACTTTAAACAACACTTTTTATGGATATCTTTAAGAAATGGCTTTCTTCTTGCCACTCTTCCATAAAGGCCAGATTTGTGCAATATACGACTGATTGTTGTCCTATGGACAGAGTCTCCCACCTCAGCTGTAGATCTCTGCAGTTCATCCAGAGTGATCATGGGCCTCTTGGCTGCATCTCTGATCAGTCTTCTCCTTGTATGAGCTGAAAGTTTAGAGGGACGGCCAGGTCTTGGTAGATTTGCAGTGGTCTGATACTCCTTCCATTTCAATATTATCGCTTGCACAGTGCTCCTTGGGATGTTTAAAGCTTGGGAAATCTTTTTGTATCCAAATCCGGCTTTAAACTTCTTCACAACAGTATCTCGGACCTGCCTGGTGTGTTGCTTGTTCTTCATGATGCTCTCTGCGCTTTTAACGGACCTCTGAGACTATCACAGTGCAGGTGCATTTATACGGAGACTTGATTACACACAGGTGGATTGTATTTATCATCATTAGTCATTTAGGTCAACATTGGATCATTCAGAGATCCTCACTGAACTTCTGGAGAGAGTTTGCTGCACTGAAAGTAAAGGGGCTGAATAATTTTGCACGCCCAATTTTTCCGTTTTTGATTTGTTAAAAAAGTTTGAAATATCCAATAAATGTCGTTCCACTTCATGATTGTGTCCCACTTGTTGTTGATTCTTCACAAAAAAATACAGTTTTATATCTTTATGTTTGAAGCCTGAAATGTGGCAAAAGGTCGCAAAGTTCAAGGGGGCCGAATACTTTCGCAAGGCACTGTATTAGGGTTGATTTCTTTCAATTGTCTAATTACCTGGGCACATATTTTGCAGATGTTATCACAGGTGCAGTGAAATACAGTGCAGTGATACCGAACAATACCAAACAATACAATACAACACACAAATCCCCAAAATGTAAAGACAGGAATTAAAAAATATCAGAACGAGCAATGTCAGAGTCCGGAATATAGATTACAGTGCCTTCATAAAGTATTCATACCCCTTAACTTTTTCCACATTTTGTTGTGTTACAGTTTGAATTCAAAATTGATTAAATTGTTTTTATGATCTCACCCATCTACACACAATACCCCATAATGACAAAAGTGAAAGTGAAAACATGTTTTTAGTGATGTTTGCTAATTTATTGAAAATGAAATACAGAAACATCTTATTTACATACGTATTCATACCCCTGAGTCAATATGTTAGAATCACCTATGGCAGCGATTACACCTTTCTGGGAAAGTCTCTAAAAGCGTTGCACACCTGGATTGTACAATATTTGCACATTATTATTTATAAAACTCTTCAAGCTCTGTAAAGTTGGTTGTTGATCATTGATAGACAGCCATTTTCAAGTCAATTTAATTAAAACCTGCAACTTTCAATGTCGTCTTGGTAAGCAACTCATGTATATTTGGTCTCGTGTTTTAGGTTATTGTCCTGCTGAAAGGTTAATTTGTTTCCCAGTGTCTGTTGGAAAGCAGACTGAACCAGGTTTTCCTCTAGGATTTTGCCTGTGCTTAGTTCTATTCCGTTTATCTTTATCCTAAAAAACTCCCTAGTCCTTGTCGATGAAAAACATACCCATAACAGGATGCAGCCAACACAATGCTTGAAAATTTGAATACTCAGTGATTTTGTTGTGTTGGATTTGCCCCAAAGTTAATTTCTTTGCCACATTTGTTTTGTTTTTGTTTGTTTTACTTTAGTGCCTTATTGCTAACAGGATACATGTTTTGTAATATTTATATTCTGTACAGGCTTCCTTCTTTTCACTCTGCCATTTAAGTTAGTATTGTGGAGTAACTACAATGTTATTGATCCATACTCAGTTTTCTCCTATGGCAGCCCTTAAACTCTGTAAATGTTTTAAAGTCCCTGAGCAGTTTCCTTTCTCTCCAGCAAATGAGTTAGGAAGGATGCCTGTATCTTTGTAGTGACTAGGTGTATTGATGCACCATCCAAAGTGTAATCAATTACTTCACCATGTCTGCTATTCTCTCTTTTGACCCATCTACCAATATGGGCCCTTCTTTGTGAGGCATTGGAAAACCTCCCTGGGACCTTACAGATAATTGTATGTGTGGGGTACAGATATGAGCTAGTCATTCGAAAATCATGTTAAACACTATTTTTGAAAACAGAGTGAGTCCATGCAACTCATTATGTGACTCGTTAAGCACATTTTTACTCCTTAACAAGGCAGTTAACCCACTGTTCCTAGGCTGTTATTGAAAATAAGAATTTGTTCTTAACTGACTTGCCTAGTTAAGTAAAGGTACAAAAACAACAACAAAAAATGACTCTAACATGTAGGGTTGAGTACTGGGTGGTAGCTGGCTAGTAACAGCAACTAAGTTCAGGACAGGAGCCTGGCTAGTGGTGACTATTTAACAGTCGGATGGCCTCAGTTTCTCGGTCCCAGCTTTGATGCACCTTTACTGTCTCCGCCTTCTAGATGGTAGCGGGGTGAACAGGTCATCAAGGACCTCAGGTGGCTGAGGTCCTTGATGATCTTCATTGGCCTTCCTGTGACTCCGGGTGCTGAAAGACGTCCTGGAGGACAGGCAGTGTGCCCCCTGTGATGGATTGGGCTGAGCTCACCCACCTCTCGAGACCCCTGTGGTTGTGGATGGTGCAATTGCCGTACATTTTAAAAGTATAATTTTTATTTTACATACAGTCAGTGCATTCGGAAACTATTCACAACCCTTGACTTTTTCCACGTTGTTATGTTTAAAATGGAGTAAATTGTTTTTTTCCCTCACCAACTTGCACATAATACCCCATAATGACAAAGCAAAAACAGGTTTTTAGAAATGTTTGCAAACGCTACAAGCTTGGCACACCTGTATTTGGAGAGTTTCTCCCATTCTTCTCTGCAGATCCTCCCAAGCTTTGTCAGGTTGGATGGGGAGCATTGCTGCACAGCTATTTTCAGGTCTTTTCAGACATGTTCGATCGGGTTCAAGTCCAAGCTCTGATTTTCCACTCAAGGAAATTCAGAGACTTGTGTCAAAGCCACTCCTGCGTTGTCTTGGCTGTGTGCTTAGGGTCGTTGTCCTGTTGGAAGGTGAACCTTCACCCCAGTCTGAGGTCCTGAGCGCTCTGGAGCAGGTTTTCATCAAGGATCTCTCTTTAGTTTGTTCCGATCACCTTTGCGTTGATCCTGACTAGTCTCCCACTCCCTGCTACTGAATAACATCCACAAAGTATGATGCTGCCCCCACCATGCTTCATCATAGGGACGTTGCCAGGTTTCCTCCAGATATGATGCTTGGCATTCAGGCAAAAGAGTTCAATCTTGGTTTCATCAGGCCAGAGAATTTAGTTTGTTATGGTTTGAGAGTCTTTAGGTGCCTTTTGGCACCTTTTTTTTTACTGAGGAGTGGCTTCCATCTGGCCACTCTACCATAAAGGGCTGTGTAACGAGTGCGTTGAGAGTTGGGAAGCAAGTTCAGGGAGTGAGTGTTTTAATAAATGAAAGAAACAATGAACACGAAACACAAACAACGCATCGACATGAACAGAGTCAGAAACAATAAAACCTGGGGAAGGAACAAAAGGAAGTGACATATCTAGGGAAGGTAATCAGGGAAGTCATGGAGTCCAGGTGAGTCTGATGATGTGCAGGTACGTGTAACCATGGTGACAGGTGTGCATCATAATGAGCAGCCTGGTGACCTAGAGGCTGGAGATGGAGCACATGTGACAACCTGATTGGTGGAGTGCTGCAGAGATGGTTGTCCTTCTGGAAGGTTCTCCCATCTTCACAGAGGAACACTAGAGCTCTGTCAGAGTGACCATCGGGATCTTGGTCACCTCCCTGACCAAGGCCCTTCTCCCCCGATTGCTCAGTTGGCCGAGCGACCAGCTCTAGGAAGAGTATTGGTGGTTCCACACTTCTTCCCTTTCAGAATGATGGAGGCCACTGTGTTCTTGTGGACCTTCAATGGTGCAGACATTTTTTGGTATCCTCCCCCAGATATGTGCCTCGGCACAGTCCTGTCTCAGGGCTCTATGGACAATTCCTTCAACCTCATGTTTTGGTGTTTTTTCTGACATGCACTGTCAACTGTGGGACCTTATATAGACAGGTGTGTGCCTTTCCAAATCATGTCCAATCAATAGAACTTTAACAAGGTGGACTCCAATCAAGTTGTAGAAACATTTCAAGGATGATCAATGGAAACAGGATGCACCTGAGCTAATTTCAAGCCTCATAGCAAAGGGTCTGAATGCTTATGTAAATAAGGTATTTCTGTTTTCGCTTTGTCATTATGGGGTATAGCGTGTAGATTGCAGAGGACTTTTGACATTTTTAAAATCCATTTTAGAATAAAGCAGTAACGTAAAAAAAAGTAAAAAAATTCAAGGGGTCTGAATAGTTCCGAAGGCAATGCACATAGAAAAAACAATAGACTTGACATTAACGTACATTTCCACAAAAATGTTTGACTACATGTTCCCACCGTAGCCACACCCAATGTTGTTTCTAATGCTTGTAAGACTTTATATTGTGTTATGTTGTTTCTGTCTGTAGACAGATTTTTTTTCAGTATTTAAATGATAAAGCATTTGATTATTCTATTGTCCTAACGTTGGGGGGTATCGTTTGACTTCCAGTATTTAAGTAATGAGGGAAAATGAAAGAAAATGAAAAGAAAGATATGACAGATATGCAAGCCTAGTGCCTAAACCGTCAGAAATAGGATAGCTGTAGGACCAATAGCACTTAATCCATTATCTTCATTTATTAAAAATGACCTTATACCTACATTTGCCCTCTTTCAAGTGCTCTATGCTATGTACAACAAAAGAAGAGGGTGTGAGTAACAAGTGGAGTCTTTACTCTAGATCTTCTATAATAATCCATCATTGTCTGTAGGGCAAGTCCTCCCTGGGAGATACATTCTGTAACCTAACCAGCTGGGGACAGGAATCAACAGGAAGAAAATACTCAAATCAATTGTGAGGTAGTATCTCATACGGGACTGGCCATCTCTCCTTGCCAGTAGCAAAAAAATGAATACAAAATGAATGAAAAATTAGTATGGGGATAGCTATCAACTTATATGGTCATATTTAGTCTAAATTGATTCAATGCGCTGTACCCACTCAAGAAACAGTCACAGTACTAATGACACAGCCATATATTGTCCATTGTTCATTAATTGGTGTGGTGTCATCACTGTGTAAATGTCCTGGAACATAGGCAATATAATTACG